>NC_056734.1:673143009-673225509 GCF_019279795.1 Protopterus annectens | reverse complement strand
CAGACATTCAACACCTTAATTAATTTACATATTTATACACTCACGTCACTAACATCATTAACTAGAGTATCAATTAACAAATTGAACAAGTTTAAAAACAGTAAAGTAGAAACCCACAACTTTTAGCAGCAAAAAGGTCTATATGTGTATATATAAAAAACAAAATGTGTGTTTATATACCATAAAATAAATATATATGTATATAAATACATGAAATGTCTAAAAACCTCTTCTTTGTTAATAAAACTGAGTCAGCACGCAGGACGTAACACTAAACTAATATGATATAGAAAAAGCCACCAAGCCATACAAGGTAAATTTAAAGTTAATACTAATAACTGAAATACGATTTAGATAAATCACTACGTTCATCTAAATCAGGTTGGTCTTGTAAGTAAAGAACCAGAGTCTCATATTGTATTACATTATTATGTTGTTTTATTTATTATTGTTGTTGTATTGTGTAAATGTATATAAATATGTAAGTAAGTAAAACTTGTATATAAAAAATGTTAAAGTAATTCTGTTAAATGTCATTAAGTAAGAAAATTTTAAGGACTATAATGTGTATACATACATATACCTAAACTTCTTAAGTTAAGATAATAAAAAGATGTATCTTAACTAATGTCTGAACGCCGTTCAGTACCTGTTGAATACAATAATTTAAAAATACAGAAGCAAAACTCGGTGTACAACTCGAAAGATAAACACTGAATACAGAAATAACTAATAGGTGTCTAAGAAATTAAGACAATTTAGTAAATAAGTAATATTTCGTACAAGCTGAGGTCTTATATAAAGCTAGTATAAAAAACCAATATATCTAAATATTACTAAGTATACTTAATTTCTATTCAGACTTCTTAATTTAAGTAGGCAGCCTATATTGCAATGGTCGTTTAAACCTGGATAACAAAAGGCATTAGTACGCCATTGCCAAGTAAGTTCTCGCTCTTCTAACAATAAGTTATATGGGCCACCTCTAATGTTAGTCTGAATTTGATCCAGTGCTGTAAATTTAAAGCTGTGCCCTGGGTTAATTGATATATGCTTGACTAAAGCGTTTTCCACTTTGTTGTTCTGTATGGCATATGTATGTTCATAAACTCTTTCTTTGAACTGTCTTTCAGTCTTTCCTATATAGAAAGCTGAACAAAGTGTGCATGAAGCTACGTACACTATTAATTTAGAAGAACAGTTTAGTTTATGTCTAATTCCATACTTCTTGTTGTTAATGGTTACACATTCTCCACTGTACATATATTTACACATGCTACAATTTTCACAAATTTTCATTCCCTTCTTTTTACTAAAATTCTTGATAGAATTATTTTCCAAAATATTTTTCAAATTGTAGCCCCTTCTGTATACAATTCTAGGGTATTCGACAAGTTTGTTGGAAATACTCTTGTCTTGTTGAATTAATGACCAATTTTTAAATAGCAATTTTTTGATAAGGTCACTATCCATGTTAAAAGTAGTAATAAAACTAAGTTTAAAGTCATTACTTAGTTGTATTTTGCTATCTAAAATTTCTGTTTCCTCTAAAGAATGCAATTGGTTGTCTACTGTTGTTAAGTGTATACTCTGACCAGAGGACTGATTAAGAATGGGAACAATGGTACCAGTAAGTCTTTTAAATCTCACTTCGTGGACTATTTCTTCTAAAAACTCAATTGGATAACCTCTCTCACTAAAAAAGGTTGTGAGTAGTTCACATTCGGATTCAAAATCTCTACCAAAAGTGGTCATACGGGCTGCTCGTATTAATTGGCCCTTAACTATAGACTTTTTCTGTGAGATCGGATGGAGGCTAGTGAAATGCAAGTAAGAATTACAGTAAGTTTCTTTTCTATGTATTCTAGAAAAGTACTGGTTATTAACAAGGTCCTTAGATAAATTCACGTCCAAATAATCAATAGAATATAGTTGAAAATTAGAAGTGAATTTGAAAAAACCCGTAGTACTGTTAAAAAAGTTTAATAACTTGTCTGCTTTTCTTTGGTCTCCTTCAAATAGAATGAAAATATCGTCCAAGAAGCGGGTGTAGTACTTAATGGAAGAAGTCCATTCATAGTTGTTAAAGATAAACTGATGTTCCCAGTATGCCATGACTGTATTCACTAAACTGGCCCCACATGGTGACCCCATTGCAACACCACATTTTTGCAAATACAATTTATCATTAAAGGTAAAAAAGTTGTTGGTCAAGATGATATCAATTAAAGTTGTTACTGTGAATATTTCATTGGTTGAAGCTCCTTTCTTGTTAAGAAATAAGTTAACCCACTCTATAGCTTCTAAGTGAGGAATTGACGTATATAAGTCAATAACGTCAATAGTGACGAAGTTATGGTCTTCATTATATGTTATACTATCAAAATTCCTCAAAAATGACCATGAGTCTTTACAAATTTGGACTTCAGTCACTAAATATTTTTTTAAAATGTTATCTACTAATTTAGCTGATGCATACGTTATAGAGTCTCGGCCGTCTATAAGTGGTCTAAATGGGGGATTAGAGATATTTTTATGTATTTTAGGTGTTGCAAACATAATTGGGATCTTAGGCCAGTTAGTAGTAATATAATGGTAACTGTTTAAATCAATGTAACCATCCATAAATAAGTCGCTGTAGTAACTTTTAATCATTCTATATGCGGTGTTTAGCTCATTTAAGGAAACTTCTTTGTATGTGTCATTTGACAAGATGTTTTCAACTCTGTCAATATAATCAAAATTGTCAAATAAAGTAAGTCCCCCGCCTTTGTCTGGTTTAATAGCTCTAATATTAAGTGTTTTAAAAGTAGATAAGGCTGCATGTTCTTCCTTACTAATGTTTCTTCTCTGCCTAGTATTCCTATAAATTCCTTTATGTGAACTATCACTGATACTACGCAGGTCTAATTCCATAATTTGTTCAAATGTATACAAAGTAGGATGTAACATGGGGTTGTATTCACTAACTACCTTAAGTGGTTGGTTAACTGATGGAGAATGTCCTAAGAGAATACTAAGGTTGAGTTTCCTAATGAATAATTTAATGTCCTTAATACATTGTACTAGGTCCATACATTTACCAGGTACAAAAGATTGTCCTCTAGAGAAGAGGTCAGCCAAAGAAGGTTCAATATTAATACATGAAAAGTTGTAAATCACAAAATCTCCTGCTTTGTTATAAATAATCGCAGGGGTTATCGCTTCTTGGTTTATCTCTTCGGTTTGTTGGTTGGACCGAATTGGTTTTTTTGTTGTTGTTGTTGGTGAAAATTCTGCTGGTTGTTGTAATTATAGTTGTTAACATAATGTCTCTTAGGTATAGCACCCGGGTTCTGGTTGTCGTAATTATTACCCTGATTTGTAGAACAAGTCAGTTGGCCACTCTGGTGGCCCCTATTAGGTGTAAATTGTCTTCTGTTTCTTAAACGGCCAGCCCAGGTGTTGTTATTTCTATTATTAGGTCTGTTCGTCGAAGTCCGTGTGTCAGGTTCGAGACTGGACTCTTGTTCGTCAATAAATGTCTCTAAAATGCCGGTGTCGTTAACATTAGTGTCAGTAGAAACATTTAGAAACCCTGGTGGTTTAGGGTATGCTTTTCCGTGGTCATAAGCGAGTCTGTCTCTGTTTAATTTTTTATTTTTAGTTAACTTTAACTTGTTTAACAGTTGATCAATAGATGTGAAAATTCTGTCATAATCAAATTTGTATCTGATAAATTCTATATGGTTCGTAATCAAGCTGTTCAATGCATCAACTTCTTTACAAAGTTCCGTTATTTGGAGTCTATAGTGTTTAGTCATGCACTCCATAAGCGCAAAACCTTGTTCATTGAATAAATTCATTAGCTCAAGATGAAACAAAGAGTTAGTAAGCAGTCCAGTTGGGTAGACGTGGTGCCTTAAGCCTTTAGGCACTATCCGTAGTCTACAACACTCTTGGAAGTAATTAACTTCCAGCTGAAGTTTTTTGATTTTCAGCAATTTAACATCTAAGAGTTTCAGATTACTTGTGAATTCTTTCTCACTCACCTCTTGAATGTCCGCGTTGGGAGCCGGTTGCTCCGTGTCATTCTGGTGGTTAAAGTTAAGGTTGTAGGTGTTGTTAATCCAGTCCTTGAAAACGGGAGCTCCAATAAGCCCGCCAACGCCGTTCAAACTAGTTTGCCCATGTAAAGCAGTTTCAGAGGTGGGATTAAAGATGTTGTTATTGGTAGAGTGAGACTGGTTATTATGCTCGCTGGAAACAGAGATGCTTGTATTAGGTACCAAAGGTTGCGTTTCATTGTTGTTACCTTGCGAGAGGTTCAGCGTACTAGAAATATTAGCCGCAGTTAGCGTAGATGGTGTACGTTGTCCTAAAGGGATGGAGGCTGACAAATTGCCGGCGTCAAGTAGTTGCGAATCAATAGAATCAGCTGCACCAAGTTGAGAGTCGAGACGAGAAGAAAGCTTATCAACCCTCTCCGTAAGAGCCAGAATTAGAGCTGTTAGATTCATATCATCATCGCAAGGAGATTTTTTCCTCGATGTGTTTTGAGAAGGAGGAATTGCTTCCTCGTCTTCACTGTGACCGTTAGATGCCATAAAAACCACGGAAGACAAACTCAGTACTTAAAACAGACCAAATACACTAAAAATGATCCAACGCGTCACTGAAGACAGAAACACACAAGTTTATTGCAAGTAAACGTAAAGCGCTTTTCGTCGCTCAATGTTAGAGCAACTTCCTCAGACATTCAACACCTTAATTAATTTACATATTTATACACTCACGTCACTAACATCATTAACTAGAGTATCAATTAACAAATTGAACAAGTTTAAAAACAGTAAAGTAGAAACCCACAACTTTTAGCAGCAAAAAGGTCTATATGTGTATATATAAAAAACAAAATGTTGTGTGTTTATATACCATAAAATAAATATATATGTATATAAATACATGAAATGTCTAAAAACTACTTCTTTGTTAATAAAACTGAGTCAGCACACAGGACGTAACACTAAACTAATATGATATAGAAAAAGCCACCAAGCCATACAAGGTAAATTTAGAGTTAATACTAATTACTGTAATACGGTTTAGATAAGTCAGTACGTTCGTCTAAGTCAGATTGGTCTTGTAAGTAAAGAACCAGAGTCTCATATTGTATTACATTATTGTATTGTTTTATATATTATTGTTGTTGTATTGTGTAAATGTATATAAATATGTAAGTAAGTAAAACTTGTATATAAAAAATGTTAAAGTAATTCTGTTAAATGTCATTAAGTAAGAAAATTTTAAGGACTATAATGTGTATACATACATATACCTAAACTTCTTAAGTTAAGATTTTTTTTTTCATATATTTCTTTATTTTATGTCTGTGGATATATATCTATAAACACACACACACACACACACACACACACACACACACACACACACACACACACACACACATATACATATATATATATAAAATTTACATATTTACAAAACAACATACATTTGCTATGCTGGGAGCTGCTTACACCCGCGCAGGCGCACTTGCATATCCTTATTGTGAGTTACATATGTTTACTGCCACTTCTTTGTGCTTACGTGTGCCTTATTCATTATGACAGTACCACTTTGATTGATGGAATCTGGTTAACGGCCCCATGCAAAACACACGTTCACCTTTACATGTTTAAATGTTGGCTTTACAGCACAGAGGCATTCATTACACAAGAAAATGATATGTGCTATAGTGGTACTTGAACTGGGAATGCATTTACGTTAGGCGGATGCCCTAACCACTACACTATTGATGTTCTGCTTCATTTATATGTATACCCATGGTTCATAGCTACCCTAACATAAGCCTCACCGCTTCACTTACACAGCAGGCATCCATTCTCCTGCTGGGAAAACCGCAGTACTACACATGCGACATTCCCTATTCCCTACTGCTCTGGACCCATGCTGCATGTTTACTCACTCCAAGGATATTCAGAACTCCAAAGCTTATAGTCCTGGCACATACGTGTGTTTCATTGTCAGGGTGTTCATGTGGTGATCCGGGTTTAGGCTTTTCCGACTGGTGACCGGAACTGCCCCATACCTGTTCAAATGTCAGACGTAACACATGGACAGAGTTGGTCCCAATTTTAACATTCTACCTGTGTTTACAGACGCAGGGGTTTGGGCACCTCTGACCAGATTATTATGTTGGCACTACATAATATAGGGTGGGGGGTGGTTCCACTACATAATACAGGGTGGTGGATGTTTCCACTGGTGTTTCCCTTCACATTTGCCTATTTCATTCATTCATATATACGATGATTATTATTCTGGACATCACTTATGACTTCACTACAGGTATGCAATAGTACTGTCAACAAATGTGACAGTGGGTTGGTGTACATGTGTACAGACCTCTGTAATACTCAGGGACTAATTTCAACAGTGACAGGGACAAGGCAATGACAAATCAGGGACAATCACGGACACTTCTACAATATTAGTACTATTAACTTGAAACGTGTTGACAGATTCAGAGCCATATATATTAATACTTATTTTCTGCAGTTAAAAGCATCTATTACTCTTAATTATTGTCATTAGTCATTCAAGTGTCATTCAACACCTTTCCTCCAAAGGTCACTGGTTTTGTGAGTGATTAAGAGGCTGGCCAGTTATTGTGCGAATGCTCTGACCATTGGTAGGGTTGCCACATTTTCATATGTACAGGATGGGATATATTCTGGACACACCAGATTGTTTAGGCCAACACATACCCACGGTCAGTACAGGGTTTGGAACATTCATTATTTTCCTAGATGAGAGCCTATTCCTGTAGCACTTTAGTTGCTTATTCTGTTTCTTGTACGAGTTACGTATTTTACATCCAGAAATAACTGTTTTAGGCAACTGTTACATGAAATATGGTACATAGTTATTTCCTACAATCACAGGACATTTGCATTGTATCATTCTTGGTCAGGACACACCTACCCAAACAGTGACTGTCCCTCACAAAGTGGATCAGGAGGTACCTTGCTTACATCAGCACCTTAATCACCCTATTTCCAAGTGCCACAATGCGACTGTGTACAATATATTCTCTCAATAATTTATGTGGGGAGACGTGCATCACGGGCAGGTGTTTGATCCTGGGTAGTAGGTTCTGCATGACCGTCTAGAGGCTGAACAGTCTCGTGAACCACTGCTGCACATACAACTTGTGTCCAGATGTCTACAGGACTGGACATTGTGTCGTGATGCCAAGTCTGATGTTTACACAGGATACTTATCCCATGAGGGATATCCAAAAATTCAACAAGCCAATAACCGTCCATTCTTTTGGATTTACGAAAATGTGTTAGGGTTTTACATGCAAGGGATACATAGTTTGCAATCCTGACACTGCCTAGGGTGACACTGCCTACTACATATGAGTAGTAGTCACTATGTGTAGATATGGCTGCGCCAAGCTAGTAGCCCGAGTATGGCTGGATTTGGTGGATGTTCAGGAATGGGGGCGGGTTGTGTGCTGTAGAGGGGATGATGGGTATTTAATTATGCATCCAGGTGTTTTGCATTTGGATGGCCCAGTTCCGTCCAGATCATTCTGTGGGTATGTGCCGGTGACGTTTCTGTACATGTGTATCGCACATTTTAATATTCATATGTTTGTGTGATTGTGTTCTACAGTATAGCCTGTCAGGTTGTATTGCGGATGTATATGCTTGTTCTTTGTGTTTCTTTCTGATTCACCCGCTGCTCCCTCATACACCTCCAGTTCACCTACTGTGCATCCAACACAGTCTCACCTTTGTGGATTATAACATTACCCATCCCCCCCACACACATATTCCAGACACTCCCTCCATCCCTTCTTTGGTTGATTGCCCATGGCACGGTCAAGGGAACACATTGCATACACTACATATGTCAGGTACCTGTATGGTTGTGAGGACTACCCTGGCATTTTTCACCTTCCACATGCTGTACATCACACACATAGGTACACGCAAATACTTATCTTTCATGACATGGTAGGTACACTGGGTAATACCCGTTCAACTTTGACACATCCTGACAAGAACGGCTTGGACCGCATATGGGCGGATGTTGGCCGAATGCTCTGACCGTTGGTAGGGTTGTCACCTTTTCATATGGCCAGGATGGGATATATTCCAGACACAAATCAGATTCTACAGGACAACACTTATCCACAGTCAGTACTACGGATAATACTTTTGTTTTATGCCTACATGTTAGCTTATTGTTGTAGCAGTTTATATGCTCCTTCTGTTTCGTTTACATGCTTATTCTATTTCTTGTAACATGTGGTATGTTACATATGGAAATAACTTTTGTATGTGAGTATTACATGCGATGTGGGACATAATTATGTCATACGGTTGCAGGATATTTTACATTTATAACGGTTTTGGTATGGACACAACTGCCCAGCTGTGTACTATCCCTCACAATGTGGGATAGGTGGTAACCCTGACCATTGGGCTAGACATAGCTATTGGCGGCATGCTAACATGATGCGTTTCACTTCCACTTGGTATAACTATCTACACTGCATTAGAATACGGGCACATGGTTTTAAATGTCATTTGTTCGAGGGATGGAGACTCGATATTCGCTGACGTGCATTTGTGTTTGCTTCTTAATTTTGTGTTCGCAAGAACTGTCTTGCATGCTTTGCATACATTTCAGTATCCACGGACACTGACAGGTGTGATTACTATTGCAGGCAGATTGTAATATTCAGCATTTTATAACAATGAGAGAGGCAGGAGTGAAAAATAAAAAGCCGCTCGACCAACAACACAATAATTTATTGTACGACAAAGTGTTAAGCGCTTTCAACTATAAAGCCAGTCTTCTGAAGACTGGCTTTATAGTTGAAAGCGCTTAACACTTTGTCGTACAATAAATTATTGTGTTGTTGGTCGAGCGGCTTTTTATTTTTCACTCCTGCCTCTCTCCTTGTTATATATTCAGCATTTTAGGTTGCACGTCAAAAGCCGACATTTCCACACCTCCGTGCGGCACTTCGACACGCCCCATGCACTCGCGCTCATTTCCTATGCACGTGGCTGTGGCGGCAGCGCACCATCATTAATATGCATATAGCGCTACTGCACCATCTACACGCCGCACGGCTGGCGCAAGCCTAACGCCGGCCTTGCGCAGAGCTTCATGAATCCCGGAGACAGAAAATAAAATCATGCAAGTGTGCAGAAATTACTTTTTCCTCAAACCCCTAGATTTTAAAACTGGGCATAAAGGGATATGTTCATTTAGTCCATTGCCCTTATGAGACTGCAGTGAGATTATCGATCTAATCTCCCTGAGCTCAATCTTATTTTCTACATCCCCATTCTAATGAAAGACTCCACCACATCTATAACTATAAACTTAAAAGTGTTAACATGCTTTGCTAGAGCATTAACGATGTTCCCCTTATGTATACAATAAAGATGGTATCTGATCCTTTCTTTAAACGTACAGTTTGTTTTACCAACATAAAATGAAGAGCATACCTCACAAAAAGTGAGGTACACCACATTGATGGTATTACAGTCAGCTGAAGCAGAGAAGTGAAACTCCTGCCCCATATCAGGATGAAAAAAATGTTCCATCAATACTTAGAAAATCACAAAAATTACACTTTCCATGTCTATGGATACCTAAATCAAAATATCTGTTTTGCTGTCCTTTTGAGTATCAAAGTAGCCTTTTCAGGTTCTTCTTATTCTTGTAATAAAAAGTAGGGCACTCTCCAAATATCTCAGATATAGAGGGGTCCGTCAGTAAAATATGCTAATTTTAAAAATGATTTTCCTAAGTGCATTTCTATCGCTACTGAAAGTGAGTGGAACTCTCACTGTACTGCTGACCCTAATAGTTCTAACATTATCTTTTATTGATGTGGCAAAAAAAGGTTTAGCCCTATCATTCCTTAGCATAGTGGCTTCCTTAATACCCTACTGTATTTCTTCGATTCTTTACCCCCTCTTCATGAAATCACTCAGTAGAACACTCATGCTATTCTTGAAATCAATTTCATCAACATGGAGTTGTGATGCCCTCATGGCTTACCCCTTAATAACATTTGAAATATATGTGAGAGGTGCATGCTATTCCAATAAATGATAACATTCCTTTCTAAACAGACTAGTTGATAGCTTATTCTCCTGAGTCTTAAACACCTCTACATCAAGAAAGCCAATCTCACATAGAGATGACGTCACAGTAAACTCCAAAAATGAGGTTGTACTATTAGATTTTCCAGGAATTCATGCAAACCTTACTCAGTACCACACCATATCAAAACGATGCCATCCACAAACCTTCTTAAGAAGGGAATATATATGTCCCACCATTCTGATTTCATACAAATTGTGTCTCCCACCATGCAAGAACTGAGTTGGCATAGCTATTAGCACATGGAGTGCTCATAGCTACGCCAAAACACTGATGAAAACATTGTTTGTCAAAAATGAAAGCATTATGTTGGGAGGGTGGCCTAATAGTTAAAGTGTATGCCTTCCAAACACAAGGAGCGGGGTTTGAGTCTCACAAGGGATAATTGGCTAGAGCATTTTTGGCCAGGGTTAAAATGACTCACAAGGGCAGTTAGCTTAGTACTAATCTATGAACCATTATCTATGAACCAAAATCATCTCAAGTAAATAACTAATCAACTCAATATGAGCATGGTCGTAGCTACTATAGTGCGATATGAAGTTCTTTACCATCATGATTTCTTGTCCATTTGGGATTACTGTAAAAAGTGACCTCATATCTAAGGTCACTAAAATAGATCCCTCAGCATATAAACCATTCTTGCTAAACATATATAGATCATTCAAAAAATGCTATGTGTCCCTCAGTACATAATCATACCCATCCAATATGCGATGTAGCAACTTTTCAACATAAATAGAGAGTGGCTCAGTGAGCCACTCTGCTCCCGCAACAATAGGCCTATAAGGGGGAATCAATGGATTCTTATGAATCTTAGATAATCCTTGGAAACATGGAACCAATTGTGTTTCTATAACAAAACACGTATACAAATCTTCAGTTATTGCCCCCTTAAAACAAGTATTGTACAATGAAGCCCTAAAACTGAATATCATACTTTCAACATAAGTTTGAGAAATGATAAAATATGTACTAGCATCACTCAACATATCTGTCATCATTTTAGAATAATAATCAGAATTCATAACAACAATTAAACCACCTTTATCTGCTGGTCTAATAGCTATTGAATCATTACTCATCAATTTGTTCAGTGCCAGACGCTCTACAAAAGTTAAATTATTAAAACCATACCTTTTATTATTATCAAGAAATAAATCTGAGAAATCTTGTTCACATAACTTCAAAAATACATCTATAACTGGGTGGTTTGTAGATATAAAAGTGCTGGGATGTTTAAAAGTCATAGTATTAGAGTCACTACTTTCACTTTTGTATATCAGGTTTCAACATAAGTTGTCTGGCAAAAAGTCGTAAGTCAATGACAGTATCTGCATGATCGGCTCTATGAGCTAGAATAAAAGTCAATCCTCTATAAAGTATAGAACATTCAATATCAGAAAGTACCTTGTTGAAAAAAGTCCACACAAACGGCCACTTTGTACTGTCCACATTCTTTTTAAGGACATGTTGTCCATTCCTTCATTCTGATGTTTCCACTTCCCTCAAGCCCTGCTCCTGAACCAACCTGTGGTTCTCGTATCCATTGTCTTTATTGGTAGGAGTAGAGAAAAAACAGCTCAGCTGAAATCATTTTGGTTTTCTGCCTGACAGCAGGTATCTGCAAATGCAAGTTCCATCCACATTATTGGAGTGTGTGGCATAGACGAAGATGCTGCTGGTTGTTGTATTATATGCTGCTGGATTGTGTATATCACCAGTCTCACCAATGGCATTATTTGTATGGGGTTTCATATTGTTTTTGTTACAAGTGTGACACCAGTGCACCGGCCCAGCAATCAAGAAGCCTCAGTCCTGACCACTAACACCACTGAGGGGCGTCCATATAGGGAAAGGCTAATAAATACACACACAGTAAAGTACAATTTCCCTTAAGAGCACACAGAGATCACAATCAGTCTAGGGCTGGTTGCTCCCTTTCTCTCCAGGTCCCCAATAAGACTCCCACTGGCACAACTATAGGGTACAGATCTCAGCCTAGTGGGAAAGCTGAAACCTCCAGCACCCTCTTTGTCCAACCAGTGCTTCGTGTCCCTGCCCAAGTAGCTGACACATACACACTTTGAGATAAGAGTTTATACAACCACACAGACACTCGCAGGGAAGGCTGGCACAGGTTCTCCAGCTGTGCCCCTTTTACCGAGACTTTATGGTAGAAATCACTGCCACCACCCAGCTAATATTTATCAGCTACTCAAAGGCCCTTATGAAGGGTGTCCAATTATTACTGTGCAATATTATTATCCAAATGGTAAGTGCAACTAAACAATCAAGACTTATTTGGAATGACTTGCTACAGTATCATTATATACATGCAGTGTACTCTTAGAGCTTAAATTATCTCTACACAAAACAGTCACAGTTGAAAGGTTTAAAAATATTTAATAATAAATAATAAAAACACAAGACAATACTTCTTACTACACAGTGCTAGTCAAGAGTTCAGAGATTACAGAGAAATACTTAAAATAATACAGTAGAAAAGTTCTGACATCACAGAAAACAAACTAGTCTAATATTCCTATTTCCTAACTATATCTAAGAGAAACACAGTTCTAAATAACTTACATCTAGAGCAAGACAGTGCTGGAGATGTTGGATGTTCTCAAGACAAAATGCTCTGAGCTCTCTGATTCTCTCTCTTTAAATTGATAACACAGAGCTGCTCCACATGACATCATTCTTCACACTTCTCTGGTGTTCCCAGGCTGACAGAAACTACATTTACATTCTTTACGCCTGGTCAGAAACCAGAGCACTAAAGGACATATATACATGCAAATTCTAGCCATTAACTCTGGTCTTAAAACAATAGGCAGGATGCCTCCCTCTAGACATATCAGATCTGAATTTTGACATCAAAGACAGTCATGAAATGCTTGACTTAGCTTTCTTACAGCAGAGTGCACTGTTGTTACATTTTTGCAGTTCAATATCCAATGCAGTCTTTTCACATTTATGAGAACAAGCCTGTGGCTTACATTAATATTTACAAACAACAGCATTATCTACAGAATTCTATCTGGCTAGGCTGGCAGCCTTCACCTATCTCCACACATCTCCCTCCCTGGAGAACTCAAACTAATTTTTCAAGTGACCCTTGAGAAACATTGCTTGAGAGGGTTAGGTCTATCTGAGTATACCTTACCCCATTCCCTGTCTTGAGAGTCCATCTGCATTGGCATTGCTAATCCCACTGTGGTGCTGCACTGACATATCATATGCTTGCAACCCTAGGCTCCATCTTAGCAACTTTGCATTTTGCTGGCTGGATCTGTGTAACCATGTTAGGGGGTTGTGATCTGTCACTACAGTGAATTTTCTTCCATACAGATAAGGCTGACGTTTCTTCTAGTGCCTAAACATTCCTTTTCTACAGCTGTATAGCATTCCTCCCTGGGTTGGAGCCTATGACTGAGATAAACCACTAGGTGCTCTTCTTCCTCTGTAGAAATTTGGCTAAGTACAGCCCCCACCCCATGGTTCGAGGCATCCACCTGCACAACAAAATATTTGCTGTAATATGGACTGGCTAACACAAGGGGTCCTCCCAAATCTTCCTTAAGCTCCTGGAATGCCTACTCACATGCTGGAGTCCACACTACCTTATCTGGCCTGTTCTTCCTTGTCAGGTCTGTAAGGAGAGCGGCTATGGTACTATAACTGGGGATGAAATTTCTATAGTACCCTGCTGTCCCTATGAATACCCTCACTTGCTTTTTGGTAACAGGTGCAGGCCATGCCTGAATGGCTACCACTTTGGCAGGATCTGACCTGATCTTACCATTCCCCACTCTATGTCCCAGGTAGGAGACCTCTGCCATACCAATTGATATTTGCTCGGCTTAATGGTCAACCCTGCCCTCTGTAGTCTGCCCAGCTTCTCCCTGACATGTTGAAGGTGCTCCTGCCAGTAATGGCTATAGATGGCAATATCATCTAAGTAAGCAAGGGTAAACTCTCCTGCTCCTGCTAGGATATGATCTACCAGTTTCTGGAAAGTTGCTGGGGTATTTTTCATCCCAAAGGGCATCTTTGTGAACTCATACAAGCCAAAAGGAGTCACAAAGGTTGACCTCTCTCTAGCACTGGGAGTCAAGGGTACCTGCCAGTAACCCTTGGTAAGATCAATGGTGGTAAGATACTTAGCCCCACCCAGCTGCTCAAGGGCCTTCTCTGCCCTAGCCATGGGGTAAGCATCTGAATCTGTGTGACTATTTAATTTCCTGTAGTCCACATAGAACCTGGTGCTGCTATCCTTCTTTGGCACCAGCACCACTGGGGAGGCCGAGGGACTGTTGGACTCTTGAATTAACCCTAGTTCCAACATCTCCTGTATTTCCTCCCTCAGAGTCTGTTTGTCTCTCTCAGGCACCCTATAAGGGGTCTGTCTAATAGGCCTTTGGGGTCCTGTATCCACCTGGTGCTGCACCAGGTGAGTGCACCCTGATTTCCCAGTGAACATGTCCCCAATCTCCTGTAACACTGCTCGGATTTCTCAAACCTGGGTAGGAGATAGCTGCTGGGACATTGCTACCCCTTCCACTGAGGTGTCAGACCAAGCCCCACTGAGGAGATCAGTCACCAGATCTCCCTCAGACTCCTCCTGTTATCCACTGCAAATGGTTAGCACATGGGCCTCCCTATCATGGTAAGGTTTCATCATGTTAACATGGTACAAATTGTGCTCCTGCCTCCTGCCTAGCAGTTCCACCATGTAGTTAATATCACTTACCTTTTTTACCACCTTGTAAGGTCCCTCTCAAGCTGCTTGCAGCTTGTTGTGTCTGACAGGAATGAGAACCATTACCTGCTGCCCCACAGCATATTCTCTAGCTCGAGCATTCCTCTCATACTACACCTTTTTCTGTTGTTGGGCTTCTGCCAGGTTCTCCTGGGTCAAGCTCATAAGTTCCCTGAGCCTTATCCTGAGGTTTAGGACATATGCCACAACAGACTGCTTCTCACTCATCTTCCCACCATCCCGAATTAAATCTAGAGGTCCCTTCACCTTATGCCCATACAGCAACTCAAAGGGTGAAAAACCTGTGGATTTCTGGGGAACCTGTCTGTAAGCAAACAACAGATGGGGCAAATATTTGTCCCACTCCATCTTGACCTGGTCTGCAAATGCCCGTAGCATGGACTTGATTGTAGAGTTTAACCTCTCAACAAGAACATTAGTCTGGGGATGGTAGGGGGTGGTCTTCAGGTGCTTCACCCCACAGGACTTCCCCAGACAAGCCAACAGGTCTGACATGAAATTGGCACCTCTGCCAGTCAGTATTTCTTTTGGTAAACCTACCCTGTGAAAATCTCTAACAAAGCATTTGCCACCTTTTCTGCCAAAGTGGAGGACAGAGCCACTGCCTCAGGGTATTGTGTAGCACAATCCACTACCACTAGGATATACTTTTGCCCTGTGTAACTTGGGGTACTCAGAGGACCCACAATATCCATAACTACCCTCTGAAATGGCTCCTCAATCACAGGCAAAGACATCAAAGGAAGCCTCAGCTTGTTTCCTGCCTTGCCTACCTTTTTGCAATGCTCACAGGTCCTGCAGTACCCTGTTACATCTCTGGAAATTCCAGGTCAATAGAAGTTCTGCATAATATGTCTCTTTGTACGTTTTATGCCCATATGACCTGCAAATGGAATATCATGGCCTATGGCTAGAACCGCCAGATGGTAGGTTCTAGGCACTACCAACTGCTGTACCCTCTCACCTTCTAGCCCTCCCTCAGGGGTCCACTCTCTATACAGTAACCCTTTGTCCCAGTATACAGATTCCCCTTCCCTTGAGAATTGGGTGCCTCACTAGCTACCTGCCTCAGGCCTTGCAATGTAGGGTCTGAGAGCTGAGCCTGTCTGAACTCTATCTTTGTAACCCTTCCCAGCTCCCCTTCCACAAGAAGTCTGGCATCCTCTGGCAGTGGTGCCTAACTGTCAGCCTGGGTACTACTACTCACCTCTACCTTTGCAGTCCCTCTATCCAAGGGAACATCAGTACCCAGAAGCAGCTGTGGCTCACCTTCAGTTTCACTGCTACAGAGTAGCTCCCTCCCTGATGTAACCACTTCACCAGTCCTGGCTGCAAGTATGTAGTCTGTCTGAGTTTCCCCCAGGCTACCAGACCCACATGCTTGTCTCCTAGCCTGACTGTGTGTAACTGCATAAGCACATGGTAGTGCCTCATCCAAATCCTTCCTTATCAGGACATCTGCAGGATGGTAGTTCAGTACCCCTGTTGTCTCAAGACAACCTACTATTGGCATTTTGTCTTTTGTTCCCCACCTTCCTTCATGGACATCTGTATGCTACAAAGCCCCACTGGTTGCATTCAAAACATTTAATCCTAGGTCCTGGACATGTACCTTGACTAGTGGCTTCCCCTGCTACTGGCAAATTCTGTTGGGGCAGTCTGTGCTGCCCACCATGGGTTCCTTTAGACCCATGAGCAGTACTGGGGGTCCCTTTCCTGTGCAGGGATGCCCTACGTACTAGGTATAGGTCTCCTTTCTTCCCCAACTCATCTGAAGTAACAGCTAACCAGATCCTCATGTCCTTTAGCAAAGTGGTAAAGGCTTGTTCCATCACCAAAAGGTCTTCCAGCACTTCAAAAGTGATGACTTGACATCCACTCACCCACCTATAAAAATAAGTGCTCAATTCAGCAACTGCATCTATGCTCACAAAAAACTTTTTCTACATGTTTCAGATGTAAGCTTAAAACATTCTAACAAGTGATTTTTAACAGCAGTATAATCAGAATATTTACAATCAGCAAGTTTAGACAGTACAGTTACAGCTTTGGCATGGAATAAGGGGGGCAGGAACCATACCCAGTGCCTTTTCTCAACATCATACTGTTTACATACACTCTAAAACATATGAATGAAACTATCAAAATTATTCCCCTCTTTAAACTGTGGAAGAGATGTACTGACCTTTTGTGCTTCTGGGGTCCAGTTACTCCCTTCCCTTTACTTCCATGACTCTGGCGAAGAGTCAGCATCTCTTTCTCATTTTGCCTCTGCCTCACTTTTCCTCAGCTTCCAGGCATAGCAGTTTCTCATTCTCCTCAGCTTGCAGATGTCTCAGTCTCTCAGCTGCTTCTATTTCCAAATGTCTGGCCTCCAACTCAAGTCTGTTTAGCTGCAGATGGATTTTTAAGTCCTCTGCAGAAAGGTTGAGCTGTCCATTCTCTGAAGGTGGTACATCTCCACTGCCAGTCTGATCATTCTCCTGGTTGCTGTTTTCTGATGCAGCTGTGACCAAAGCTGCAATCATGTCTGCCTTAGTCAGGTTTCCATGCACCAGTCCCCTAGCCTGGCACACCTCAGCTAGCTGGCTCCTTGTCATCTTTCTGTACTCATCTGCTGACATGCTGCCTGCTCTCCCTGACTAACTAAGCTAACAATAGAAAAAAAAAAAACAATTGTGATCTGAACTCTGAATATTCACTGTGTGGCTGATTTAGAATACAAAACACCTTCAGTGATCACTGTACACAAGCTACAGGAATTCACTCTACCCACACTACTACAAGCCAATTAGTATTTGCTAACTAATTACTATGTGATGTGGATATCCAACCACTGCCAAACAATTGATATGTGACAACCGTGCACTGGTCCAGCAATCAAGGAGCCTCAATCCTTACCACTAACACCGCTGAGGGGCATCCATATAGGAAAAGGCTAATAAATACACATACAGTAAAGTACAATTTCCCTTAAGAGAACACAGAGATCACAGTCAGTCTGGGGCTGGTGGCTCCCTTTCTCTCCAGGTCCCCAATAAGACTCCCCACTGGCACAGCTATAGGGTCCAGATCACAGCCTAGTAGGCAAGCTAATACCTCCAGCACCCTCTCTGTCCAACCAGTGATTTCTGTCCATGCCCAAGAGGCTGACACACACACTTTGAGATAGGAGTTTATACAACCACACAGACACTCCTGGGGAAGGCTGGCACAGGTTCTCCAGCAGTGCCCCTTTTACCCAGACTATGCAGTAGAAATCATTGCCACCACCCAGCTAATATTTATCAGCTACTCAAAGGCCCTTATAAAGGGTGTCTAATTATTACTGTGCAATATTATTATCCAACTGGTAAGTGCAACCAAACAGCCAAGACTTATATGGAGTGACTTGGTACAGTATCATTATATACATGCAATGTACTCTTAAAGCTTAAATTATCTCTATACAAAACAGCCACAGTTGAAAGGTTTAAAAATATTTAATAATAAAAAATAAAAACATAAGACAATACTTCTTACTACACGGTGCTAGTCAAGAGTTCAGAGATCACAGAGAAATACTTAAAATAATACAGTAGCAAAAGTTCTGACATCAAAGAAAAACAAACTAGTCTAATCTTCCTATGCCCTAGCTATATCTAAGAGAAAACACAATTCTAAATAACTTGCATATAGAGCAAAGCAGTGCTGGTGTTGTTGAATGCTCTCTAGAGAAATGCTCAGAGTTCTCTGATTTTCTGTCTTTAAATTGATAACACAGAGCTGCTTCACATGACATCATTCTTCACACTTCTCTGGTGTTCCCAGGCTAACAGAAACTACATTTACATTCTTTACACCTGGCCAGAAACCAGAGCAATAAAAGACATTTATACATGCAAATTCTAGCTATTAACTCTGGTCTTAAAACAATAGGCAGGACGCCTCCATCTAGACATATCGGCTCTGAATTTTGACATCAAAGAGTCATGAAATGCTTGACTTAGCTTTCTTACAGCAGAGCACACTGTTGTTAAATTTTTGCAGTTCAATATCCAATGCAGTCTTTTCGCATTTAAGAGAACAAGCCTGTGGCTTACATTAATATTTACAAATGACAGAATTATCTACAGAATTCTATCGGGCTAGGCTGGAAGCCTTCACCTATCTTCACAACATGTTTGTCGGCTTTGCTTTTTATTTTTCTGGTCAAAGTTCCCTGCTTAGTTTTTACCTTTGTCAGTAGCAATTATGGCTCCTACCTTATTCTGCCACACATTCTGGTGATATAACAAACCCTTAGGATATCTTAACACAATTTGATAGTGATTTCAGCCTTTGTCCAACTCCTTTATTCTTCACTGCAGTACATGGAACTCTCAGCCTGCACTAATATAGCCTAACAAAGATTAAATTCCAGCTGGATACCCATACTTGGCTTGACTATAACCACTATCTTCCTTCCAACCTATGCATTCAGTTACTTCTTGGCCCCCCAACTTGAGCATTTGTAACAAGACTCTTAAAATACTTGCTCAATCTGTCATATGACCATGAATTGCCATCCCATCCCCTTCTCCCAGCAGTCTACTAGCAATGGTTTTGAAGAATGCAGACTTGCATTACACAGTCATGACATGCTCTCTGCATGCTATATGTGTAGCATCTGGGTGCTTTCTGCCCATGGTTATGTACTTGAACATGAAGTCTTCCCTATAGCACTAATGAAACAGAGCTTTTATAACCATTTAAAGATTAAAGTACCAGGCAGTGTTTACCTTTGTATATTTATCATAGTAAGGTTCCCCCATTTCTGCAGAGCTGCTCAACCTTTTAATGATTGCATTATTGTTTATGACATGTCATACATCTAACTTGACGACATATGTCCATTTGTATCCAGCTTCACGGGCATTTGAGGAAGTACATACATATACACTCTCACTAAGCTTGCATTGCAGCTAAACATCTTCTACTAAATATGTATTCTGTATTTTGTATTTTTTCCTCCAGCGTATGCTTTCATCAGATTTGTTTCACAATCACAGGCAATTTGAGAATGTCTATAAATGTTTATCAAGCGAATAACAAAGATAGTTATGCAGTTACATCATGTAAATTTTTGACAATACTTGCATACAGAATCCACCAGATATTTGGTGGCTGAAGCATATTTTGTTTTGAATAAAGCTTTTTTTCTTAAATCTGTATAATCTGGAGGACATATTTTGGACTTGGCATAGAGTAAACAGGAAAGGCTTTCTTCTGTTTCTTAGTTCAGCCTGAGAGGAGAGCAACACATTAGACAGCTGAAGACAGACAGCAGGCAGCTAAAAAGGATTAAGCAGTGTATTAAATGTTCACTGGTACAGAAGTAACAACACGTACAAGGGTTGCTCACAAAGGACATCCAAGCATCCATAAGCCCTTACAGTACAAAATCAATAGTTAGCACCCTAGCACCAAACAGCAGAGAAAACAACCATAAAGCCCTGCAGTAAGTGGTTTTGCATGAAACACACCTGAGAAGTCCTGGACTGTGTATACTTTAAGGTGGGTTATTGGGAAGGCAGAGAGCAAAGTTTTATTGTAGAAAAGATCAACAACAAGGAGAAAATGCCTAAGATGAGGTAGAATGAGGCTTGAGGGGAAAAGTAGCATCAGAAGGGTGGGTTGGCTACTAAGACCATAGAGCCAAGCTTGGTTATGGAGATGTTGAAAGAAACAGAGTGCAGGAAGTGCCATATATCAGGAGATCCAGAAGTGCCAAATGTCAGAAGATCAGGAAGTGTCGTATGTCAGGAGATCAGCAGTGTCATATGTCAGGAGATCAGGAGCTGAGTCCCAGGGCTAGTAAAATATAGGGTGGAATTGTCAGGGAAGTTGAGATGAAGAGAGATAAACAGACATGAGTCAGAGTTAGAAAGATCTGGGGAGGAGAAAGAAGTATGTTTCACTAACAGTAGGATTTAGGTACAGATACTGAAGAAAACACGGACAGGTTGTGGAGAAAGCAGGAGACAGAGCAAACAGAATTGTAGAATAGGTGGCAGGTATTTTGTCACACATAAACTGTAGTTACAAAACATATATAATAAAGACATGTCTTATCAGGACACTGTTAGAATGTGTTTTATTTCTTTGAAATCATAACACTGCTATGCTCTGAGGGGGGTGCTAACCTGTATAGACAGATGCACAATACGCATTAGACACTGCTCCTTAACCCCTTACATGGTCTTCATTATTATAACAAGGGAGAGTCGGTGTTTATCATAATTCCTAAAAAAAAGAAATGTTTAGAAATGTTGCTCCTATCTATTTTTCCTCCTAATAAAAGACTACCCTCTTTGGGGTTTTCTTAAAGACACTTAACAGCATCTGTGGGCCTCCATTTGGGCAGTAGTCATAATGTTACCTTGTATATCGGGCAAATCATTGCTTACAACTGACTGGGTCATCATGAATTCCTTTTGGCTTACACTGCACTCCTTTCATAATGTAGAGTTGATCTGAGCAGTACTGTCAAATAGCATATGGTCTGAGGTTTTATCTTAAGCTGGGTAGGAATTAATATATCCATTACCACTGTTAATATGACAATAGCGTTCTATTTATCTGGAAGTAAGGTAACAGATAGAAACACATTTAGTTTTCTGCCTATTCTCTGAAGCTGAATCATCTGGTGGATGGAAAAACATTCTTATGTAAAATGTGTATTTTATTTTCATCTACATATGTTTGCTATGTTCCACCTCAAAAACTAACTGCATATTGCAGAAGTCCTGATCTGCATGTACATTATACGTTCTTAGGTAAGTACTAGGCTAACTGCCTCTGTGGACCAATTTAAGCCTAACCAATTTCCCTTCAGGAGAGCCAAACTCAGGACTATTGTCTATGAGATAAACACCTTTACCACTATGCCAAACCCAATATATGATACTTTTAATTGTGTCCTATCATCCAGTGTTCTGCTGCCGACTTTCATCAGGTACGCTGTTTATATGTTTAAATTGTTTATCATGACCTATCCTTCTAACAACTAACTTCAACAGCTCCGGCTTTAATCTCAAGTGTCTGTTCTACAGCAACATTAATGACGTTTTTTAGTAGTTGCATGCAGTGTAGCCAGCAAAAAAAAATGAAGAATTGGTCTATATTAATCAGACAACATAATCTAGCACACAGGAAGGATGTTTTTCAGCCTTAAGGGTACTGAACTCAATCCTTAATGAAAAAAAAAACACAAAAAGGGAAACTAATGCTACAAGAACGATTACTCTTGATATCAGCATATGAATTATCACAAAAGGCTGTTGTCAAAACTTCATATGCAAGATCTGTGTCATAGATTACTTTGCATTCTTATTAAAAATACGAAATCAGGATTCAGGCTGCTATTGTGCTAGATAAAAAACAGAAAATAGAACAGTAAAAGTTGGCAGGTTAAAAGTATTTCAGTTCATGGGGTATATATATAAATATTAGGAAAAGGCAATGAAATGTGTGTGTGTGTGTGTGTGTGTGTGTGTACATATATATATATATATATATATATATATATATATATATATATCTATACATATACACACATGCACGCACACACACACACACACACACACACACACACACACACGCACACACACATATATATATATATATATATACATGTCCTCCCTGTGTTCACATGGGTTTCCTCTGGGTGCTCTCTTTTCCTCCCACATTTCAAAGGCATGCAGCAGGTGGACTGAATACTGGCGAGTGAGTGCAAGTGTGGAGTATGGATGAACTACAGTGGCAGGGCTAGCCACCTGGCAGTGTAAACCTTGGCTCTGGATGATTGTCACCCTGAACCCCTGTGCAAATATGAGAAAAGGAGTTGTGGATGGATGGATGGATACACGTATATGTATATAAAAAAAAACATATATATATATATATATATATATATATATATATATATATATATATATATATATACACATATCTAGAGAGAGGGAATGAAAGATTTGTATATATATTTTTGTAAGTACAAATCTCTGCATGTGCAGTTATACAGTTTATTGTTTAATTAGTAAACTGCTCTATTTATTTTGGACCTGTCCTAAAATTTCAGAATATGTTGGAACTTTACTGTTTTGAAGAAAAAAAATGAACTGTTTTGGTAACTAAATGGTAGTCTTGTTTTTTAAAAAAAAAGGCAATGATATAGTATTCTGAAGCTGACCTGTTAATAGTTGTTATATGTTGATATTTTTTTTCAGGAACAAAACTCCCTTAGGAAAACATTTCAGAGATGGACAAGAGAAACTGCCATTCAGACAAAGACTTTCCCCAGGATTCACAAATCCTCCGTGTAAGACTAAATAAGGCTTACTCGGAAACTGCAGTTGAACGGTATGACGTCAGCATGCCATGCATATTCATGAGGGCACGCTGACTCCACTCCAAGTCCAACATGGACCGTGCAGGAAGGCAGGGGGCGTGTTTGACTGCCAAGCAGTCCATAGGTCCACACCCCTGCAAGTGTCTGAATTGTGAAATGTCAACACACATGAGCGAGTCCGCTCAAATGTCTACATACCCAACACTACACTCCCTCACATTGTAAACCCCCAGTACAGTTATAAAATGTAAAACTTTTAATTTTTTTTTATAATTCCTGATATAGCTGCCCGTATTTGCGCGTGTTTGTGTGGGTGTGCCCATTGCTTAGCTGCAGTTAGCAATTTCGACATTGAAGAGCATAATAAGAAATGTTTATGCAAATTAAGCCAAATAGCAATAGCATTGTGGTAGTGCCTTCGCACAAAGAGGAGGCATTCACGGTTTGAGTCCCACCACTCCCCTTTCTATTTTATGTTTTAAATTAGTATATGAAATAATTCTTGACATATATGAATAAAATTTTACGAAAAAGCATTGAAATGGCCTATGTATCAGTGAACAAAATGTATATATATATATAAATATAAGAAGAATCTTGACATATAATTGCCTGTAGCTAAGCAGCACTTTACCCATCGCAATAAAGTCACCAGTAGTTAAGTAACGCTTTACCCAGCACAATATAGTTGCTCATAGTTAAGCAGCACTTTACCCAGCGCAATATAGTTGCCCGTAGTTAAGCAGTGCTTTACTCAGCACAATATAGTTGCCCATAGCTAAGTAGCGCTTTACCCAGCGCAATAGGTTTGTGCAGAGGTGCGCACCGTGCCAACCAGTGCACCGTAGGGCAACGTGGAGCAACGTAGAGCAAAGTTGCCTAAACACAGCCACACCCCCTAGCCTGTCTGGACAGTAGTAAAATAAAAAGCAATGACAAGGTTCAAACCCAGGACACTGTGCACCATAATCAAAGTACTGAACCACTAAGCCATGACAGCTTAGGATAAACAGCCACTGTTAACATACATATACTTATAAATGGTAGATTAACCATTGTTAAGCAGGTCTGCAGTCAGACGAGAATTTTCAAAAACGGCCAATCACAAAAATGTGCGGGAAATGCAGCATATTTAAGCTCCATAGGTGGGAATACTCGCCATAACTGATTGTAGCTCCCATCTGCAGTCAGAATGGCTGGTGCTGGAGAGGGTACATGCTTTCGAGCGCAACGTTGGGGCATCGAGGAGTCAAAATACATGGTTTGGCTCCTTCTCCACCGTCATGAGTCAAGACTCCTGCAGGGCCAGTTCCAACAGATGGAGTACAAAGCAGAGGCTTGGAACCAGTTAGCTCATGATCTCACCAGTGCCACAGGCATCCCTTGGACTGGTGAGCAGGTCCGTCACCACCATGCAGACCTGAAGAGACGGAAGCAGGACCAAACTGAACTTATGGATACAGGAGGCCCGTGGGATGCAAGATGCCCCACTACTGAGTAGGTAGCCATGGAATGAAGTATGTAAGACATGCTAATCTAGTCTATATAATGGATAGGTATGTCTCAATATCCCTTCATTTACTTCACAGATGCAGGTGTCTGTGCTGCGAATCAGCAAGCCTATGCAGATAGGCTACTAAGGCTGCACCACCAGGCAGGTTAGTAATTATTCTGCATGTATTGTTATATAAAATAGGTGAGAGACCCTGAAAAAAAGTGTTGTAGCCCAATAATACAGCCATAAAATGCCCTGAATAATTCCTCTGCATGTACTGTTATATAAAATAAATCATGGAGCCAGAAAAAGAGTGTAGTAACCCATTAATAAAGGTAAAATAAATAAGTCCGGAATAATATCTCTCCATGTACTGTCATATAAAATAAGTGAGCGAGCCTGAAAAAGAGTGTTGTAACCTATTAATAAAGGTATAATATGTCTTCAATATGTCTTCTGTATGCATTGTAATATCAAATAAAGGAGAGAGCCTGTAGAAAAGTGTGTAATGTAATTAATAAAGGTATAATACTTGGAGTGTGTCTGTGTCACCTACTTTGAAATGTTGTTGTACCCTTGCATTATATAAATAGTACTGTTGTATTAAGTGCTGTCAACCCACAGTTGGGCAGTCCCATATAAAGTGGAGGAAGAAAGTGCCAGTAGCTGTGAAGCATATATACAGTCCTCAACAGTCGGTTAATGGCTGGCATGCATAGGTAAATCTGGCACATGAGTAGCTTGTTAATGTGTTCCCCAGAAATGTGAGTGTGCTACATGAAATGTAGGGTTCTGTAGAAATTTAACTGAAAATGTCACATGAACACAACCAGATATGTAGATATATAAATATAAACAAAATATATAACTATGTAGCAGTAACATCTACATCTTGGACAGTTAGTATATCAGATATAGGTCAGGTATATAATGAACTAGCCAAACCCATTACACAACCTAATGCATGTTGCCTAGTGTAATAATACATGTAGGGGATATACACCTGCAGTCAATAGGAATGTAGTATAGACTAAAAGTACTTATAAGATGTTAATGGAGGTTTCTTTTTACACCCTACTGTATGTGCATAAACAACGCAATTCCACACCTCAATGGGTATGTCTAATCTCAAAACATTTGTTGGGACATATGTCCTATTGTTCTATAAATATCTGCATTTACTTTGATGCATGTGCCCTGTTCAAACACCACAATCTTGGTGGCCTGTTGCTACCAATCATCCCTGCATGCTGTTGTAATGTCCACTATCGTTCAATATATGCATGTGTTATGCTTGCTGTTCAACTGTTGGAACCCTGGTGTGTTAGGTTAATGGGAATATTACTGCATGCTGTTACAACTAAATTGGAATGCTGTTGTCTATGTTGTAATTAAACACACCTAATCACAGAAAGTATGGGAAGGCCGGTCCCAGCAGACCCACCTGTCCTTCCTCAGCTGGCGATTGCACCTGGCACCAGCCGGTCCAGTGCCCAGCCCGGGCTCCCCTCCTCCGTTCGTCCTATGCCACCTTCGGGTGGAAGTGCTGCAGGAGATGGGGCTCAACCCCCCCCCATGCAAGCATAGGCAGACAAGGGCCACCAGTCACCCTCCAAAGGGTCTGGGCTGTGGTGTATAGGGAGATCCAGCATTCAGTCGCTGATCCCCCCTACACCAGCTCGAGGTGAGAGTGGCGCGACTCATGGGTGAGCCTGCCCCTCCTACGCAGCCCCAAGCACAGCCACCCTTGGGGCTGTGAAGGTGCAATGGTGACTGACCATGGGTGGGGATCTCAGTTCCACTGTTACCATCTGTGGGCTCATGGGCTTGCAATTTCCAAACATCCATCCCCATCAATTGTGTTCACCCACCCCATGTGTCATACTCCACCTCTGTATGCATCATGTTTGTCTTGTCTGTTTACCTCCCCAACCTACCTCCCCAAATATACCTACTTCCTCTACCTCACATTCCACTCTCACCTGAAAAAAAAAAAAAAACAAAGGGCAATCTGTTCCCACAAAAAAATTATGTCCCATACATAGCTGCCCATTTCGCACACATGTCCGATGGACATGTAAACTGATAATTATAACTGGAAGTACAACATACCTTGTTGTCCTCACCCCTCTCTCAGGGGTTGAAGGTTTCAAATTTCACTCCAAATTTATTGCATATGCACAGCTGTTGCTGGTAAAGAAATGGGCAGCTATGGACCGTTCCTACACCCATCCTGCACATCCCGAGCTGGTTTCACTATGGTCTTTCTCTCTTTGTGCCCCCTTTTTCACCGCTTTCCTATCTCCCCATTTTCTTTTCTTTCAAAGAAATTAGTGCAGGGGTTAGCGGGAGTAAACACTTTTAAGCAGTAGTTAGCAGGTTTAAGCGAGTGTGCGCATGTGTGCGCTTAGCTAAGTATTGCTAAGCGTCGCGCAAACCTGTGCAAACCCACTTACAACTGCTTAAAAGTGCCTTAGTCACTCTGTATGACAGGGCCCTTGCTCTGCTCAGCAGCAAAATAAAACACCTCTGTCAGTCTTGAACCCCAGACCTTGGACACACTAGACTGCATTAAGTACCACTAAGCCACAGCAGATATCCAATAACTTGATGTTGAAATAAATATATCATGCAATACAATGAGTGAATGTAAAGAAAAAATAGGAAGGCCATAACACAAAGCTTGTTCTGTGGATCATTACCAGCAATTGTTGTGGAATTGCATTACATGACTGGGATAAGAGAAGCAGCCATTCTAGCAACAAATAATGTTATAGAGGCAATTTACAACCCCCACACAGTATCATAGCAGGACAAACACTGGCATATCTGATTAGGGCAGAGGCCATACTTCCTAACTGTGACTACTTTTCAGGGATGTCCCTGATTGTGAAACATATTTTAGCTGTGTTCCTCTGAATCCCTCTGAAAAGTACTGACATTAGTCAGAAAGGTGGACAGACCACCTGCCTTGATAAACTAACAGGTACACACCAATCCTTTAAGTCCAGTAAGATAACATTCACACAATAATACATAATGTTCTCTGTATGTCTGCATCCCCTCCCCAAATTTTAAATATACGTGTGTGTTTAGGGTCTACCAAGGATGTAGGTAGGCATACTCAGTACTGGAATTGTCCAGTTTTCCTGAGAATCATGTGCTAATGTCAACAATAAAAAAACACAAACCCTACAGAAGTGAGTACATTAATATGCACAGTATAACAGTTCGCAAACAGTTCATGTGCTAAAAGAATACTTCTCAATAACTACTTTTGTATGGCAGTTAATTATATAAGTAGAAAAGAAACTACATACTCACATATATCTTGTGTAAGCATTTGTAGGGGTGCATTAAACTCTACACTGATAGCTCTGTACTGGAAGTGACAACAGTCAGGTCTGAGTACAACATGTACATCACTGTCTACACCTCTAGCTTCAGATAAAAGAAGTATACCAAGCTTCTGACTTACACAACAGTCTCCACAGCAAACAAGCATGGGCCCCACTCTGGAAATCTGAAAGGGCTACGCCTACATAACTTAGCAATTTATAGCATTGGGTTGCTATGACAATGAGTACTGCAATTACCACACAGCAGGCTGTATGCATTTACCAAATGCTGGGCACCAATTGGTGCAGAGGGCATCACATGCACATGTGCAGATACCTATAAAAGCAGACTGTATTTGCTATACCCACATGCAATCATTACATTGCATGTGTTATAGCATCTGTAAACCTGAAGAGGAGTAAAAAAAATATTACTTAATAAAACAAAAATGTAATTAAGTAAAACAAATTTACTGAATTACTAACCAAAAACATTAATAAAGTAAAAAAAAAACTTAATTAATAACCGAAACAATTAAGTAAAAACAAACTTTACTTAATTAATACCAAAAGAAAAATTTGTCAAAACATACACAGACGGACCTGAAAGTGACAAACAGGTATGTAACAGATATGTGGTTACCAGCAAGTAGTAGACGTTTATGAAGAGTACTGTACATACTTTGAAACATGCATATGTGGCAGCAGTAGGTATGTATGCACTGATGCCATGCATACTACTGCCATGGACAAATTAGTGTGTAGCTGTGTGCAGTGGGACATAACTGTGACATATGTAGCTCAGCATTAAATGTCAAACATCTGATCATGTTATCTATGTTCTGTACAGTACTGTGTATAATGACTGTTTCGGGGAGTAGTGCAAACAGCTATATAAACCTGGATGTGACAGAGTAACACATGCATGATAGTCATATAATGTGTAGCTTAGCATTGGCAACTGCTGTACCAGGCTAGTATAGTAATGTAGCATTAGCAGCTATAAATACTCCCTGTAATATTACTGTTATGCACACATGTGACAACTGTTCATGTTGTAGCAAGGCCCAACAGGTCATCCGTGAGGTCTACGGACTTACAACAGTGTGGACCTTGTGTGTGTATGGCACACACACATATGGAGAGATATTTATGTGTCAGATATATTAGCATCTTAACATGTGCATAGAGCAAGGGACAT
Organism: Protopterus annectens; assembly: GCF_019279795.1. Lineage (NCBI taxonomy): Eukaryota > Metazoa > Chordata > Ceratodontiformes > Protopteridae > Protopterus > Protopterus annectens. Next base: position 673,196,112 of record NC_056734.1, on the reverse strand, counting down.
ACTGCAACTGTTTGTGAAGGGTGGACATATATATGTTGGTGAAGGTTGTTATGTGCATATTTTTACGTAGGTTGTAGTGTGTGGCAAACAAGACAGCATACAGTGCTGGTATATGACACGTGGTGTTTAAATGCTGTGGGTATGATATGTTAAGTTTTTAGTCTTCCAGACAGGGAGTCCTGCTAAGGATACATGGTCTGAGAATACCTTCAATGCATTCTGCACAAGACTGTGCAATATTAGTACATAACTGTATCCCTCTCAACCTTTGCATAATTGATATTCCCACCATGAATGGTGGACTGTATATGTGCCTATATGTAAATCTATATGTACACCAATGGATGTTTATATGTACGCTCAAGCTCAATGTTGTAAATGTATTGCCAACCCTTTTGTTAAAAACCCTGTACCCATGAACTACCACATAGGTGGTAGTCTACTCAACACCAAAAGTGTGATAAGAGACCACGGGACACAGGTGGACAGTAGTGTCCCTTTTGATAATCACAGTGCCACACTAGTCGTAAACTGTGTATGGTCCGCATGTCATCAGAAAAGGTGTGTCATCCACGGAAAAAGAGGTCAGTGTTCCACTCTACTCATCAGTCATAAAACCCATCATAGAGTACAATGGCCCTTTTGGTATGTACCTCAGAAGACATCTACAGCAACTGTAGACGCCAGGCACATACCTCACAAAGAGCGTTACCAGACTCAAACAGATGCCCTATGCAGACTATCTTACAAAACCACAGCTACACTCTGTCACATACCGCCTACCTAGGGGCAACCTCTGCCTAACATACAAAGCTATGCCAAACCAACAGGTGCTGGACATGCTCCATGTAAACAGATCAAAATCCCTACAAGCTATACACTGTACTGATCTAAACCTTGTAACACCAGAAAGAAGAACTTGCTGGGGTGGTACATTCTCATCTCAGACACATACCATACTCTGGTACTAACTACCTATCAATAGCAAAGAAAGGTCCTCATTAGCAGTCATCATGAATAATCATGATGAATGGATGTGAGATAGGAAGTACAACCCCGGAATCACCTCTGTGGCTCTGCATGACAGGGGCACATGAACTTAAATTACATAGGTGTTGAAGGGCAGGGTACCATATGGCTAGGCTTCTATAGGCCCTATGGCTAATAGCCTATTAGCTACCTAGGACCCAATACACACATGCATGTACTTGTAGCATTAATTGCTATGTGAGGTTGACTGAGTGTGATGGCGAATGTGTAGGTGAATGTGTCAACGTTGTGTATATGTGTGATAGCCTAGTGGGAAACTGTTTATATCATGGTATGTAGTGTTCTAGCTCTGATCCCCGCAAAAGATATGTATGCTATTGCTAGGCAGGAAAAGCAGTATGGCATACGATGTGACGTAGTCCCATGGTGTTGACTGGAGTGTGCCATTGTAGGCTAAAGCAGTACATGTATGCTTATTGATTGTTAATACTAGTGAATACAAATCCCGTATGAACTGTAGTACTACCTAAAGCTGTAGGCCTACACAGCACAGTATGGTGTATATCCACATTGCTTGGAAACACTGTTTTTTTTCTAACCTGTAGTCCTCACACATTACATACCTCAGGCATAAGGTTTTGTAAGTGCTGACACACAGTACTGTATGGTACACAGGTGAAGCTCATCTGGGTTGCCATACCGTTGTATCTTGTAGGTATGTCTGATGTGTGTGGGGGTATGCCTGTAACATGGCCTTGGTCGTATGTGTGTTACAGGATATAAGTGCATATCTAGCAACATGTATAGTGTAGTACAGCATTATGCCACCTATATTGACGAATGTGCACATATGTTACTTAGGGGTTTACTATCAACAAATAGTATGGTGTACTGGTAGTACTGTAACTGTACTTTGCAATCATTTCAATGGATGACATATTTCTGTATGCATTAGCTTCATATATACCTCCTGTGGCTAGGTGGTGCATTGTGTCACATACAGTGTGCCATGTACTGTTGTATAGTCTTACATACTGGTTTCACTTTGTTGCAGTGTAGAACATGGTTTAATATATAGAACGTGCCAGACACTGTCAGGCAGTTGTTGGCTGAGCACTATGTGGTATTAAAAGTGTGTATCTACTGACAGCCAGTAGGTTGCTATATATGGCATTTCATTGATATTTGTACTTTAGAATGTTAAGTGTGCTACATGACTTGCTCACAATTATTGTTTTATTGTCTTCCAGGGACATGTCTCACCATCGCAACCCTGCGTATTCCCCTGAAGAGGGGGAAATCATCATATCCACCCTAGTACAACATCACACCCTGCTGTTCTCCAGAACCAGCCAGGACCAACATGAGCGCACTGCACTGTGGCAAGATGTTGTCCATCAGGTTAATGATGTAGGCATGCATAACCGGACTTATGAGCAGGTATGCCATCACTGCAGTGATTTAATTAGACATGTCCGGCAGCATGCCTCCGATGCCCGCAGACAACAGCTTGCCACAGGTGGTGGTGCAGCATTACATACGCCCCTCACCAGAGTGGAAGAGCTGCTCCTCAGTGTGGTGGCTCCTGGCCAACCACTACAACAGACATGTGTCATCATGGAGGCCGGAGTCACCCAGCAAGTTGACTCGGAGCATGCAGGTAACATGGCATATCTGTAGACTACTGTTAGCTCGATTGCTAGAACATGCATATGTCAGATGTGTACTGTGTATTTAAAAGATTTGAAGCCTGGTGTTGTGCAATACTGATAATTTGGAACATAATCTGTATGCCTGTGACTGTCAACCATTGTACTACTGTAAAATTGCAAACTCACAGCAGCAATGCCATAGTTGTTGACACTGACAAACTGTCTCATATCCATGTAGGTCCCTCTGGTGTGACAGCAAGACAGCAGACCCATGTTGGTGAGTATTCTACATTTAATCCAGCAAATAACATGTACATGTCATAGATGAGTTGTAGGCCATATACACATGTAAAACACCTACACATAATGCATGCTCTGCATGTTTTCTGTGGGACTATGCACATCCCAGTAATATGAGTAGCTGGCTCAAACACATGCCATACACAGAGCATCCCAAACAATTGTGGTACACTGTAGTGGACATTGAATAGGCAGAGTCAATACACATGCACACAACGTACACCACTTTGTCATATGCAGTACATGTTAATATGATACACATGGCGTATTGAGACACCTACTGTAAGGTCAGACTCCAGTATCCCAAATGTCATCCACACAGCACATATACTATACCTGAGGGGTAGAGGCCTATCATGGGGCAGTGCGACACTCTTCAACACACAACACATTCATGTTAGGCAATGCTCCCTATTGAAAAACTTACATACCCATGTAACAACTGCCTGTGAAATGGTTAATGTAGCCACAGTGCTGCAGTTCAGGTACAGCAAGATAGTTGCCAGTGTGGCACACATTATTGGCCTTGAGTGACCACATGATGCTGCCTGATGATGGCTCATGGTAATACACTACATCCAGTTAGAGTAACTACAGTACTACACATAGCATTCATTGCTATACACCTGACAGTCATGTGCATCCCGCCATGGTATGTATATCTGTGAGTGATTGTGCACAGGACATTGAAAAGCATTTAATACTTGCACAGCAATGTTGTGTCCATGCACACATTGTGTTCCAGGGTGAGGCCAATCACTGAACAACACACATGCATCAAAGACATGTATAATGTTATTAACAAGGACTCTCTACACTCGCACTGCATGCTATTGAGCAACACACATCCTGCATGCTGACACGTGTGATAGGACTCTTTCGCTTGTGATACTGTACTCCACCATCGACCACTATGTTCTGGATTGCTGTTGGTGTGTGTGTGTGTGTGTGTGTGTGTGTGTGTGTGTGTGTGTGTGTGTGTGTGTGTGTGTGTTTGTGCGTGTGTGTCTCTACTTTAGTGAGTAGTGTATTTCTGTTCATGTGCGCATGTGTGCATGTGTTCATCTGTGCATGTGTGCATGTGTCCATGTGTCCATGTGTGCATGTGTGCATGTGTTCATGTGTGCATGTGTGCATGTGTGCATGTGTTCATGTGTGCATGTGTACATGTGCTCATGTGTTCATGTGTTCAAGTGTGCATGTGTGCATGTGTACATGTGTTCATGTGTTCATGTGTTCAAGTGTGCATGTGTGCATGTGTTCATGTGTTCAAGTGTGCATGTGTGCATGTGTGCATGTGTGCATGTGTTCATGTGTTCATGTGTGCATGTGTGCTAACATCATGTACAGATTGTAAAGTGTGTTTACTGTCTTCCTCTCACAGGTGCTGAGGTTGTGTTGGCTGAGTGCAGCAGGGAACCTGAAGTCACTGCCACAAATAGTGGAAATGATGATACATGTGTTGTGGAACAGGCAGGTTTGACAGGGTCTGTCATTGGACCGCCAATCAACAGTACACAGCTTTCCACCCCATCTATGTGCACATTCATATTGCCAATACATCCCTCATCACCAATGGCCTTAGCTGAGGGACAACATACAGTAGGCATTGACCAGGATAGTGTGGTATCTATGGCACATGCATCCCCTCACAGCAGCCATACCCAGATTCCTGGAATGGTACCACATAGGCAGATGTCCAGGGGTTCTCATGGGAGCACTGCTGGTCATAATGCCCCTAGCAGACGTGCCCCCACAGGTCTTACAACCTCAGGTATGTTCCGGGCTGTAATGCAGGCACAGGCACGTATGGAACGGTACATCAGACAGGGACTAAGGGCACAGAGGGCCCATAACACCGCTATCAATGACAGTATCCGTGACCTTGCCGGTGCCATCTGTAATTACACCAAGGTCATTGCTAGACGTTGGGGGGAGACATTAGATGTCCTCCGCAATGTCATGTCCATGTGCCAGGACAGTGCAGGATGACTGAGATGTCGACGTGGACGTATGCCAGCAATATCATTGGCTTGCAGTCGTTGCATATGACACACAAGTCACAACTGCTCCTGTTGTGGCAGTACCAGCCCCAGCAATGTTGGGGCTGGGATGTCAATAGACCATCATAGAAGACCATGTGCACGTGGCTCTGGCCAGTCCCAGCAGGGACATGGGTCCAGTCAACATCCATCTGCCTCTGATGATAGTACCCAGTCTGGCTTTGTACCTGATACTGTCTGTGGCACCCCTGCCAGGCAAAGGTACTGTGTCCATGGCCAGAGACGGTGATCTGTACAGCCTGGCAGGTACAGTATGTGGCTGTCCCACAACCTCCCATATATGGCAGCCACATGGTGGAACTGTGTGCTTGCAAAGACACACTCATAAACCAAACACCTAGGGCTAACACATACACACACACGTTACATCAACATTGACCCATGCTGTACTGTTGTCCCTCACACACACACACACACACATACATGTCGACTGGATGGGTTAATGTCAGGATCTCGCAAACCAACAACACACCCTGTGCATATGATGAAACTGTGCCACCTCCTGTCATCTGTAACATTGATGCAGGAACAGGCTAGCATGGTGCTGATGCACATTGTGACATTATAGCAGTGTAACAATGTTAGCATGTTGTCAACAGTAAAGTGTAATGATATCACTGTAGGTATATCTGAGCAGGCATGATGCATTAAAGCTGTGATTATCAATGTAGTATTGTTTACACCAGTGTTAATACCAAAAATGTATTGTCCACCCATGTGCCACTTGGCTGATGTGTGTAGTTCTGGCAGCATGTGTTGGTGAGTGGACGGTACGTGTGTGATGTGTGCAGTACAGATTTGCAGGTGTACATTTGAGAACATGGTGGAGGTTCACTGTCTGCATGTACGTGCATAGTGGACACATGGGAAGGGTGACATGCCCTGTATTACACAGTGTTAACACTTCATAGTTTCTATTGGTGGCCAGTATGCATTTTACTACACATATGTTTTAACTTGGGTACACATGTGTGTATGACATGGTTTGACACTATGCTGTGGGTGATACTGTTACTATCTGTCATTGGTTTGCATTCTGGTAGTATACACAATCTCAACAGCCTGACTATAACCAATCGTTAAATGATGTCTTCACAACTGACACACAGATGTAGGAAACTCAGTAGCATTTGGACCCTTCCGGTACTATACTATACCAGTAACCAGTGGTACTGACTGCCACCCATTCCTGGGTCCACTCCTGTTTGGCATGTAGCCCTCTTAAGTACAAGCAAACACACTAGGGATATGTCCGTCCACATCTGGAAATGCATACAGTGGCCTACAATGCATTCTCTGGATGAGACACTTATCCTCCACAAGGGTATCATACAGACAGATACCTGGTGTCCAACCCATGCTGTAAAGCTATAAGCCAACTATAGCATAGTCATCTACATTTACTAAACATAGTATCCCGACAGTACCACATAGGTAGTAGCCCCCAACATGTAGAACGGGTACTGGTGTGTACATACAGCCAAGTGTTATGTCATCTGTCCTTTGGTATTCACATTTCCAAAGGTATTCTGAAGTCCCTCAGTGTATCACATAAGCAATAAGGGGTCTGTATGCATATCCACAAAGTTGTTGTACACCTATAATGAATGTCCATTATTGACAGACTTTGTTGTGTTTGAACATGTCTGATATATACCCCAGGCATGAACCCTCAATCACACTGTTCTATAGAAACTGTCATGGGTGTGTGTGACACAGATGACCTAGGCCACAGATCACTACAGTGGCTGGCCTTGTCACAAACATACATATGTGACCTAAGGTCTGAGAAGCAGCAGCACAATCTGTCAAAGGTAATAGATGTATTCATGTGGAAAGCAGGCTTCACACCTATGAACTAACTGAGGTCACATGTACATATATGTAGTTGCCACACAGATACCTGAAGTGTGCAATGCTCATACTGTTATTTTACTGATATGTCATACAGTAGTAAAAGCAAAACCCACAACACATTGACCAGTGTCACACACACTCAGCAATTGCAGGATTCAAACCCCTACTTAACTATGTTATGAGACTAGAGAGATACGCATTAACACGACACACTATATACTTTACTGGGAGGTTTCATTTCCACTGCTATATTTGTGGGATACTGACATCATCAGACTTGCCAAAGAGGAATATACCACTTTTAAGTGTTTTCCTAGTCTCCAAAAGGGCACTCCTCTCAAAGAAAATCACACACAAACATACACCCCCCCCACACACACACTCTCAGCAATTGCAGGATTCAAACCCACTACCTAACTATGTTATGATACTAGAAAAATACACATTAACACGACGCACTATATGCTTTACTGGGTGCTTTCATTTCTCCTGCTATATTTGAAGGATGCTGACATCATCAAACTAGACATGGTAATGTGTGTGCACTTTGTTTTATGCAATCCCAGGACTGAGCCATGGGGGACAGCAGGTGTTACCAGCTTGAACAGGACTCCACAATTCTTAGCTTGTGTGATCTATCTGTGGCCCAGTTGCCAATCCATCATATGACAATACATATTTATGCACAGGTTGTTGATTTTGTGGATACGACATGTGTCTGGGATGTTGGAAAAGGGCTATTCAAAGTCTATGTTGGACGTGTGTAGCTCATTTCAGTGATGTATGTCCTGGGTGGCTGCCTTGCAAACAGTCTAGCAGGTTTGGGAACCATGATCTGCCCATGACCAAACCAAAGTTGGTAGGGTTGTGTGTTTGTAGGCTTCCGATAGCTCTGTTTATGACTTCAGTCATGATGGACTCCATGGCCTTGCAGATCAGACTTAATAGGCTTATAAGACTATAGTTCCCATGGTCTGTTGTGCACCAACACTTGTGGGGTGTGCCATATGTTGCTGTAACCCATTCAACAGTTTCATATCCTGTAGAGAGGGTGAGGCTCAACAGACTGTTCAGGTGCAGGGTCTGTTTGTTCTGCAGTTCACTTATGACACATATAGGGAAACAATGTAATCCAGTTGATGCCATGTTTTCAGCTTTGGAAGGAGCTGTTTACCCATTCTACATGTGATATCTCCTGGTATGATGATAGGGCCTTTTGTCAGTGGGAGGTGGGTATGTATGTATGGGCCTGTCTGACAGGATGTTGGCATTGTCAGTCATTTACAGTTGGCCCTGACTCAGGACATATATGAGTGTACATTGCTATTTATGACATAGTTGAAGGAAGTGTCATGGTTCTGTCTGGACTCCTTCACAGATAATCTTTCCATAACCCGGATTGGATAATGTTTGGAGTGCACATTGTTTATTGATGATACTGATTACAGGTGTTTTATCTTCTTTGCTTTCCCACTTTCTATGAACAACCTAAGTATCTGTAGTACATATTTGATTATGACAGGGTTCCAATATCTTATATATGTGTCTGTTGTCATAGAACTTGTGCACAAGGCAGGATTGGTGAATAGTGAGAGGTTCCTGGGTTAACACATGCAACTGCCAGATATGTGTGGCCCACTGCTGTACTCAGACATGGCCTAAGTGTGTGAGCATGCCCAGTTTGGCCTTTCAGTATTTTATTGCCTGACATTTGCCTCATTTATTCAAGTGTGCAAGCATGCCCAGTGTGATCATTCAGTATGTTGCTGTCTGAAGTCCACTACATTTGTTGACGTGTGTGAACACGCCCAATATTAACATTTATACTATATGTGTATTGAAAATCAAGTTGTATTTTTACTGCAGGGTTCACCTTTGTGTCATAACTCGACAGGGATTATGCTGTGCCTGCAGGGTTTCCATGAGACACTTTGCATAGACTTATCAACATTTCTTCATAGAGGCTGACCAGTGAAATACTGTTATGGTTTAGTGGTTCAGTACTGTGACTATAGTGCACAGTATCCTGGGTTCGAGGACTGTCACTGCTTTACATTTTCATACTGGACAGACCAGACTCCTTAAGGAACAGTAAAGCAAATATGAGCATGTTTACCTGCTTTTGCTCAACTATGCCCAACTTTGACCGAACTTGCCCAACATTGCTCAACGTTAACCAACATTACTGAACGTTGCCCAATATTGCTCAACATTGCCCAGAGTTGTGCTAGTTAGTGTGTGCAGTTTTGTTTAATATACTAAATAGTGGTAAAAGCTGTTTAGCATTGCTTTATATTGCTTAAAACATGGCAAAACAAGGCTGCCTATGTCAGATGCACATAGTACACTCCCTATACATGTTTGAAAACAGGTAGTGTCAAGTTAGGCATCCCTTTTACTATATGTGCGAGTCAGAGAGAGGTATCATTTCCAGGGTTCCTACTGAGCCAGTGTATGTGCTATGCATTGCCTCTTTGCCAAGGCCAAAGCATACTGGGCATGCCTCCTTCAGCCTACTGGGGCAGGCTCAGGTTGTTCCTCCTCCGAGTCATGCTCTGCCTGTGATGGCCTTGGCAATGGTGGAGGGCTGTTTGGCCCAGCCCTATGCTGCTCCTGCTGCAGCTGTTTTCGCAGGATTATATTGTGTAGCATGGCACATACCATAACAATTTGGGTACATGCAGTTGGTGAGTACTGCAAGGCTCCACCAGATGTGTCCAGGTACCGGAACCATGACTTGAGCAGCCCAAACACACACTCAATTACATTTTGTGTTTGTGCATGTGCCTCATTTTGGTGTTCCTGTTCAGGTGTGTGTGCATTTCTGATGGGTGTCATCAGCCACGGCTCCAATGCATATCCAGCATCCCCCACTAGGTGACCATGAGGGATGTCCCCATTGGCAAATGTCTGGCACAGCTGTGTCAGATGCCAAATATGGGAATCATGGTAGCTTCCAGGGCAGCCAGCACACACATTCAGTATTATCACACACGACCTGGCAGTTGATGGAGGGGAAGCCCTTGTGGTTAAAGTAGGCCCTACACCGCTCACCGGCTGGTGCTTTGATGCATATGTGCGTGCAGTCTATTGCATCCACTACCTCAGGGTATTCCGCTATTTGCTGGAAAAGACGCATATTGCTGGCCAATACCTCATGGGAATTGGGGAAATATACATAATCACCGACATGTGCTGACATGGCATTCAGGAACTGGTGCAGTACCCTGGATGCTGATGCCTGTGAAATCCCCATCATATCACCAGTTGGTCTCTGGAAGGTACCTGTTGCTAGTATTCTTAGGCCAACACATACCTTGGTTTCCACTGGGATGAGTTCCCCTCTGTTGGTTCTGTGTGTGAAGCGTGGCCTGCACAGCTCAACAATTTGCTGCATGAGGTCTCTGTCCACTCTATAGCGCTCCACTATCTCCAGCTCATATAGCCACTGGTAGGTTACCCTCCGTCTCATCACTGTGGGTTGCTCAGCAGCATTCACATTGTCACCACCCTCAGCATATTGCATATGTCACCTTATAACAGCAATGGTAGCCCCTAACATTTCTTTGTCTCAGTAAAGCTTTTTAAGTTTTCACTTCTCTTAGTTTACTGCAGAGTTGCAGTGTCTCTGAGGAAAACATGGTGGAAAGTTGTTTGCAGAGTTTTAAGTGCTGGGATGGGCTGGGCTAGTTTACTGCCTATGTAATTGCCTGATTCTGATTGTTTTCACCTGCTAGCTCTGCTAGTTCTCCTTGGTTAACTTCCTACTATTTGTTGTGCTTCCTTTTCCCTTCCTGTTTCCACAGGGGGCAGCGCCGCACAAACAAGCGCACACCAGCTCACACACGCACACACATGCTTACACGGCCTAACACTTGCTGACTCCTGCTTGTACATGTGCACACAGGCACAAACGAGCTTACACAGATTTCAACAACCTTACACATACTTACTCCAGCTTAAACACACGCACACAGGCGCACACGCACGCACACAGTCTTACTCGGATTTACAGGTGCACACCCATGTGCAAACACATTGCAGGCACTTCAACAAAAAACTTTAGTGTTATCCATGGCATACACCTTCAATTTCTTGGCTTTAGCTAAGATACCTGTTGACACACCTCTTCCAGTGATGAGTAACTGACAGCAAACACATGCCACTCTGCTCCAATGAGCTTACATTCTTTCATACATACCCCCTCATGATGTCACCTATCTTTTACTCTGATACTCCCCTTATCCTACTCTTACACTCCACAGACTTTGCTCATTTGCCATGTAAAATTGGGATTCACTATCCTTACCCTCATTTGCATAGGATTGCCTACTAATGCTTGGTTACATCTCTTAGACTGAACTTCCCCCCTTAGCAACCTCTACTCAGTAGCCATGTTGTCTTCAGCCTGCCATTCACTTGCATGGCAGTTGAATATTTTGAATAAAATCCCTATTTGTGGCTTTTGTTTTTTTCCATGTTTTTTAGAGCGCAGCATTTTTGCGCTGCGCTATGCTTAAACTTCAGAGATCGAGGTAAAAAAAAAAATATATTTTTTTATTTTGCAATGGGAAAAATTGCCAATGGCCATATATTTGGCCATTGGCATGCTTCCTCAACTGGATGCATCCTTTATTTGTAGCTGTCACAGCTCCGTTTTGCTATTTGCAGAACGGTACTCAGTTGACAACAGAGAACATTTCTGCAAATAGCACTACTCTTACTCAGACAGGTTAGGGTTTTCTAGTTCACAAATTTACCTCATTTGCATAGCTTTCAGCAGCAAATGAGGTAATTTGCATAACCTAGCCCTGTCCGTGTAAGAGCTCTCTTGCACACCCCTGCCGGCTGTTCCTGGATCGCTCGGCAGACATGTTGGCTGCATGGAGTCTTACTCTACTCTTAGACTCCGTGCAAGCCTTCATGAATCTGGCCCTTTGCATGGGGTAGAGCTGTAAAAAGTAGGTGCTGTATCAATTCTCCTTGGTGTACCTCCTGGGACTCTGGTTTCCTCATTTGATTAATACTGTGGTATTATTTATTATTTCAGTTTTACTTCATTACGTAAGCAGATAGGCATCTGGTGCCAAGATCAAAGAATTTATATGCATGTGAAATGCCCTTTCAGTTCTCAAAATACCTACTTTTTTAAATTTTTTCATTAGTTGTCAAAAAAAAGCAATGGAACAACAGATTGACCAGGTAATTAATACATGCAAAGGACTTTTATAGTAGTTTAGTAAAAGAACAAAGTTAAACAATTTGCTTAGCTTATAAAATAGAAGATAATGAGTTATTTAAGCTTATTTAATGCATACTTCTCTATAATGCTGTTTAATCTATGATTTTTCTTGAATCGTGAGAGAGCTTGCGTACATTTAAGTACTTATTTATACAGAAAGAAAATTTTGTCAAGAACATTTTTAGCAGATTAGCCCACTGAGTTATTTTACAGAACTTTACTAAAGCAGGTAGTTATATAAATAATAATACATTGTTTTTACTTGTAAAGTTCCACCCAAAACTTAAGATGCACTGTTACCATGACAAACGGTATGCTAATAGCTGCATTTGCATTTGAAATATAGAGTTAATATAAAAAGAGTTTCCTCTTATGAAAGAGTTGAATATCTCTAAGATTCCAAGACAAAAACTTGGGCATCGCCCCAAAAATCCAAAACTACAATAGACTTAGTTGCACAAGGAAAACACTTACATGGATAAAACTGGCATAAGGCCATCCTGATGGATCAATAAGCACAAATCCACTACAGCAAAACTGAACCTACTGTGGCTCAGTCATAGGCCTAATCCATGCCTCATTTGTCCAAAAGTGCTTCAAAACAGAATTAGTACATCTATAATAGAATGTAAAATAGTACTTATTATGAGTAATGTAACTTAAGATAATTGTGAAGAAACTTTGAAAGCTATTCACACTCAGTCTATAATAAGACACCTACTCTGATCCCATAACTAACATAACTAAGACATGGAGTTTATTGGAAATGTAAAACATGACATGAGGATAGGGTTAATAAAATCAGATAAGAAGGGCTGTAATGGGAAAAACCTAATAAGGAAAGGCTAATTTACAGTCATCTGATATATTTCCTCTTTCAGATCACTAGGAAAGAACAGGGTATTAAAATGTGTGAACAATATGCACACACAGCTTTACACAAATGTAAAGATGCACTGTAAAAATGTAGTAGACTAAGGGAATAAAACATAGCAAGTACAGACAGGTGCTAGCGTATAGCAAAACAGAAACAATTGTATTAGCATACAGAATACAAATCTGTCAGTTGGGGGGGGGGGTTGAAGTGGAGATTGTTTAGCACTACAAGTATCATTTGCTATGGAAAGGGAAGAAACTTTTTGTCTCACTTTTTGTTATGTCTTTTTGTCTCACTTTTTGTTATGTTGCATCCCTATATCACTTTGCATATTTTAATCCGTTGTTTATTTGCTTCTACAATATGTACCTCAAGTGTGATTTTTCTAAATATATATCCTAAATGACTATTGTACTGTACAAACTAATATCTTATACAAATATTGTTTTGTTATAACATTGTACTCTGTGGAGCTTTTCTCCCCGGGCCTCCATTGAAAAAGGGCTATTTTTAGGCCCAGTCAGACTTTCCCGGTAAACAAATGAAAAGAAAAAAACTAAATCTGGGAGTGCACCTAGACAGTAAGCTGGACTGGTCCAAAAACTTGCAGGAGGCATATAAAAAGGGTCACAGTAGGCTGCATTTATGATGAAGACTCAGATCCTTTGGAGTCGGCAACACTATGCTGCAGTTCTTCTATGAGACTGTAGTAGCCAGCGCTACCTTCTTCACAGTGACGTGCTGGGGTAGTAGCATAAATAAGACTCAATAAACTGGTAAAGGAAGGTTAGCGCGCGAGTTGGAGAAGAGCTGGATACTGTCAAAACCATGGCCGAGAGAAGAATTTCAGTGTGACTAAAGTCCATCATGGAAAATACTGACCACCCACTCAACAGAGTGGTGGATGGACAGCAAAGTTTCTTTAGCAGGAGACTGATGAGCATAAAGTGTCCCACTGAATGTCACAGGAAATCCTTCCTGCCCACAACTATCAGACCCTATAACACCTCCTACCATCTTAGCACCACCCCCACTACTGAAGACCACATAGTGCAATATTAAACTCTTACCCATGTTTTTCTTTTTTCTCTATCCATTTTATCTCTCTTTGATCGCTTTTTTCAGTGAAATACTAATCATCAATGCAATTATCCTTTGTGCAATATGCTATACCTCAGTTAAAGTAGCATAATGTGCAATACCCCATATCTTAGTTGTTGTTGTGTCTTTCGGCTTTTCCCGGTTAGGGGTCGCCATAGCAGAACTCCGGTCCGCTAATGATTGCAGTAGATTTTTATGTGCCAAGTTGCCGGCCCTGATGCAAAACCTTCAATGAAGGTACGCCCATTCACGCATGTCTCCACACAGAAGACGTGCTAGCTGAGAATCAAACAGGACAACGTCTTACTGTGAGGCAACAACGCTACCACAGCAATACCCCACATCTTAGTGTGAGTAGTAATTAATGAGAAATGCTCCCCCTGTCATCCAAAGAAAATTGCACTAGGTCCACAAAGATTACAAACAATAGACCTGGGAAGGTGTACAATAAAGCTCACAGACAGTCAAATTCTCTTCCTTTAATGTCACAACCAAAGCACAAAAACAAAGCTGCTTTGATTTTGTGCTTTGATTGTGACATTAAAGGAAGATAATTTGACTGGCTGCGAGCTTTATTGTACGCCTCCCCCTTTCATGTTACTACTATATGTGGTATCACACTCATCTAATACTTTGGCTATGGTCAACAGTGTACTTATGTCAGGCATTGCATTTATATATGTGGGGTAACATAAGGGAGTATAGTATCTGTCATATCTAATTATGTAACATTTGTGTTTCATCTACATTGTGTCTATGTTTATCTGTGTAGTTGTAACATAAGCAATTTCCTGTGGGATCAATAAAGTATTTCTGATTCTGATTCTGAATAGAAACTAAAATAATGTAGCCAGTTATCTAGCTGAAGTTGTAACTTTAACACAGACTATGCCTGCCAAGTAAACAACAAAACATTATTGTGATAGAAACATAACTGAAGCATAAAATGTGGATTTGATTATAGCTTGAACATTTTTGTTATGCTTAAAATAGAATTTGTTTACAAAAACAAACTTTTAGCATAATCCTGTGTACCAAGAGAAAAGAACTAAAAGGATGTGATCTTATAATAGAACATGTGATATCTGGAGTTGACAGCTACAAAATTATCTCAGGCCATAGATACAACAGCTGTCAGAGTGACCTGAAGGTAAACTGCATGAAACATTAGGTGTACAAGAGCAGTATTGAGAAAGAACACACATTATAAGATAGCCAGATCTAGTTTTAAGTTCGTCACTGCTCCAAAGGGAGAATTTAATTATTAATATCACATTTTCACATAGTCTTGTATACTGAGAGAAAAGCCTTGAAAATCTGCAATTTGATCCCAAAGACATAAAATTATCAAGAGTCCAGAGGAGAAAATAGCTGGAGATGAAATATACGAGCAACAATTACAATGAGCTGAAGCAAAGCTGGATTAACCCGCAGGCGCATGGAGGATTTTACAGAACACCCAGTAAGGTGCTGAGCAGTCTTGATGAGGCTATAATTTTAACACTGATTACAGAGGCATAGCAGACAACAAAACATTATTGTAAAGAAAGCTAATGTGTAATATGTCAACAATAATTTGTTTTGACTTTTATCATTACTGATATATATTTTGAAATAGCTCCTTTGTAGTTAGAAAGATAAGAAATTCTTAACAGTTCCTTTGTAAAACAATAATAATCATTCTAAGTCATATACGTCATGCTATGTTTATACCCACTCCTGGCACACTTCAACCACAAAATCTTCAGCTGTGGGTACAAATGGCATGACCAGCAGGTCTAGTAGTGGCTATTTCTATGTTTTCTATTTGTGATACCTTTTCTTCTGGATCACAGTAATAGTTATGTTATACCTGGTTATGAGTTCCTATGAGGCCTTTTATGTTGGTCTGAGTTCACTGGCAAAAAGGCAAATAAAAAAGGAAGAAAAATCAGAACATTTATAACAATTTTTCAGGTTAACGAAAATGGTACAGACAATATACCAAGCTGGCAGGAAGTATGAAAATGACACTTTCTAAGTCGTATATGACATTTAGCACGTAGGAGCTGTTAATACGTTGCTTCCTGTAGCTCAGAGTACAGGAGCTGATTCGTTCCACCTCCATTTGCCTATTTTGTGAATCTGATTATTTCATCTAAGCAGACAGTGCTCCTGGTTTGCACCTGAAAATGGACACTTGTGTCCCATTAACAAATGATTAAAATGTGTAGTGTTATAGTCTGTTTGAATTTTTAGGGGATAATGTCTACAGGACCTACTTATTTAGAAAGAGAGGTGTTGTAATGTAAATACTTGGATGTTCAAATCAACAGAATTAAATGCTTATGCTGGAGTTAGGTAGTAAGGATGTGCACTTTTCTTAAGCTGTAATACAAATGAGTTTTGTCTATTACTATGGTTACTATATTTTCCAAGTATTCCATATCTCTTTTATTTCTTACTTGTTAATAACTGTCTCTCTAATTATTTGCATATTAGAGGTGGAGTCAAATTATTTTACTTTTCAGGATGTTCTAGGCTGGAATGAACCTGGCCAAATTTTGTTTTTCTCAATGTTCCATTACTTCATAAACTTGTATGCAATGTTATCATTTAGTACAGGCTTTTGTTTTGTTAGTTTGTTGCAAGGAATTCCTTTACAATAGCAGATTGCATTTTCTCTTTGTGCAATGTCCCTCTGACACATAGAACAGGATGTTCCTTGCCCGTGTTACAGTGACTAAGGATTGCACCTAATCTTTAATGTAAAAAGTTATTAGAGCAGAGCTTAACAAAAAAAAAAAAAAGCAGTCTCAAAGGTTTCTTCCATCATGATTATTTGTCCACTATAAAGCAATTATTTTGAAGAGACGTTCGGATTGTTTAATATGTTCTTCAAATTGTCTGCCCTGGACTGAGTATATGTCTGCAATACTATATCTGCATGAGTGCCCACTAACTATCTTCATGACAGATTCATTCTGTCTTGTTCTGTCTAATATGCAAGCCATTCTTTCAGCTTGTGCGCAGCATAAATTAATAAATAAATATATAAATAAATAAATACACATAAAATAAAATACCAGAGAAGAACAGGTTGGACAGTACCATGTGGTAAGTGTAATGAGATTATTTTTTGGAGTTTATATTATTTTTTAAATATTTACATACATACATGTCTCCCCTGTTAAAACATGAAAGAAAACCATTGCCAGAAGAAGACCAAATAAGAATGTAATAAGCATAGTCTATAAATTTTACTACCAGGATCAGAAAACATATGCATCTTTTGAATTCAGTAATCGTAACTGAAATAACATAATTTACTATGTGTTCCAGCCAAGTTTATTTGATTTAATTTCCATGTTTACTATTACTGAAACACACTTCTAGTTGTCAAGGTACCTTAACTGATTGTAAGGAGATACACACTATAAAATCCTCCAAAAAGCATTATTTCATTCAAAGCCAAGTGACTTATATTCAGCAATAAATAGTGCATAATTATTCTCATTGAATGCCTGCCAGTTTGAAATATTTGCTGCATGGCTTTCAACTTTTTATTTTTTTTTCATATTACCTTCTTTGGTACTGCTGATTTTTTTCTGTCCTCGTGTGTCTACCACAACCAATAAAATATGTTTTGAACAAACTGATGATTTACTTTCAAGTGCATTAATAAAGTACATATACGAAATTGCTATGAGTAAAATTCAGTTATCTGCATTTGTAATATTTCAGTGTATAGTTTTCAGTCCACCTTTCTAATGAAGTAAAACGGGTTAAAACAAACATTGACTTTGCAACTAGAAATACTTTGATTCTGAAAACAATCCATT
Organism: Protopterus annectens; assembly: GCF_019279795.1. Taxonomy (NCBI): domain Eukaryota; kingdom Metazoa; phylum Chordata; order Ceratodontiformes; family Protopteridae; genus Protopterus; species Protopterus annectens. The sequence continues at coordinate 673,178,209 of NC_056734.1, read as the reverse complement.
ACAATATATGGGTATCATTCAAATATCCAGATAATGAAAATAAAAATGCATGGCAGCCGGCCAGGGGTATGAAGTGGACAACTATAGAATATAATTTGATAAAACACACTAAATGCCAAACGGTAGTATGTTCCGACAGGTTTGGAATTGTACTATTGCCCAAGTTGCATACATGGATTGCCTTGCTCAGATATGTAAAACAGCTTATTTTTTGACAGCTGTTGATGAACTTAAGAGGTGATTCTAAGGCTCAGATAGCTACTGCATTCAAAAACATGACTAAGCTTCGTAATAGCAATGTAACTTCTTATATCTTTTTAAGTGTTGTCACCAAGACAACCAAAATATTGTGATAATACTAAGACAAGAAGCCTAAGGAGGAATATTACAGATGCCAGCATAAAACATAACCTTTCTCCATTAAATTTCTGAATCGAGTGTAAATATCTGAGGTTCTTTCTACGCAGTTCTTCATAACATGTGCAGTTTGCCTCTACCTTGATTCCTCTTTCTTTTTATATTCCTTGGTATTCTTACTATCTCAATGGTTTGTAATCAATTATAAGCAAATGAGTGTGTGTGAAACTCTGATGTGTAACCACTTTTTCCTGGAATTTAAAAATAAAATAAATGAATAAATAAGCAAGTCCTGTAGGTGCATACAATGCATAAACATAATGAAGAAAGAATTCTACTCTTCTATGAAAAGACTGCATTCTCTGCTTCTTGGTGTGTAGTACCTAGCTCTCTATCCTTCTTAAATTCATATGTTAACAAATTCATTCCTAATGTTTAGCAGAGCAAATGGAGAACTAGTAGCTAGTAAACACTCTTTTATTCTTTTCCTCCCTTGTCTCAACCACTTCTTAAGAGTACTGTTGTGCAAGTCCCATCTCAGAGTTACTGGAGCACGGTAGGATTTGCAGAGATGGTATACTTATAGTGATTTTAAACTGTAGTTAGTTGCCAAATATAAAAAGCAAGTAATCTCCGTGGTATCCCCAAAGTCTCAAAACAACCCATTAAAGTATTGTGGGTCCAAAAACAAAACACTGTAAGAAACTTAAAAAAAATATATATATATAAATATATATATATATATATATATATATATATATATATATATATATATATATATATACATATATATATATATATATATATATATACATATATATATTATATATATATGGATAAAATCACAGACTTAATAATCTACTTGATAATTTGGTTAAATAAGAGGTACCACATCATTATAAATTTTATTTAAAGTACATAAGGGTTATATATTATTATGACAGCTACTAAGTAGGGCAGGACCAGCTCGAATGTCACACTGATGGGGGAAGGGATGTGAATTTAACACGTGTACCAATAACACTTTGTTTTACAGCACAATAAACCACTCCCATGCCTGATAAAAAGTATATATATATTTCGAAAGCTTGTGAGGAAATTATTACTCTATTTTTGTTTTACTTGGATCGCTTGTCTGTGTACTTAATAAAGGATTTTCGACTGGAAACAGACTGCCTGCCTTGCCTGGATTACTTTTGAATACTTAGTAATGCTGTACAATTATATATTTTCTATTATTACTTTTTGTTTTGTTTTGACTTAAGACGAGTTTATGTTTGCTACTTCTACTACTATTGTCTGATCTGACTGATATACAGTGATTAACTAGAAATATATGGATAGAAGTTTCTTACACTGTTTTGTAGTTGCCAAATATACTGACATTTCTGGAAATACAGCATTACAAGCATTTAGAAAACCACTACTGGTGACTTCAGCAATAACCATATTTATGGGGATGAAGTATTTGGGGGGGTCTTGGTCAAAAAGAATCCTGTTATGGGAACTAAGGACATGTTGGAAGAGGATAAACAAAAGATAAAAAGATACTCAGCATCTTACAGTCTTCTAAAAGGTGACCTCTGTCTAGCATGCAAGGCATCCTCCAACCCAGTACTTATAGGTTTACTGCACATCAGCAAGTCAAATGGCATTGGAAATACTCGAACTAGGAATCTACAATTCTTCTACAATATCAACAGTTTAGAATGACACATATATCTTGCAGAGAATTCTGCCACTCTGGAACAGACTCTGCATTCACATAAAACAAAGCTCATCCCTGTCCATATTCAAACACAACTTGGTTCTATTGATTGAAACAGAAAATGTATACTATGATTACCCCCTGTACTACTAATGGACAGAAACAACTCCTAAAAGCTTTTAAAATGGTAGAGGCAAACTGCACATTATATGAAGAACTGGTAGATAAAACCTCAAATTATCTATGGTATGATCCCAATTATTCTTCTTAGCTGTTATATATAACTATCAACCAGAGGATGGGTAGGGCCAATCTCTAACCAAAACGGGATATGTTAATTCGAGCAGAAAAGGGCAGAATAGGGGAAATTAGCTATGCTTAAAATGGCCCTCAAGGGCAGCTAGCCTAGTACATACCTATGAACTTATAACACAAAAATTGTGAAACTGGAAGCTCTTGATTATGGATAGGAATAATAAGATAAAAGCAATGAAAATGTTTTTGTCCCTTTATTATTGTATACAGATGAGGCATATCTTTATCAACCAGAGGGGAAGCTGCAGATGGTAATTAATAAAGAATTGAAATAATTTATTTGGGTGGGGAAGATGGCAAGAGGTAAGTGTGATAAGTTGGTTCAACCATCAAACAAGGTAGTTTAGGATTACCTAATTGTAGATATACTTTAGACCTACACAATTAAGTCTCATATGCATTACACAAGCAGAAGGTTATGACTCATAGTTAAAGGGGATGATGATGAAATGGGGGTGGGAAGTTTGAGATCTAAGGATGGAGTAGGATTTTGGATGCAGGTCTTTAAAGAAAATAATAACAACCATACATAACATTATATTCATAAAGTCACACAAAGTAAGCCAACATGGAAATGGATAAAGTATATTTTACCAATAGGAATGACTGCAAGAAAAGGTTCAGAAAATAGGCAAGAGGAAGATAGAATTTACTGGTGAAAATTTACGAAGAACCAAGAAATTATGAGCAAATAATTAGGGATGGAAAGATAATGGAGTGAGATCAAGCCAAGTGAAAGTCTGTACTGCAGGTTAGAGATGACCTTTCAAACCAGGGACTGATAAAATATAGACAAAAAGAAAAGGATAAGTGAGTGATAAGTGAAAGACCATCTATAGTAAAGGTTTTAGTCGAGTGTATAACATGAGCTGTTGTTAAAAAGGGATACTTTATATGACAAATAAAATATTGCATGATAACTTTAAGAATCAATCAGAGGAGGTTAGAAAAAATGGGAAAAGAACTAGAAAGCAGTCCACCAAGGAAAAAAATGATACCTATATGCCTACAAAATATGTAACAAAGTCTAGAAGAGTTAAGATTTTTGCTTAAAAGTGTTTGCACAGATATTTTTATACCATAAGCAAACTTCAAAGATTTTTTCTAAAGGTAGATAACAAATGCTAGAGATGTGATGGGAAGAAGAGAGGCACTTTGGAGCATATATTCTGGGAATGCAATGAGTTAGCAGGTTTTAAAAGTTCTTTACAGAGTATTTTGTCAGAAATGTCATTTTAACTAAGAAAATTATTTTTTGAGCTAGAACATACACTCTGAAAAGTTTATTTATAATAAGGTCTCACTAAGGTTAATGATACTAAATGCCAAAAAGCAGTTACTAGAAAATAAGTCAAAATCTATACCAACTATAATTAAAGTACTGAATATTGTAAATGACATATGCAAAACAATGCAGCTTTTTTCATACAACAGTGGCATTATTTCTTCATTGTGTTTATGCATTTAGATAGCACCATACCTCTCAACTTAGTGGGTCAAGAATTCTGGACAAAGTCACAAATAATAGGAGTATTTAATCAACAACAAATGTAAATATTAATCTGATTCACTTATAAGGTTACTAGAAGATGTTTTGCATCGATATGCATTTTATGAACAATAAATAAGGTGGGATCCTTACAATAAAGAAAGAAAGAATAAAATGCATAGAAATAAGTGGAATCTGAAAGAACAGTGGGTGCAGCAGGGAATGAGGTTTACGGGAAGGAAGGAAGAAACTATTTATGTAATGTCAAAATGAATGGTCATTGTTAAAAAAGAAATGTATAATACATGAAACATTTTACCATGTTTGTTCTTTTATATTAACATATGTGTATGTGTGTCCATGCCTGTCAATAGTCCAGATTTACGCAGGATGTACAGATTTCTGCCTCATATTTTTGGTCTGTTCCTCATATCATTTTTGGTTTTCCGGCAAATCACTTAGGATTGATGTCACTAAATAATGACAGGCATTTGAGTTTCAGACTTCATACACTTCATAAAATGCATGCCTGTACAAAACCTGCTATTTTATTAAGTTTATAAGAATAATATCTAAAAATTGTCCCTAGTTTTTGGGTCTTTTTTCTACACTTTTTTTCTGCCTTTGTCCAGAATTATTGTGCTAAGGGGTTGAAAGATATGCCTCTGTCACTGTTTTCAATGTGATTTAATAATGAATTTTATAAAAATATGTTATTTCTGGTAAATTAATTGTTTTTATTATAAAAACATTTATTGAGAATATGATCTCTTTATTATCTAAATTTGTTATAGCTGCAGTAGCTGTTTCAGGTTCCTTTTCTTTCCAGGCACAATAGGAGCATAGCAGCTAGCTGTTGGAGCATGTAGGGCATGTGAAAAAATAAAGCACCATACCAATAAATAAAGTATAGAATACATGATACTTGGTAACAAATCACCCATAATCTACTGTTAAAAATAAAAGACCATTTTCCTTTGAAAAACTGTGAATGCATTAATCTTACAAATCCTGGCAATGTTCACAACACAGAAGAACTACTAATTTGTCATGCTCAAGGATTATGGTTTTGATTAAGTGTTGGCATGCTACAGTGTAACAAATCAAGGATGTAGCTACCAATAAAACAGAAAATGTGGGAAAATGTCATGCGCATAGCCATTTGTAACACATTATAAAAAGAAAAATATCATTAACCAAAATTCAAGACCAAAAAGTTATACTTATTTTTGTTAGTGCTGCATAGTAAGGAAAACATTTTTAAAACAAATGCAGCACATTTTGCCAACATTCAATAAAAACACATACCTTTCTTTTAGACACTAGTGAATAGCAAAGTATTTTTTATGTGTGCTTAACATTATATGAAGTAGAAGCAAAACTGGTCAGTTAACAGCTTCTAGATTACAACGATAGGTTTGACACCACAGGAAGAATGTGGGAGAGGTCCTCTCAGCTCTTGAAATAAAAACTGGAAGTCTTAAAACATGCAGTTCAGTTAGTTTATTTTGATGAGCATTTGCAACTACTATTAAAGAGAGAAGAGCTCCTCTGAGAACATAAATCATACTAATTCAAGCAAAAAAGTGAAAATGAAAATAGGCGCCTGAAGCTATGCAAGATGCCTGCGACTGATACTATTGCCATTTTATTTACATGGAAGTAAAAAAAAATTCCTTATGACTAGCATGACTTACGTAAATGGCACTTGAAGTAGACTCTGGGAAAAACACGCAAAGCTTCACTTTATAGCAGCAGGTCTATTGAGATACAGTAACCATAACCACTTAAATGATTCTGCTGTGTGTTAAAATAGTCAGAATGCAAACATCTAATGAAATAACTGAGATATAGTCGCAGCCTTTATTTATTTTGTCATACTTTTTATTGACTGGGTTAATCCCACTAGACCAATGACAACTTTTCAGGTGAGACCCATGGTGGCATTCATACTAAGGGAAATTTGCCCTGGGCACTGGTGAACTTCCTCTACTCTTGGTAGTAGGGGGAAGAGTTTGTGTGTGACATAACTAACTTCCTGTTCCCATTCCAGGTGCAGGGACAGACAGGAGGAACAAGGAGAGAACATGGCTGATTCAGCACTTGCTGAAACTGAAATGAAATTTGTTGAAAGTGCAGTTGAAATGGTAGAATCACTACCAGAAACATTCTCAAATTATTTGGGAGCAGAGAAAATGTTGTTTTCAGATGAAGAAGAGGTTGAGGAGGAAATGGGAGTTAATGCAGAGGTGGAAGTTGATTTGATGCAAAATTTCCAGAAAAATCTGCTTGAATCAAAAGAAACAGTGGAAAAAATGCATAGTTTCAACATTCCAATTGAGAGGGTGGCAAGATGTTTATCTGGAGGAGATGATAAACCAGACTGAGCCAGAAAGTGGAGCTGCAGTATCCTGGAGTGAGATTATGGAGAAAATATAAGAAGGAAATGAGCCAGAGAACGTTCCATAGAAAAAGACTTATGCTGAAACAGTGGGAGAAACCACTAAAGATGAGAGAGAGAAATAAAGGAAACAAAGAATAAATTTGTTGTTCGAGTGAACAGTAAAAAGAAAGAAGGTTTGGACAGATATGAGGTATGGGACAATGTTATAGTACAGCTGGCTGTTAAAGTTGAAGTAGTAAGAACTTTCATTTTAATTAACAAAGAAACATTTTGTGACTTGATATTTGAAACTGGGCAGGCTATGGAAAATATTTGCAGGGCTTATGAGAAAACAAAAACAAACTTTTCATGGTCAGAATATGTTGTACAATCTTTTTTAGACAAACAAAAGAGGGTTTTGATTCAGTTTAGAACTGAACTGGAAGCAAAAGCACTGAAATAACATTTGTTGACAATATGTAAAGAAGTGATAGACACTACTAAAATATATGATGAAAAAGGACTATGGACTGGGAGACGGGAATGTGGAGTAATTTTAAAAATAGAAAATGACAATTTGATACATTATCTAGTATTATTAATGTGCATGGTAACAGAGGGTTTGTGAAGTACAGACGACAACCTAAAATGTTATTTTTGTGGAAATAATAATCATTTAATTAATGAATGTGACAAAAACGATGTTATTTATGTGGCCAGACAAGCTATAATGTAAAGAAATGTGAATTAAAGTGTAAAAAATGTAGCAATGCATGACATTCATAGTCAGAGTGTGAGATAGAGACACAAGAAAATGAAAAAAAAAGAAATTGTAAATGAAGTCATACAAGAAAAGGAGATAGAAGAGGATGTTGTAAAGGAAGTTACACTACAAATGAAAAATGTAGAAGTCGCGTTTAAAATTAAAGAGAAAGAAAAAGAAATAGATGAGACAAGTGAAGAAGAGTCAGAGTGGCATGTGGTAAAAGGCAAGAAAAATTCTATAGAAAAAAAGAGTTAGTGAAAGAAAAAGAAAGTTTAAAAATATTTTGGTGACAGAAAGTAAGAAAGGTAAGGGATAAAAACATGTTTAATATAAATGTTTAATAAAGCAGAAAAATTTAGCTTTAAATGTGAACAGTATGGAAAATATGATAAAGAGAATTAATATTATGTATTGGTGTGCAGCTACAAATGCTCAAATAATAGTGTTAGAATACATTAGACTGTTAACGGAAGCAGAAAGGGTACAAACAGAAAGGCTTTGGAATGGTACTGTTATTTAGAATATAGGCAGAGAAACCTGTTCAGGTATATGTATATTGTGTAAAGAGACTTTAAAGATATTAGATATAACAATTATAGAACTAGAGAGAATAACTGTAGTTGATCTGAGATGGAAGAGATATATATATAAGGTTATAGCCTTATATGGATATGTGACAAAAAAAGAGAAACAATGTTTAAAAGTATATGCAATTATGTTTGTACAAATATGGAAATAATAATTGCAGGGGACTTTAATTGTAATCTAAGGAATAAAAAGAAGGACTGGGATGTTAAATTAGTTACAGAAATTATGAGGAGTGGACAATTAAAGATATGGGGGAATAAACACTAAACATATAAAAGGAATGAAATTAACACAGAAATTGATTACTTTTTAATATCAGAAAGTTTAACAATTACTCTAAAAATAAAATATACTGAAATTTCTGATCATGCAGCTATCTGGATAAAATTCATGAAAATGATGAATATATTAAAATAGGAAAAGGAATAAAAAGAATTAATGAAAATGAATTGGATATAGGATAAAGAAAAGAGATTATAGAATTATGGAAACAATATATTAGAATGAGAGCATTCTATGAAAATTGGACTATTTGGTAAATACAATTTAAAAAGAAATATAAAAAGGTATTTTATAGTGTGTAAAAGACAGAAAAAGAAAAGTATTAAATGAATAATTTTTAAAGGTGTAGTAAAAAGGGATAGAATATTATATGAAAAGAAAGAGAAATATACAAAAGAAATCAAGAAAAACAAAACAACTTGTTTTATAAGCAAAAACATTGCTTATGGGGGAAAAGAGGAAGTAGCACCATATTTATGTAAAATAATGAAAGATAAAAAATAATAAGAGAATTAAAAAATAAAGAAGGGAAACAAGTTAAGAAGCAAGAAGGATATATGAAATAATTAAGAGCCATGTATTAGATTTATATGGCAAAAGAGAAGTATGCATAGAACAAATTTATGATGGAGCTTTATTTAGGAAAGAAGACAAGAAATATTTACAGGAAAAAATAAATATAAAGGAGATGAATGAGATTATGAAAGATATTAACATAAATTCAGCCCCAGGATCAGATAGGATAGAATATAATACATATATAAAAAAATGGAAGACTAGCAAATAATGAAAATGATACAAGTGATGAATGAATATATGGAAACAGGGATTAAGTACAAGGAAGAGGTTTTAAAATTTATGTATAACAAAGGAAATAAAGATGAGATAAGAAATTGGAGACCAGTAATGTTAAATATTACAGGCTATAACATTTTTATGAGAATGATAGCTAAAAGAATACAATGTAAAATGGAAAGGTTATATGATCAAAATGTGTATGGAAGAAAGGGAAAGAGAAGGCAGGATTTGTTATGGTTAATAAGAGAAGTAATTTATGACATTAATAAAAAAGAAGAAGTAAAGGTTACAATAGGTGATATCACTAAGGCATATGATAATATCCGATATGAAGCATTATGGAGATTTTTGCAAGAATAAAACAGAAGTGACAAAGTATTACAAATTATTAAATCAATAGATGAAAAAAATGTGAAATAAAACATAAATGGTTGGCTTGGGGAAGATGTGAAAATAGAGTGTGGAATAAAACAAGGCTGTCCAGTTAGTAGAGTGATATTTTCATTAGTCATGAATACAGTAGTGTTGTAAATAAATAAAATGACAATTAATGCAGGATATCAAATGATGAAGGTGGTACAAATACTGATAATGCATACTTATGCAGATGACATGGTAATAATTGCCAAAAATAAATCATGGATGCATTAAATAAATGTAAAATTATTATATTAAAGAAAATTGGTTTAATTATAAATAAAGAGAAAAGCAACGGTTTTGGTTATGAATGGATAATAGGAGGTATAGAATATAATGAAATGTGTATAGATATATTGAGAATAGTATTTGGTAGAAGTGAATATAAACATGATCAATGGGACAAGGTTATTAAAGGAAGTAAATAAATGATTACTTTCTGGAAAACATACAGATTTTCATATAGAAAGAAAACACGTTTGATAAATATTATAATATTGGGTAAAATAGCCTATGTTGCAAACATTTATATAATAGTGAGGCATGAAAAAGAAATTATGAAGACAATATTTTCATTAATTTGGAGGTCAATATTGAACCCTTTAAAGAGAGGATTTTTATATACGAAAGGAAAGCAGGAGGCTAGGGTTGATAAACCCAATTGTACATGCAGCCACTTTAAATACGTATAAAGTATTAAATGGAGTTATGAAAGATAATAAGAATTTGGTAGAAACAGTAATGTATGGTAAATACAAGCACATTTAGGAAGGTATGGAAATGATAAAAAGAAGTAAAAGTGTTATTAATGAAGAAATGAAAGAGCTTTATAGAAAAATTGTGTTAGATGTTAATATTTTGGGGTAGCACCCTACTTATCAACTTACTGGGTCAAGAGTTGTTAATAAAGGAAATATAATGTAGGTATATAATCAGGAACAATATTTAAACATTACTCTAATTCACTTAAAAGGTTAATAAAACGTATTGTAGCAATATGCATTTAATGAACAATAAATCATATATATAAAATAATGTTCAAAATAACATAACACTCTAAGGTATTACTTATTGATTGTATTCATGACTGATTTCCCAGAAAAACAAAAAAAAAATGTTACGAGGGACAGGATAAACATTTAATAAAAATCAGGGACATTCTGCAAAAAATAGGGACAGCTGAGAGGTATGGGTAGAACTTAAAAGGCAGTGTCTGGTCACAGTAACCCAATGCAGGATTTGAATACATTTTTGGATCTGCAGGATTTTAAATGATGGTGTTATAATATTCTGAGTGTTATTATAAGTGTCTATGAATAAGTATCAGCAGAAGGATTAAAATGTGTAGTTTTAATGACTGAGAAAATTAAAGCTGCATATCTTTACATTCTTATGCTGAGATGTCTTCATTTTCAGACAGTTGTATATGGCTGACATTACCATAAGAGGTATAGGACTAGCAAACAAAATACTGGAAGAAACTGCAGCCATAGTCAACTTTTCCTCTTTAAAATATGGAACATTATACTACCTTTCATAAGGAGAAACAAACTGTCAAAGTGTGGAAAATTTACTAACAACAGCATGGTTGGTCAGACAATATGATATGCTTGAGCTACTCTGGGTCAGACTAACCTTAGGAAAAGTCCAATACCATATCATTGCTAGCTATAGGTCCTCACCTATGACTAAGTATGAACATACCACATACTTTAATGTACTGGAGTCACTCACAATTTAGCCCAACACCATATTTATGAGAGATTTCAACTATCCCATCATAAAGTAGGTACATACACAACCATTAAGATGAAGGCTCAAAGATTCCTGGATTTTTTCCATACAAACACCCTGGAATAGCTAGTCTGCATATCTGCTTGGGATACAATTATCCCAAATCTGGTACTCTCAAATATAAGGGAATGTTTTACCCCCATTGTATAATGTCCTCACTGGTACGGTCAGATCACAAAGTGGTAACCCTTGAAATAAATTTAAAGGCTGAACTACCATTTAACCCCAGAACCTTTAAGAACCTTTACAAGGCTAAGTACTTCCTACTAAGTGAAGGCATAGCTAAATTCCAACACCCTCCCCAGACTCAGAGAATGCAGGGGCTTATGTGGAAGTGTTTATGGAAACCCTGTACAAGCATGTATACAACTGCATAGAAACAGCAGTACCAAACCAAAATAAACTTTGGATGAACTCTAAAAACAACTCACCCCTTGGTGAAGTCCTAGCATAAATAGGTTGTACAACAAAAGAAAGAAAATACTGCCCATGCCCAAAAGACAAAAAAAATCCCTCATCAGTCTCAACAAGTAACTCAGGGGACTAATCAATTCTACCAAAGCCAACTTCAAGGCAATATAACCCCCCAGGATAGCAATAACCATAAGGCATTTTTCAGTTATATGTAAAACCTTAAACGGAATACCAAGCAGTGTAATGAACTAATAATGAATGAAACTTCTTATTCAAAATCAGAGGACATAATAAATATGCTGGTGAATAAATTTAGTTCCAATTTCACCCTCCTATCACTCCCAATTCCCCCCAAGAAATGCCTCTATGATTTCTCCCCCAACAATCACTAAAGAACGGGTCCTCATTGGACTCTCCACAGCTATAAACACTGCATCATTGGGTCCTGATAATATCCCAAAATGCCTTCTAAATAGCTTGAAACATGATCTGCCTGCCCACTAGCATCAATGTTCAACCACAGCCTCTAGACAAGCTTCTTCCCTAGAGAATGGAAGACTGCAACTGTCATCCTTCTGTCAAAGACAGACCCTCAAAAGACCCAGGGGAACTACAGACCAATAAGTTTGACTAGTCTTACATGTGAGGCCACATAAAAGAATTATTGTGGTCCTGATAAACAAAGACATAGAAAATGTCAAAACAGTGGCTTCATCCCAGTTCAGTTTCATCAAGGGTATATCATGCCTACTAAACTTGGTTGACTTCTTTGAGAGAGTCACTAGAGTCATGGACGAGGGGAAAATGGCACATGCTGCCTATCTTGACCTGGCAAAGGTATTTGACAGAATATATCACACGGGTATTATAGACAAATTTACAAATTTATTCTAAATCCCTATGTCACCCAATGGACAGCCAAATGGCTCACAGATAGGATGCATGAAGGTAGGGTGGGGGTCTCCACCTCCACCAAGAGGCCTCTTACTAATGATATCACTCAGGGCTTGGTACTGGGACCTCTTCTGTTTGGAATATACTTCTATGAAGGCAAGGCAAACATAGAGGACCTTTGGCTAAGCAGATATGCTGCCATCTGCAAGCTGGGTGCAATCTCTAAATCTCCAAAGATGTATCTATCCTCCAGAAGGGTCTGCCACAGACAAATAACTGGTACCAGAAAAATGAACTAAAACACAGTATAAAAAATACATGATTATACCATTTAGGAAAATTACCAACCCTGTAAATTACAATACTAATTACACTCCCCTTAGGCTAGACCCAGTGGCAAGGGACTTGGGAACTCAGGTTGACAGTAACCTGAACTTTGATCACAATGTGCTCATGGCAGTGAAAAAATCCTTCTACATTGCACAACCTAATGGCATGGCATCCAGATCTGAGGAGATCATAGTTCCACTACACTCATCCCTCATTAGACCAATAATAAAGTACAGTGCACCCTTCAGCATGTACCTGACCAAACATTTGCAACAGCTGGAGTGGCCTCTGAGGTTCCTCACTAAAAGAATACATACTGAAAATAATATGTTCTATGAGCAGTAAATCAAAGCCCTAGCCCTTTACTTTGTCTCCTACTGACAACTGATGGGTGATCTATGTCTAACATACAAGGCATTCTCTAATCCAGCCCTGATGGATCTGCTACATATTCACAAAACAAACAGCACTAGAATTACCCAATGTAAGGACATAAACTCCATCTGTGACATAAACAAAACATGTTGAAAGGACAGGTATAGGTCTCATAGATTACCTCTTATTTGGAACAGATTCCCCATTCATGTGGAACAGAGCTCTTCCCTAAGCCTATTCAGATGCAGTTTTGACCAATGGATGGGAAATTGCAAATTCACCATTAGCTTGTCACCTGTGGCCCTTATGGACAGTAGCAGTTTGTAGATGCCCTACAGCACAGGCATATACAAAAGCCATACTAACCCATGGGCATTGATAATTGGGAAAAACGGAGCATGAATGGTTAGGCAGAAAAAGGCCTTAGAACCATTAGCCTACTAACTTCTTATGATCTTTTGATTCTATAAAATGTTACTTTATACTTGTTTTACCACACACCCAGTTCTTTAACCATTATAGACTCTTGGGAGAAACAACACAAGTTGCAAATGTTCAAGGCCCCAGATGGGCAAGCCAAGCAACCCCCCCCCCCAAAAAAAAAAAAAAACAAGCAATGCTAGTCAACATCAAGCAATCAAGCAATACAGATAAGAGAAGGCTTGCAACATCATGAGTACCATATCATACCATCCATAACACCAATAAGCAAAAGAAGCCCTTGGAGAATGGCCCCAGAAAAGCTTGCTCTGGACCTTGAAAAGGAATCCAGCTTGTAGTGTATTTTGATGGCATGAACTGAGGACCAGATTACTGCTTCTATAACACCTTTAGAGTCCACCACTTTCCAATATAGCATTGAAGAGGATAAATCCCTAGTTAAGTGAACCTTAAACTTCCTTGGAAGATACCATAGTGGGTGTAAGAAAACCATAGCAGAGGACAACCATCATGCAATAGTTTGTTTAGAATCAGGATGACCTTTATAGCCCCATGTATAGCAGACAAAAAGCTGTTCAGCATTCCTAAAGAGCTATGTTCTGTCAAGGTGATACCTGAACTATCTGTGTGCATCCAAAGAATGAAGAATCTTTTCTCCCCTGTTTTTGCATCAGGATAGAAACCTATGAGATTGATAGCTTGATTCAAGGTAAATTCAGGCATAAATGATGGATTAGTGTGTAACACAACCCTGTTCTTGTGAAAAATCAGATAGTACTGGCCTACCATGAGAGCTTGCAGCTCAGAGACTCACCTTGCAGATGTCAGAGCAACAAGTGAAACAGTCTTTCAAGTAATGAACTGTAAATCAGCTTGAGATGGTAGGTTTAAAAGGAGGTAAGGTCAAATTTTCAAGAACAAAGTTGAGATCTCAGGGAGGAGGAACTTACTTTCAAAAGGGCCTCACATGCAACACTCCTTTCATAAATTGTTTGACCATAAAAAAAAAAAAAAAAAAAAAGAAGGATGAAAGAAGGACATTGATGGGAAGATAATCTGAGATTACTGCAATATGGACTTTTATAGAAGCATATGACAAACCATCTCTAGGGAGCTCATACAAATATTTCAAAACCAAAGGGATCAAATCTCCCGGAAAACCTGTTTCACTTATAAATGCTAATGCTTTCTAATTACAGGCTTTCTTGCCTCCTTAAATACCTGCTATACATCCTCATTTAACAAGTTCTTAAAAAATTATCAAACTAGAATCATCCAGGCTGTCAGTTGCAATTGTTCTAGGTTGGGGTGTACAATTCGCTCCTGATACTGTGTGAGCAGATCCTGTCTGTAAGGAAGCTTGTGATAATTGCCCTTGGCCAGTTCCATTAAAAGGGTGAACCAACTTTGCCTGGGTCAAAAGGGGGTTCCAACACTGATATTTGGTAATTCTTTCTAAATCTTTAGAAGTACCTTGGGAATCATTGGAAAGAGTAGAAATGCATACAGGAGCATTCCCAACCATGAGAATGACAGAGTATCTGTCTTTCAAGCATGGCTGCAAGGATGTCTTGAACACAATGTTTCACTTGTCTATTTTGAAAGAGGGTGAAGACATCTACTTGAGTTGTTCCCCACATCTGGATGATGTGCTGGAAGACCTCTACATGGAGCTTCCACTCATGAGTGGCTCTCAGAATCTATTTTGTTTGTCTGCCACTGTGTTTTGCTCTGGCAGAATGAATGAAGTCTGAAGTGTCAGAGAATGCTGTAAAGACAGTTCCCAGGCCATCACTGCAAAACAGAAAAGAGGGTATGTCCATGTACACTCTTGCTTGTTCAACTACCACATCACTAGAAGTGGACCTGGACCCGGAGTCCATAAGTGGTGAAGAACTGTTAAGGCATGAAACCCTACCAACATTTCTTTTATGTTAATATGCTTCAGCATGCTCTGAGGACTCCACAAGCCTTGCACTTGAACTCGCACATACACTGCTCCCCACTCAAAATATGAAGAGTCCATTAGGATAGATGGGACTGGAATTGGAAAAGAGAAAGGGAGTCCTGAATTTAGAAACAGTTCATACCTCCATCACTGCAGTTTCTTCTTCACAAGTTGCAGTACCAATACCTGGAAATCCAAGAAATGGATGCCCTGGGTCCACCAATTCTACCATTCATTTTTGCTTTTATGTAGTCTAGCTGGTGGTATCAAGAGGATCATTGATAACATGAGGCCCTGAATTTTGAGGAACTCTCTTCCTGAGGCCACGTCTAGGGGAGAAAAATCCAAGAAAATGCCCTAACAAGTCAGAACTTTGTTTTCTGACAGAATGTTCATCATTTTACTCTGTCTATTCAGCACCTCAGGGAAAACAATTTGTTGAGAGGGTGTGAGGAAGGACTTTTGAAGGTTCAGTTTTAAGCCCAAAGAGGAATATAACCTTGCCTAAGGACTCTAAGCATCCAGATAATAGAATCAGCACAAATCAGCAATTCATCTAAATAAGGAAAATGTGGAGGTGCAAAGTTATGCAATAGACAACCACTGGGGTCAGACACTTTGTAAACACATGATGGGTAGCATATATTCCAAAGGTTAATGCAGAAAAGTGATAATGTAAGCCAGGCACAGCACATCTCAAAATAATTCCTGAAATTGGGAGCAATAGGAATATATTTAGTGTCCTTTTATATCTAGAATCACCACAAAACCATGGTTTGTAAGCAATGTTAGAACTGACTGTAAGGTGAGAATTTTGAATTTCAGAACTTTTACAAAGGTGTTTAGAAAGACAAATCTAAGATAGGTCTTCAGGACTGCTCCTTTTATGGTACCAAAAAGGATTCTAGATTAAAATTCTTTACTTTTATATATTGCAGGCACTGGTGATATAACCCCTGCTTCTATCATGTGATGGAGCACTGGAGGAAACAGCTCTGTCTGATCTGGTGGGTGTGGGAGATTTCCCCTAAAATGGGTCGGACTTTCTATCCATTGTCAAGTGTATCCTCTCCAAATTATTCTTGGAAAGCATTTGTATGACACTATTGCAGCCAGGTTGCAGGGTTCAGAAAGAGTCTGGGGAGGAGGAAAAGAAGGGGGGTAGTGGTGCTCTGTGACTCAGCAGAGTCATGCCTTTAAAGGTGGTTGATCCTTTTTCAGAAAGGAACCGCTATTGTTTGATTTTGAAGAATTATCCTCCTGCCATTTCCTTTTGGATCCCTGACTTTTGTTTAGAAGGTATTTATCTTTGTTCTGCCCCTTGAAGGAAGATGCCTTGATTGCAGAGAACTTGGTTACATGAAACATCCCAGATCCTCTGCATTCATTTGTCTCTATCATCCTATTGTTTGAGAATCTGTGGAACAGAGAGCCCAAACACCAACTCAAAACTTAAAGGTGCATTCAAAATTTCAGTTTTCAAATCGTCAGAGGAGTTCTGATTACATAACCAAGCATTCTGTCTTAAAACGACATAAGAAGTAATATTTCTTCAGACTGTATCTGCACATTCAAGCATACCTCTCAAAGCATGTTTCAAACCTTAGCCAAATTAGAAACAATTTCCTTAATATAAGACTTTTGCTCTGCAGGTAAGAATGCAAAAAAATCATCTACCCTGTAAAATTCATTATGACTAATGGCCTTGATAATTTAACATTCTAAAGGCTAGACTACTAAAAAGATATACTTTTTTATCCTGATGATCTAATCATTTTCCTTCTTTATCAGGGAGCACTGGATTAGAGGAATCCAATGACTTTTTGTATGAGCGGAAAGCTGGGAGACCACAGCTGTGTCAGCAGAAACTAAGTGGTCTGTAGGCCAAGCAGTGGCCCCAGCAGAATAAATAACTGCAGGCTGAGCCATATTTTTTATTTTGTTTTTTTTTTTTTTTTTCCTTTTTTAAGTACACCTGATTTAATGAGCAGGGGGTACCCCAGTTAGGATCTATCAAGTCAGGGGAGAGAACACCAGCCAGAATAGTGGTGGCTGGTAACATCAAAGCAAGGGTGGGCTGCAAGAAGCAACTAAATGGGTGGAGGCAATTATAATGGGACAGGGCTGTATTACAGCAGGTCAGTAACCTTTAACTATGATCAAACAGACGTGGTCATTCACTTTAATTCACAGACTGCTTCAGTATAAAATCAGTCATTATAGCCACATTACTGACTATATACACCTTAAATGTATAGCCATAATCAACACTCCATGGGTCCCTCTGTTATTCACTAGTCTACGCTGCATTCCCTCATTGCCCTCCTCTGTTTTCCCTTCACCCTGGTCCCACAGCATCCAGACAGATTCCTTTTTTCCTTGCTTTTTCATACTTCGTCTTAACCCCCCCCCCCCCCATGCTTTTAACACTCTGTAACTGGCCAATATTCCACTGTAATTTAAGTCTGGAGGAAGTAACTGAATTAAGATGGTGGTCTGCTTGGACCCCCAGAAGTCATAAAGTTATAGATGCACTTAGATTTCTTTTTATCTAACTTTTGACTTAATAATGATGGCCTCAACAAAAAATCACGAGTACGGAAATATATTCAGTCTTTCTGGTAAAAAGTGTCTGGCTTCCTATACCTCGGAAAAGGCCATTTCTTCTCTGTACCTCTATGTTGTTAGATTGGCATGAAAAGTAAAAGAACAAATGGTCAAATGCATATATTATACTGCTGAGTGTCTGGGAGAAGATGCCAAAGCACTTGTATAAAATCCACAAAGAGAAAAGGATGATACATAGAAGGAATGAACTGCAAAAGCTCCACAGGTGAACCAAGTGCTGTTATAGAGCAACACTGCTCAGTGCAACACCTTGCAAGTGATCAGCTGCTATCATGCACATCCTGCCCAGACCACCACAGACAGCTAGTTATTTAGTGCGATCATATGCCTGACTGTTACAGAAAGTGAGAAAAATATGCACACTATTTCTGCAGAACCAGGATAATAAATGCTTATCCACAGACAACCCTTGCATCCAAAAGCCAGCTTTATTGACTGAATAAACCTCAGATATTAGAATGTAATAAAATAAAAATAGTAACAATTGGGCAAAGTAATTTATTTTAAACCCTGCCTGTACAGATGTGAATATCAGTTAATCCACATCAATCCCTTCAGTAGTTTAACCATGTATGCACAAGCAGTAAATTACACCATTCTCCACTGATATCTTTAGTAGTTTGTCCATGTATGCACAAACACTTAAATGAAACATTTCCCCAATAACCCCTTCAATAGTTTGACCATGGTGCTTACCTTCTTCCTATATTCTGGCAGTAGCACACATTAAGCCTGAAATAAATACTTAAAAAAAATTGCTGTGCTTGTGTTTCCTCTTCCACATTATCTACGTCCTCCTTTGTGGCTCAGGCTGCCTCAGGCGACTGAGGCAGCCTGAGCCAATAGAAAGGCGCCTTGCTGCATCAGTCCAGGGAGTCACTCATTGAGCGATGCTTCTCTCACTGCTGAATGCTGCTTTTCAAACTTGATTGCTGAGCCTAATGCTAAACTGTTTTCAGAACAGCCTGATAATTGTAAGAATATTTTTTTTTTCTTTCAGGTCTCCTTGGAACACAACAGAAAATCGACTATTATTCTGAATTTCAGAATAATAGTTGACTAAGTTAGAACATTTCTTTTTAATTTGGAGGCACATTTCTTTTTAGCTTGTGGCCCCTGCTGGATAATGTATCACAGTAAGCACTTAGTTTCTACTAATAAGTAAGTTACCACACAACTAAACTCTACCTAAATGTGCTACTTTCACAAAAAAATGGTTTCAATGTGTTCAGAATTCTGTTTTCTACTAACATTACACAAAGTCTAAACACCAAAGTAACCAATGTACCAAACCAGCATTAACAATTAGCTCCACAAACTTTAAATACATTTAACTGCCAATAAAATATTAGCAATTTAAACTATCCCTGATATTCATGCCAAGCACCAGGTTTAAGCATAAATAAGCACAGTTTTGTGGCTCCCAACAGGGTTGCCAGCCAGGAAACCATGTAATCCAACATGAAGAGCAATCCTGCTTAACTCAGAGCACAGTAGGATAGTGGGTTTGCACAGAATGCCATACTGATCACCAGGGCTTAACAGATAATAACTTTTATAACTCTCAGTCTCTTAGTGCAATACATCTGGACAAAGCACAACATAATTGGGTTCAATGAACCAGAAATAGGGACAGATCTGATATATTTGTTCTTTAGAAATGTGCTAGAATTACAAGGTTTGTGCTACACATTTTCTGAAGGATTTGAAGTATAAAACTCAAATGTATCAGAGCAAAAGATATAGGGCAAAAATCTGGACATACTGCAAAAATCTGAACAATGGAAAGGTATATGTATATATTCCAAACACAGTACATGACAGTATATACAATGCAGAGTATTATGAAATCCCATTCCTGGCATACAGTACCAATGTTGTGTAAATGACCTGTAATGGTACATGCACTGCCATGTAAAATAAACACTCTTGGGAAGTGTGTGTATTGAATAGGCACACAGAGATAATTTGTAGGAATGAACACAGGGAAAACAGACAGGTGAAACAACCTAATGTACAGCAGATGAGGGCATGTCAATGGAAGACAGCTGGAACAGTAACACCAATCACATATTAATATGGTACAGTAGAGACTGCACAGTGAAGATATGTATTATGTGACTGTCACACAAGGTGACATAACAATGGGGAATATGTCTGTGCAAGATAAGCATCCTTACATGAACAATGCAGACGACATCTGTCTGGGATGTTATATACAGTTGGGGTAGGGTGCATTTTCTGAAGCCGTGCAAACTGATTTGCCTGAATATGAGGTAATCGCAACAGAGGTCTCCAGCAAGTGGAACACAGCTAAAGGCTCATAGACAGCATTAAAAGAAGCACACACAGTCATGGACAATAACAGAATAATGCCACCATTAACCCCATGTCTCTGATATACTGTAACATATGTGTTTTAGAGTGATCAGAGATGATTCTATGCAAACACACTTGTAGAACTATTATGACATTTCTGCACTCTATAAGGGTAATCATGCACACAGTCCTGACACTTACACATCTGCTGGAGGTGCGAGGAGGGACACCGCTATACCTGTATGTGCCTTATGATCAATACAGGCTAGTTGACTGGTGTACATTGCGTATATATATATATATATATATATATATATATATATATATATATATATATATATAGATAGCACAATCCACACTGTCACAAGTGTTACCCATGCCATCCCATCAATGTTGTCAAACAACTATGTATGTATTGTGTGCATCACCAGAACAGGTATCACACATATGCATCTGGTGTAACAACTTGATGGGGGTTTCACACCATCAGACAAGAATGTTTATGCCACAAAAAGAATACCTAGGTATGGGCAATAAAATGTCTGACAGCTCACTGTGGCAAAGGTGGTGCACTTCTATTACACATCACTGGAAGATGTGTAGGGAGGCACATGAAGAAGGGTGCATTGTACTCAGTTACTGGTGTGATGAAGCCTGTGAACTATGGAGGTATTATGACCTGTGATGTGGATATCCTTCACATATTCAGTAGTTGTGCTACATACAAAAGAATAGTCAGCACTGTGGTCACATACCTATTGGTCTGATTGGTGCTGTTGGTTTGCTATGACTGGACAGCCAATTAAACCAATGAGCACACACTCATAATGAAAAGGAGGAAACTAAGGATAGGGATTGAGCAAGGGTAGGAGATCAACAGCTACCACAAACTTGTTATGAGTTTAGGAGATCTATGCCCAACCAGAGACAATATGTAGTTTCAGCAGCTCACCAGGTAGCCAGCTTGCTTTGGAGGCTGGAAGCTCAAAAGACTGTGAGATTCTTTCTGTACTACATGAAACCAAGGGATCAGACACATGGGACTGCCGTTGAGGGTGGGTGCAGGGAGATGATCGCATGCATCCCTGTGGTGCTTTCAGGTCAAACAGGGAATGTAAAAAATACATAAATAACAATAAAGAAAGAAAAGAGTGTGGAAAATGTGAGGGAAGCAGCACTATGTGGACTTAGTGATGGCTTTTCCATATGTGTATCAGTGGATGAAGAACACTCATTGTTTAACTAAAAAATAATAAGAAAGGAAAGGCTATGTTGTTCTTTGCTCACTGCAGAAGATCATCACACAGTCAGTATGGATACATCATTGACTGTAAATCATACTAATTTCCTTAGAGTTCACAGCCATAATATGCATCAAAAGAACTGTTGAATGACACATTTTGCTCATTTGTTTCTCATTTTGAGAGGTACTTGTCACAGTCTTAACCATTCTGTGAACTGACTAGTTGTTGTTAATAAACTATTATTAAGTGTGCCACATTTTGTTCATTAGATTCACAATAGAAGTATGGTTTCACAGTTTGGAGATAAACTGTCTTTGAGCTGGAAATGCATATTATCAAATAAAAATAAATAAATAAAACATGCAGTACTTTTTTCTTACTGTTTCTGTAGCTCATCCTTTGGATGGGGCTCCAAATGCAATGCAAATGATGAGAACTGTAGGTTCAAGTGACATAGAGGATATATTTTGGTATAGCTGAATTGTTTGAGTATGGTTAATATGATGAAGGAGGGAAGAGTGTTGATTGTTATGCAGGACTCTGGCAGTGTTTCATGGCACTGGGTGCAAGTTGCATTGCTAATGTGTTAATACAGGGCTCTTCAGGCTAGCATGTGGTATGCAGATGGCTACGGCCCCAGGGAGGTGCATATCAAAATCATATAATAATAATAATAATAATAATAATAATAATAATAATAATAATAATAATAAGTTTACTTACAGTATGGTTGCATTGTTGATTGTGGTGCAGAGGAATGAAATTGCTGAGATGTTAATTTTTATGTGGAAACTGGTCACTGTTTCATGGCAGGAGGTGCCTTTGCTAAGAATATTAATAAGGCTCTCCAGGCTGGTCTGTGGTACTGCAACCAGACCCATTCCGTGTTAGATGAGATGGCCAAAGAAGAGGTCAATGGAGAGAAGGAACAGGTACACAGCTGCTTGTAGAAAGAATCCATAAAGATCTGATGCCCATAAAATGACATAGCAGCAGTCAAACAAGAAAGAAAAAATGCAAGGCTGCTGCAGTGATGACACAAACATTTGGGTGTCAACTGAAGACTTACCATGCCCAGGTATGCAATGTAAATCTGCAGGTACTCAGAGGAGAATGGCACAAATGGGAGACAAGGGCAACCGGATCAAAATTTGTACTGAAGAGAGAGTGACTTTCTGACCACCCTACCTACTGAAGGATATATCAGTTTGTTGGAGCTGTGGGGAACTGATGTATCAGGGACAGGACAAGATCAGAAGGATCCAGATCCAGATGGTAGAGATGCTAGAGCAACTGATACTGAGGCAGTAGGATATCCAGTGTTTACACTATGGGCCCCAGTGGGATCATTTCATATGGTTGATTGGTAAAGTTTATTGGGGAGAGGACATTATGGCCGAGAGACATCAGTGAGGATAATTAAAGAATGCAAACACTTGACGGAAAACATTCCACTATGCATGAAAGAAAAAAAATTGAGAGACAAGTATGTGCAGAAATTTGATTTGATTGATGATACAGTCATACAAAGGATTTTAGATTCTGAGGCTCAAGACAGCAAACATTTGATGGCTGCCCTGGCAGCAATGGGCAAAAACAAGCTGTGTAAAGGGACATCAAGTTACTGGAATAACTGGATGACCTTATGGCTGTGACATTAGAGAAGAGCCTCCAGCAGGGGCTGCCAATGATAGCATACTTTATGTCTTTGAGAGAGTCTCAGAAGTTTATGGGAGGAATGTCATTTATTTTTTTTGTTTTTTTTTTCTGTAAGCTGAAGGAACTGGATGAATAATTACTGTAGGAAGTAAAGCACATCAACACTTGGCTAGTTTCTATGAAGAGCCCGCAACTCTTATGGCAGGAAGGGAGATCAGTTAACAGTATCCGCTGGGTTTTCAGTACAGACAATTGACATTGAATGGCATACCATTTTTTGAACCTTTGTTCCTGTTACGGCAGAACCCAGATGAGCTTCCATTGTGGGAACTAGCAAGAAGCTGCCACTAATGAGTGTCAGAAAGAGGTTAGAGCTTGTTGAGGGGACTATAGGATTTGAGACAGAGGTGAAGAAAAGGACAGGAGAGGCCATGGATTTCTTAGGTCTCCTCATTTTTATTTGCCAGGCAGTGGTCCCAGGTCATTAGCCACATTACCTCGGGTGATAAAACAGAAACACTATAGCCTATACACAAACATGGCCAGAGCAATGGAAATGGGGTTTTGTTAGCTGGAAAATGGTTCACAGCTCTTTAGCCAGATAATTGGAAGAAAAATGTGAGAAGAGACATTACATTTCTAGAAGCCATGCCTATATGGGCATCTCTAGTGATGGGTGAAAAGAACTGCAAAATCATAGGATCAGGTTTCATTCAGACAACCAAGCTGTAGTGGCAGCTCTGACCAGCTGATCCACTCAGGGCAGACAGAGTTTGTAGGATAATCACAAAGCTGGTGTTGCCTGCACTAAAATTTAATATCTCTTTTTCTGCTGTTTATGCACTGGATCACAGAATGACATTGCTGATTTTATTTATAGCAGAAATTATACAATATCAAAGCTTTATCACCAGGGGTGGCACTCAAAAGGGAATACAGATAGGCTATAATGAGCAACAATGGACTGTAATGACAACAAAGTATCGGACACCAAGCATGAGGGTAGCATTAACCAGGACTGTTCATGGCTTTAACAAGGGACCTGTCAGGGTGCAAGATATGGTCAGCAAACTGGTAAAAAAGATTTTAGTGCATCAATGTGCGTGTGAATATTTACATACATACATACATAATTATGTACAAACATACACATTTTTCAAGCATGGGCATTAATGCCCTTCTAGCTTGCCAGCATACAAAAACACTTGCTCCCATAATGTGTCCAGGTTGTTCTTAAAAATATCTAAACTAGTACTGCTTTAATGTAATTTGATAGTCTGTACCATGCAGCAACTGCTCTCTCAGATAACCAATTGGTGCACTTCTCATTCCTATAGAATCTACATAGTTTGTCTGATGATTCTCTACCACTTTTTGATAACCCCAAACATTCATAGAGGTAGTTGTCTCTAAATTACCTATATACCTGAATACAATCTCCTCTTAGATATATATATATATATATATATATATATATAAGAGACACTGTACAAGTTCAGATATTTTAGTATTTCATAATAACTTAAATGTTCACATCCATGAATGCCTTTGGAATATTTCCAATGTACTCTTTCCAGTTTACTCATGCTTGTTTTCTTATAAGGTTTCCATATTGTTATTCCATACTCAAGCTTGGGTCTAATGTAACTAACAAACAAAGACTTCATCATTTATGATTTCCTAGACTTTATATTTTTTTATACAGCCTATAGTTCTATAACTATTATTAAACAATTGGTTGATATGAATTCAAAAACTCAAAGCTGGATAGCCAGCTTTCCATATACCTAGGTCCTTAAATGAGTCTACAGTTTCAATCACTGTGTACTTTATTAAATATTCAACTTTCAGTTTATGTCTCTCAAATCTCATATGCTTAGTTTTTGATGTATTTATCAGCATATTATTCTCCTGTGTCCAGATGGTCAATTTAGTCATGTCTTATATGTAACACATGCAATTGGTTTATCCAATTTTAGATCATCTGCATATAGACTGTAGAACACCTCAAATGAAAAAGTTAGGTCTGAAAGATACAATCTAAATATGTAAGGAGCTAGGATAAAGCCAGGTGGGACACCCTGACTGTAACCAAGAATTTTCACTATCCAATTACTGTATGATACTTGCCATGTCCTATTTGTGAGCCTTGCAGCTATCCGTCTTATCAAGAGTATATCAAAACTTAGTTGTTCTTATTTATTGATCAGTGTTTTGTGTATGACCCTCTTAAATGCTGAAGTTACATCTATATAAATTACATTACAGCACACTTTTTCATTCATAGCTGTTATTATATTGTTATAGAACATCATGTTACAGGTTGTAAGAGATCTGTTTTCAACATCTGCATGCTGATATATGGTATCAAGTCCCAACCTATCCAGTTCTGACAATAACTTATCCAAGATTACCTTCTTCATTATTTTTCCACAACATGACAGTAGACAAAATTTATATGACTTTGGGCTTGTCCTACTGCCCTTTCCCTTAAAGACAGGTTTAAAAAGTGCATGTCTCCAGTCTTGAGGAATCTCCCCATATTTATATGACATAGTAAATAATAGATAAAATAGTACTGTATGTTCTTGCTGAAGTGTTCTCAGGTCATTATTACTAATTCTGCCTCCTCCCTGTGCTTTGTTTGGATCCAGTTTGTGCAGTTCTTTTTTAACATAATCTAATTTGATTCCAGTATCTGAGGTTACCAGGATGTCACTAGGACAACTTATCACCCCCTTTATGGAGCCAAGCTGTTTTGCATAAGATTTTATAAATATATCTATAATCTATTGTGTCTGACTACAAATTTTAGAATCTGCTCACAGTTTATCAACTTGAATGTCTTTACTCCTCCCTCATCTTCTGTATCTATAAAATGGTTTCCTATTATATTTGGTGGTAACTGCCGAGGTGGATCGCCTGGCCTTCAGCTGGATGTTAAAAGGTGCCAAGATACCAAATATAAATAAAAACTGGGCAGTAACAATAATGGTCAAAGGCAGGAGGAGGATGAGGAGAAAAACAAAAACAGGATGCACAGAAACCCATCAGAATATGGATTCTGCCCACATTGTTGATGAACCTGAAGTCAGCTGTGGGCAGCTACCCATATTTTATGGCATAGAGCAGCCTATGCCTTGTAACATATCATGGAGCACTCAGTGTTGTGGATATTGTACAATGGGGACCAAGCATATCACTGAGAGAAGGACTGAGATGGCGAGATTTAGCAGGAGATAGAGATGATTTATTTTACATTTGTTTACCGGGAAAGTCCAACTGGACAAAATGTCCTTTTTCAGGGAGAAAAGCTCCATGTTAGGAATTTTTTTTACATGATTTTACAGAATAAACAACAATTATTCACCTTGAGCAAGTACAGAAAATTACAAATATTATCATTTGGGACAGTTAGTACAGTCACAGCAATTATTTCCACTTGGACCAGAGATATGAAAACAGAAAGTTAATATTCTATACTTTAGTACATTTATTTTGGTATTTGTGCATAATAAAGAACTTTAAATGATATATCCCAGTAGTACAACCGTAATGGAGATTTAGATAACAGTGCAGAGTGTTACCAGCTAATGTCTAGAGAGTTCTAGTGCAGAAGTAATTTTGGTCAAGACTTTGATTAGATTCAGTTATGGGAAATAGTCAAGGTAGAAATTAGAGTTGTTAGGTGTTTAGAAGTATTGCCTTGCAGGTTGTGTGGCTGATTGGTTAATGGAATGATTAAGCTGAGCTAGAGCAAGGGTATATCCAAGTTTTGTTTAAATGTGTTTTAGGATCTCTTTGAACTATGAGGTATTGGGGATTGTTTTTATGTTTTGGGGAGGGAGTTCCAAGTTTTAGCTATGCAGTTGGAATAAAGGGCTTCCCCAGCAGATTTATTAGCTTTAGTTATCTTTAAAATGTATTTATTGTTGGATCGAAGGTTGGGGTTAGCAGCGTATGGTTGGAGGATGTTGAGGCGGGCAGGGGTTTTGTCTGAGTGGCAGAGTAATTGATGGGCCATAGACAGTTGGTTATAGGCTAGGAGGCCGGGCAACTCTAACAATGATAGTTATTTTGGTGCTATGCAGCGGTGAGATCTGAATGTAGCATCAGTGGCAAACTTTGCAATTGTATTGTAGTAGGTGTTGAGTATTTTTAGATCAGATTTTTGATGATGGCAAGAATAGGAGATGCATACAGTAGTGTGGAGACTAGATAAGTTCTAGCAATAGTGGCTTTTGTGCTATTTGTGAGGAATCTTTTTTGACTACACAATGTGCTAGGTTTTTGATGCACCATCTTTATTGTCTGGTCTATATGTATGTCAAACTTCATGTTGTTGTCTATGATTACTCCAAGTAATTTAGTATGGGATACAGGGGAAATGGTTATTTTATTTGCTGATGATATATGAAAGGAGAGTCTATATCATGTAATTGAATCTCACATCATTGATCCCCCCACCCCCCGCCTTCAATGAACACCTTTTAACTGAACTCTTAAATTACATGAATGAAATATTAATTGAAATATTTCCTAGGGCAAATCAATGGTCGGCCCCAGTAGTGACTACAGAAAAAATTAGAAAACTTAAAACCTACTCAGGTTGGGACTTTGGCCCCCACACTCCCCCCAACTAAATATACCAACTCCGAGATTGCACTACAGTAGGGGAAAAGGGCAAATTCCATAAGGTGGCCAACCATTGGTTGGGTGGTGATGACTGATCATGTCCAGGAGTGTTGTGGGCACTATCCTCGGTAAGAATTTATGGTGCCCCATCCACTCATCTAGGTTCCTCTTGAACAGTGTCATAGAGGTGCTCTGTTTCACATGAATTGGTAACCTGTTCCAAAGACATGGAAAAATAAAGAGATATTCCCTTTTGCTGCGGTGAACTGTCCAATAAATAATCCACAAACCAAGAGACAGCTGGTTCACCCAGGCTAACACTGTGCTGAAAAGCAAATAAACTGTCTATGCAATCCAGTAATAAAAGTTCTGTTAAAATCCAGAATTTAATGAAAAGAATGAAATAAAACAAAATAAGAACAAAAATATTTTTGTTCTTATTTTGTTTTATTTCATATTTCAATATTTTTGTTTTTATTTTGTTTTATTTCATTCTTTTCATTAAATTCTGGATTTTAACAGAACTTTTATTACTGGATTGCATAGACAGTTTATTTGCTTTTCAGCACAGTGTTAGCCTGGGTGAACCAGCTGTCTCTTGGTTTGTGTTCCAAAGACACGGCAGTCGCTGGGAGATAAATATGTCCCTCCAACATGTCCTATTTAAGTATCAGGCCATATTTAAGTCCACGGAATGGGTCGCCCTAGATTTACAGATATGCAGTAAGTTAATTAAGTTTAGGTCTTGGGTTGCTCTGTAGGCCAGGCATAAGTCTCCCCTAAGAAGTCTATACTATAAGGACTACAGTGACAGTTTTTTTAGTCTGTCTATATAAGGCACATGCTGGATGGCCTTCATCTTCTTTGCTAGAAACTTCTGAGGTCTCCCTAATTGCTGTAAATGCTTAGTATGGTACATACTGAATGGGGCATTATACTCAATTATGGGCCATATAAGTGACGGATATATAGGGGTTATAACTTCTTTTGCACTCAAGGCAATGTCTTTACTAATCAAATGAGCTACATGGAAAGCTTTCCTTACAATGGTAGACACGTGATGGTCAAAGTTAAGGTCGTGGTCAACCTGTGATTCCAGGTCCTTTACCACCTCATGGCTACTTAGGGTATTGTTATTGATTTGATAGCGTGAAAGGACATTGTTTTTGCTGAAGGGAATGATGATGCATTTCTTTGCATTCAGTTCAGTTTGAGACAGTGACTAATACACCAGTCATTGACCTGTGCGAGACCACCCTGGTGTATACTGACATAATTTGGGGATTCAATGATTGCATCTAGTTTGCAGTCGGCTGCAAACCTGGTCAGCCACAACTCTTTACTTTTGATCTGAACTTTTGAGAAGTATATACCAAACAGTAGGGAGCCCAGCACTGACCCCTGTGCCACCTCACTCGTAACAGGTCTGCTGGTTGATGTGGAGTCACCCACTTTGATAATGTATGTCCGATTTGTGAGTCACTTCACAACCCATCTTACAACGAAGTGATTTACATTCAGTTTGGTAAGTTTATTGGTAATGCCAGAACGCAGGGTTGTCTGAAAAGCCTTTGCCAAGTTGAGGTATGTTGTATGCACAGATTTGCCCTCATCAATGGCTTTGGTCACACTTTCAAAGAAATTCACCAGATTTAACAGGCAGGATCTGCCCTTCACAAAGCTGAATTGGGCAGGGTCCAGGGTTTGCAGGTCACCTATTTCTTTATTTATGAGGTCCATAATAATACATTCTATGGTCTTACAGATGAGGCTGGTCAGCCTTATGGGTCTGTAACTCCCCAGGTCTGTTGCTAGGCCACCTTTGTGGAGGGGAATAACTGTAGCTGTTCTCCATTCCGCAGGAACAAACCCTGTGGTTAGGCTGTGATTGAAAAGGGTACTTAGTGGTGATGCTAGTTCATGTTTTAGTCTGTGTGGAAGACAGCCTGGGATGTCATCTGGTCCCACCGAGGCTGTCTTCTATGCCTTGGACAGGGCTTTGAGAACCTGCTAGTCAGATATGTAAGGTGGGGGGAGTTTAGTGGAGAGTTTGTTGTAAGTTAGGAGGGGATAAGGGAGTGAAAATTTCACCAAACCTATCCGCTAGCAGGTTCACTATCTCTGTGGGGTCAGTGTGTGTGATACTGTTGGACACTAGTTCTGCACATGCTTGGTTCCTACCTTTTAGTTTAAGTACATAGCTGTAAAAGGCCTTATGGTTATCCTTGGCATTACTTGCTAAGTTTCTCTCAGAGGCGCTGTTGGACAATTTGACAAGTTATCTTATTTGCCTGTTAAGGCTGAGGGGGGTGATTTCCATTGTTGAGTCCTTGCCTTTGCTTTCTTGGACAGCAACTTTTTGCATTTATTGTAGAGTTTGTTAATGCTGGAAGTCCACCATGGCAGCTTGATTTTACTTGGGGATCTAACTATGATTCTATCTGGTACAGCCGAGTTTATGGACTTATGCAAGTGATTGTACAGGGCTTTAGTGTATGCTTTGAGGTAGTTACCACTTTCAGCTTGGGGTGGGGCTTGGAATGCATTTTTACCTTCACCTAGGAGGGTACAGTTTGCCTTGGCGAAGTTTTTAGTCTGATTTCAGCCTTTGTGAGTTCTGCTGTTAGTGTCAGTTCAAAGGTGACTGATTTGTGGTAAGTTTTAACTAATGAGGGTCCAACAGTTGCAGCAGTGCACCTGTTTAACGTGTTGTTGAGGACCAGATCTAGAATGTTTGTTCCTCTTGTCAAGAGATGGACAATTTCTTCCAGGGCATTTGAATTCACAAAGTCAAGGAACTTTTGTGCTAGCGAGTTTGGGCTAGAGTAAGTTTCCCAGTTGGTGGTGGGATAACTGAAATCCCCAATAACCAGTGTGCTTAGTAAAATTTGTTTAAGTAGACTTCATGGGTGTCGTGACTCATGGTGGGGGATCTATGGCTAGGACTTAAATGGGAGTCTTACCCACCGTAACCTGCACCTAGAGTAACTCCATGGAGTTGTCCAGTCTAATTAGACATGAGGTAAATTTATCTCTAATATAGATTGAAACACCACTTCCTTTGGTTTTCACACGTTCCTTTCACCGTCTAAAGGTGTGGAAGGCAGTATCACCTTTCAGGGCTGGGGTACTCTCTGAGGCCTTAAATCATGTTTCTGTGACTGCACAGACAGCTACATCTTCTAGTAACAGAAGTACATCTAGGGAGTGCAGTTCTTGGTTTAAGCTCCTAACATTTAGCAGCATAACTCTATTTTGTTCTAATTGGTTAATTTCACATTGGTAATGTTGTTTTCAAGACCTTACCTAAAAAGGCACTATGGGGAGGCAAGAGCCTTTGCCAGCAGCCAAAAGCCTAGGGTTGCCAGGTGCAAACCATCTCTGGCAAAGCAGCGAGGTTTGTTGACCATGGCTTCCTAGCCAGACAGGAACTGGATCCCTTTGGAATGACACCAAAAACTAAGCCAATTTTTGAAATCAATAATTTTTTGTTTATACTGTAGCATCATTCTAGGTGAGGGTAGTACACTGGTCAAGGCTAAGGACATACCTGCCTGGGACACATAGATTGCTCGACCATGACTCTGTACATACAGTCCAGCAAGGTAAGTCTCAGGTCATTCACACCAATATGAACTATGACAGAGTCATAACGGTACTTGTTGCTGAAAGACCTGAGTGCATGCGTTATTTGGTGAATCCTAGAACCAGACAGTCAGCTGACCATGACTTTCTCCTTGTCCAACATGGTGAATAGGACATCTCTGTGTTTCACTATTGAGTCTCCAATGCCAAGAACATTTGTTTTTTGAGTGCTACGCCTTACTGGTGTTGCTATGTTTTATGGGTGCTGTGGAGGCTATGTTAGCTCTAGCAGACTTGTGTTTTGGAGATCTCTGGTATTTCGGTAAGTTTTTTGAGAGAACCTCTGTGTATGTGGATTTACGTGTTTGATGGTACTATGTGTATGAGTAGTGGCGAGTGCATTGACAACCTTCTCTGTGTTACTGCTTTGAGCGAGAGAGAGCATGGATTCTAGATTCATGGTGTAAATACAACTCTTGCACTCTGAACTACACTGTGTTATTAGCAGAGTGTTGTCTGTGTACGTGAGGCAATTGCTACACTGCCTCAAGAGACCCAAGTCAACGATTACTTATTAAAGGAATTGGCAGTTCTCAGGCATTCTTCATGCACCACCCTCCCCTCAGACAAATGAGATTAAGAAATGTACACTTTTCTGTAGTAGAGTTCACTGGTGTACTTCAAAACTTTCCATATGTTGAACTTTCCTTTAACCTTTTGATTTTAAGAGTAACTCTGCAGAACAATGGCTTTTAAACAAAGCTGTCTGTTATAACTGCTTGCCAGTACCTTAATAGAGGGCTCATGTAGTCAGAAAGCCTGATAAGTGTTTTTGGTTTGCAGCTTGTTTACTTGCTTTATAAACAAAGAATTGCATAATTACTTTAACTGGCAGCTGCTCTGTGGCCCTGTCAATCTAGACCCACAAACTCTGTCCAGGTGGTTCCATGACATTACTGTGAATTACTGTCTATTCCATTTTAAAGTTTCTTAACTTGAAATGTTTATAGTAAGCATGACCTTTAAGATATCTCATCTAAAGTTCATTGTATAGTCTTGAAAATAACTGAAGGATCCCCTGATGTAATTGAGGATACTTATTCAATTATGAAGGCAAAAACAATGCTGGAAATATATTGAAAATGTGATGTGTTCTGAACATGAATAAACATTTTTCCATATGTCCACTTCATAAATTAAAGTTGTATATATGGCATTTGATTGCAGATTGAACAAAAATACTTTGTGATGTGTGGTTGGGTGACAAGAATAAATGCTGCCCAACTCACCAGATTAACGATAATATAATTCTTTTTGTTTTCATTATTTAGGCTGGTTATATGAAGTAGAAATCTCCTTGTAGAGCAGCAGAAAATGGTTATCATCTTTATTTTTTTATCAACAAAAAACATTTCTTAAGGTATTTTCTACAAATGAATTTAGAAAGTCTGTTCAGTAGCAAAAAGTGCGAAGCATGTGAGGTTACCTTTAAAATAGCTGCAGATAAATTATTTCGTGTTCTCCATTTTCACTGTAATTTGATAAATTCACTTCTTGCCTTTCATTTCCTCAGTGTGCTCTGTATCCTGGTAGAGAAACATGAACTAAATAAGCTGCATTGATTATTTATAATGTTATGATTTATTGACACTATTAAGTAAAATACACTGAAATTCTCAGGCAAGACATTAAAAAAGCAATGTTTCACAGAAACGGTATTTGGAGACTGGAACAGCTTACATGACACAATAATATTGTATAATAATAGCTAAAAACAGTGATGTGATTCTGAAATGCATGGAGTGAACTAAAGATGCCCGTTGGTGGATATGAGAAAATAATCTATTGATTATGTAGAATTTGTAATTTATCCTGTAGCTATGAAAAAGGCTGTTTTAGATTATCAAAGCTCTCCCTACCCGCTGTCAAAACCAGATAGTTCTGAAAAGCAAAACCTTTTCTTTGCTGCTGCACTGACAGGTAGACATAGTACTGCCATACTTCCATTTTACAGACCGTGCAATGAAATTTCTATAATCCAGAATACTATCCGGCATTATGCTGATCGACCTGATAAACTAATGGACCATCAATCAGTCTTTTTTCTAACCCTTTTTCCTTTTACTGATGTTAGTGAGAAGACAACTGCACCTGAGCAAGCAATGTATAAGCCTTGCAAGAAACGGGAAGTTATAGGGTATTCCTTTACAGAGTGTGTTGTTTTATACCCAGCACTGAACACTTGTTTTCTATTCTTAAGGGAATGTAAACAACAAACAGCTAATTTTTGAGATTCTTCAAGATCTTTCATTCTGGCTACCCATGAAAATCATAAACTACCTTCTGCTGACCTGACTACTCATTGCTTTTTTCATTAATTCCGGCAGGTTTTCTCTGTGGATAAACAGAGCCTGAGGCTCCCATTCAACTCAGTTTGAAAACACTATGCTATCTGCATAGACTCACTTTAAGGATTAGGTACATCTTCTTGGGAAGGGGAGCACTTCTGATCTCATTTTAGTTTTTTTATTCCTGAGTTTTTTTTTTTTTGTTTTGTTTTTTTTAATTTCATAGAGTACATCTACCTGATCTTAACATAACTGCCACTTGCTCTAGGCATTTAACCAATTAATGTCCACTACTAGTTTCACACTTCCCTTTGCCTTCCACCGTACCAAAGGAAGAGCAAACAATTTTCCATGTGCTGCTTCCTCCAATCTGGCCTTCTGAAAACCAAGACCAAAAAGGAAGATGCAGAAATCTAGACAAAGAGGTTGACCATCCAGAATAAAATATACTTGCTTATAGACTGAGTTGCATTTACATTCTTGACTTAGAAAATATTTTATTTAGTTATTTATTTAGTTATTTATTTTTGAAGAATATGACATTGTCAAGGTCAGTTGTAATGTTGTGTCATTCAGATCTGCTTCCTGAATGGCCATTTATATCCTAAACTACATCTAACCATGATACAAATATCACCATCAACATTAATTACAGTTCTTCATTTTGGTCTGCAAATTGAAATGACTTTGCTTCACAAACATCACAAACATTATGTATCAGTATGACCTTGCTTCACAAGCATTCTATATCAGTTTTGCATGATTTTTTTTTAAGCCTGCATGTCCAAATATTTTTTTTTTTATTCTGGGTATCTGCTCTGCTGACATCTACAAACCTCTGCTTATCCTCCCATGAATACTACACTGTCATAAGCTGTGTCCTGACTCACCAGTGGAAAGCTGCCTTTAAGTCAGTCATATATAGCAGGCTGTGAAACTGTCCATAACGTTGCCTGTTATCTCTATCCTGTGCCGCACACTGCTTGTGTTGTGGTTCCTTCTTTTTTATTCAGTATTCTGTTGAACGGAAGTGTCTTGTTATAGCAGATTTGTTCCCTGAATGGCTGCTTAAGTTCTAAGTTACATCTAAGCATGGGACAAAGTTCAATAGCAACATTTATTACAATACTTCATTTGGCCTGCAAACTCAAGGGCTTTGCTTCACGCACCTGTCAGATTCTGCTTTTGGTGGTTCCCAGCTCATTATCACTTCTGAGCTGTGGAATGTCACAACATCCTTACATTGCTGACCATTTTATGAAAAATCAGGTTAAAAGGCATAAGAAAAACAATTAAACATTTCTTGAGAATAGTAAATGCTATTAAAAAGGTTCAAAACACTATTTTCAGTAAAAAGTCTTTACAGTTATAATAATCAATTCAAACACAGATTTTACTCCAGTTCTTTGATATATAATTATACACACAAACCTAGAATTATATTTTTTGCAAAGTTTCACAAACAAATTTTCATATCTTGGAA
>NC_056734.1:672963009-673138009 GCF_019279795.1 Protopterus annectens | reverse complement strand
ACATGGTGAGGTCTGATTTGCCTGCATTCTACAACACTGATCAATGACATTAAATAGTAGAGATATGCAAATTTTCATACTACTTTGTTAATGTGGGTTGAGTCACACATTGCTCCTGTAGTATATCTGTTAATGATGGTGGATAGCTCTAATGAGCAATGCAGAACAGTTCTTCTGCACTTTAACGGCTGCAAGTGTGTTGGAGGGAAGAGTTGAGCACTTGTTGCACTGCAAAAAAAAAAAAATATATATATATATATATATATATATATATATATATATATATGCATATATATAATATATATATATATATATATATATATATATATATATATATATATATATATATATACACACACACACACACACACACACACACACACACACACACAGTTTGGACAGTAGCCTAAAAACTGAGAAACTGCTATCAAGAAACACAAGGAAGGAGAATTGCACTGCTATCATGATAACATCAGATGTATGTTCCTTAATTTATAACATTACTAATTAAAAATAATGATTATGTTCACTTTTCTCACATAAGGGGATTAAAAATTGCACATTTTAAACCAAAAATATAGTGACATGGACCTGAAAAATATATTTTTGCACTTTTAAAGGCAACAGTCCAAAAGGATGGCGCAGCAAAATACAAACCAGTAAAAATAATCCACCACATTGGCTGAACAATAAAGGAAGCCACCAGAATTAGCGAACACCACAGTTTATTATCGCTTTCATCTCGAAGAGACTTCAGAATAAATTAACCATACAAATGTTGCTACTTATATATCAAATCATTAATTAAGTCAATAATCCAATTAAAATATATTGCACTATTTAAAGATAAAAGTAAACAAAAACCTACATAAATATATAATTTTAAAACCTTCAACCTTCTACTCTTTAAAAAATATTTAATGTTAACAGACTCAATCCTACCGAGTTGTTTATCAGTCCCTAAATCTACAAGAAGCACAAAAAACACATTTATACATTCCCTTGTTACGTCTTCCTGGGTTAATGTTACTTTTAGTAAAAGAATCAAATTGTAGGCAGTTTTTAAGACAATGGGTATTTTTATATATAAATGTGGGCTTATCACCAATAACTTTAAGTAAATCAAAATTCCTCCTTAAAATATTCCAGTTTTTACTTATAATTGAACTTATACTTTTTCTGTCTATGGACATGTCTAAAACACAAGAAATACCATTATCTTTATTGGCATTGTTAAAACCATAATTTAGTTCTCTAAAAGTATCTTGTTTTTTGACATTAAACCCACATAATAAAATAGTCTGTAGGATGACATTGGTGATCAAGAAGATGAGGAGTGTGAAAGCAGTGCCAGTGATTAAATGGTGGAAGTTAAAAAAGGGTGATTGTGAGGTGGAGTTCAGGGAAGGGTTAAGACAAGCACTGGGGGGCAGTGAAGAGTTACAGAATAGTTGGGTAACTACAGCAGAGCTAGTAAGGGAGACTGCTAGAAAGGTGCTTGGTGTGACATCTGGGCAGAGAAAGGAGGACAAGGAGACCTGGTGGTGGAATGAGGAAGTACAGGAGAGTGTACAGAGGAAGAGGCTGGTGAAGAAAAAGTGGGATTGTCAAAGAGATGAAGAAAGTAGAAATGAGTATAAGGAGATGAGGCACATGGCAAAGAGAGAGGTGGCGAAGGCTAAGGATAAGGCATATGGAGAGTTGTATGAGAGATTGGACATTAAAGAGGGAGAAAAGGACCTGTACCGATTGGCTAGACAGAGGGACAGAGCTGAGAAAGATGTGCAGCAGGTAAGGGTGATAAAGGATAGTGAGGAAAACATACTCACAAGTGAGGAGAGTGTGTTGAGTAGATGGAAACAGTACTTTGAGGGGTTGATGAATGAAGAGAATGAGAGAGAGAGAAGGTTGGATGATGTGGGGATAGTGAATCAGGAAGTGAAACAGATTAGCAAGGAGGAAGTAAGGACAGCTATGAAGAGGATGAAGAATGGAAAGGCTGCTGGCCCAGATGACATACCACTGGAAGCATGGAGGTGCTTAGGAGAAATGCAGTGGAATTTTTAACCAGATTGTTTAATGAAATTTTGGAAAGTCAGAGGATGCCTAAGGAGTGGAGAAAAAGGGTTTTGGTACCCATCTTTAAGAATAAGGGTGATGTGCAGAGCTACAGTAACGACAGAGGGATAAAATTGATCAGTCACAGCTTGACGTTATGGGAAAGAGTAGTGGAAGGTAGGTTAAGAAGGGAGGTGATGATTAGTGATCAGCAGTATGGTTTCATGCCAGGAAATAGCACTACAGATGCTGTGTATATTGGGAAAAGGATGCTAAGGATGGAGCTGCCAGGTAAGAGGAAAAGAGGAAGACCTAAGATAAGGTTAATGGATGTGGTAAGAGAGGACATGCAGGCAGTTGGTGTGACAGAGCAAGATGCAGAGGACAGGAAGAAATGGAAACAGATGTTCCGCTGTGGTGACCCCTAACGGGAACAGATGAAAGAAGAAGAATAAAATAGGGGGAAATCAGAAATCCTACATCTCCTGATTTCATCAGACAATTTATCTAATAACTCAAAAGGATAGCCTCTCTCCAAAACAACCCTTGAATAAATGTAATTTCATTTTCAAAAACAATATCATCTGAAATAATATGAGACACATATAAATTGTCCTTTAGGAATATTATTTTTCAGAAAAACAGGATGGTTGCTTGAATAATGCAAGTAACCATTAACAAAGGTTTATTTTCTGTAGATACTGCTATTCAGTTTTTGACTCTTCCATGTCAAGATAATGTCTAAAAAATAAACAGATAATCCGACACTTCCTAGGTTAAATTTCAGAAATTCAGAAGACTTATTTATACTTTTATGAAAAGCAGTAACTTGTTCCATATCACCCTCCAAAATAAACAAGTCATCCACAAATCTAACATAAAAAACAATTTTGTACTTTTCTAAAATGGGTTTCAAAATACTTTGTTCCCACCAACCAAGCACAATGTTAGCATAAGCAGGAGCTGCTGGTGACCCCTTTGCTACCCTTCTCAGCCATTTATAATTATTTTCATTAAACAAAAAAATAATTGTTACTAAGCATGAGATCCATAAAACAAAAATATTATCAATCATGACATGTGCAACAGATCCCAGAAAGTGTCTAACAAAATCAACACCTTCATCATGTGGTATACTTGTAAATAGTGATTGAATATCCACAGTAAACATTATATTTTTGCTGGGATCAAAGGAATAACCAGTACTAAAATCTCTAATTTTATCTAGAAAATGCCAAGAGTCCTTCATAAAAAATTCCATTTTTTGCACCAGAGGATTCAACATATGGTCTATTACTAAATAAATGCCTTCTGTCACTGAATGGGGAGAGGAGACAATGGGCCTGAAAGGGGGTTATGTAAGTCTTTATGAATTTTGGGGATCCCAAAAAGGGTCCCCAAAAAAGGATGCTCAACCAACATAAATTCATACGTCTCCAGTAATATAGCTTTCCTTAAGAAGCTCATATAATTGAATACGTATAGATTGATAAGCTCTATGAAGATAGTTATAATCAATTAATAAATATTCAAATTTGTTGCCTAACATTTTTTCCATGGCTTGTACATTTATTTATTTTATTTTATTTTACATTTGTTAACCGGGCTAGTCTAGCTGGATATATATCCATTTTCAGTAGAGGCCCGGGGAGAAAAGCTCCGCACAGATATACAAATATGCAAAAATATTGTTACATGTTAATTAGGATTAATAAACCAAATGAAACAGGTAGTTATAACATATCAGAGATCAAAAACACTTAAGAAAAGTACAGTGAGCATAATATAGCTTAAGAAAGCTAAAACAGATATAATACAGTAATTATTATGTACAGTACTTCACATCAGGTTAAAGGATTTAAGCAATAAGTTTATTAGAGATTAAATAGTGTCAGTCTTATTTACAAGACTAAGTATTTAAATGTTTGGAAGTATGGTTAGAAGAGGAAGAAACAGGGGTAAAAGGCAGTTGTTAGTCAGGGTTACTACAAGGGCATAGCCAGTGCCTTTGGAGGTATTTTTTTAGTTTTTGTTTAAAGAGTGACAAGGATGTAATTAGTGTTAGTTCACTGTGTAGCAGGTTCCAGTTTTTTCCTGCTGTGTTAGTAAACAGAGAGTAACCAGCTGTATTATTAGACTTATGCTGTTCCAAAACTACTAGCCCCCCACCCTTATCGGCCCTCATAAACCTAAGATGACTTAGGCTTTTTAATTTCTTTAAGGCCAGTGTTTGTGTCTTAGTGAGGTTATAATAATTTACATCAGGTTTAGTCAAACTAAGTTTTCTAATCTCCTCCTCACAACAACTTTCAAACACACGAATAGTATTAGATAAAGGAGGAGAAATATTACTAGGTTTGCAAAAAAATATGCTTTTCTACCTCAAATTCAGATAAAACAAAACTTAAATTCAATTTCCGACAGAATATTTTCAAGTCTAATAAAGTGTGTCCCAGGCCCATCCTTCTCGCAGGCACAATATTAAATCCCAAACCTAATATAAACAAATGTTCAGTAGTGAATGAATATTCAGATAAATTATAAACTTTGACACTATAATTACCATTGGAAAAATCTACAGTCGGTTGTTCTGTTTCTTTTTGTTCCTCACAGAGGTTTTGCATGTAGAAGCTTCACCCATCCCGTTCTGGATATTGGAATGTCTCTTTTCTAAAGAGAGTCTTCCTATTTTGTTAGAATTTTGACCAGATATACCAAGAAAAACTGAAACATTTTCTTCATCGTCAAATGTCTCGGTTAGTTCATCCGCAACTGAAATGTGTTCTGTTAAAACAGCACCATCTTGTTCATTGTGCTGTTCAAAATTACCAGAGGAAACAGAAGTTACACAGCCAACGTCATCCTCTTTGAAATCTCGGTTGGAGGCCACAGATTCCCACTGAAAAAATGGTTGTCATAGCGCCCGCTGGTAGTTGTTCGAGTCTTAAAGGGAACATAAGCTTTCTTCACATCAGAAAAATGAGAAAAGGCTGAATTAGCATTGTAAGCATCTATATCTCTTTGCAGCTTTTTTTAGTTTTCTCTGGACTAGTCCGGTCTCAGATTCCTCTATACTAGTCAACATATTAGAGTAATCTCTATTGAGTAATGGCATTTTTAAAATTAACTTCTGAAATGAAGCCTCAGTCATTACAATTTCATTTCGGGCATCAGATATCCATTGTCTATTATGGACAACAAGTAATTTTAAAAAGTCTAACCCAGTTTTTGAGAAAAATGAAGTCAGTTCAGAAAAAAATGGATCAGTGGATAGCGCATCATTTGAGCATTTAAAAAAACACAAAGCTTTAGGTAGAACACCCACCTGTATGCATTTCTCAAAGTATTTTGTTTCCACAACTAAAGCCCTATATTTTTTCAAGGACTTTTCTAATAAGGTCAGAAGATGTTTACCTTCTTTCTCGACCTCCATGTCTCGGCCAGTTTTCGGAAAGGAAATATTTTTGCACTGTTGATGTAGTATGAAAAGATGGCTCTATAATAAGTTCCAAGATGAATTAAAGAAAATTACTTGTCTAATATGTTTATAACTCAGCCACTGGGGATGCACAAGCCAGTGCATTTCTTTGTGCCAGTCCCAAGCCCGGATAAATGGGGAGGGTTGCATCAGGAAGGGCATCTGGCGTAAAACTTCGCCAAAACATTTCATGCAAACACCAAGAAACATTTTTATACCAGATCGGTCAAGGCCAAGGTTAACAATGACTGCCACCAGTACTGTTAGCCTACAGGTTGCTGGTGGAAATTGGGCTACTGTTGGCCAAAGGAGGAGAAGAGGTGGAAGACATGGCCGAAGGCAGAAAGAGAGGAGAAAGGCTAGGACTGTGGTAGTGAGGGTCGGAACTTTGAATGTTGGCAGTATGACTGGTATAGGGAGAGAGCTAGCTGATATGATGGACAGAAGGAAGGTTGGTATATTGTGCGTGCAAGAGACTAGATGGAAGGGGAGTAAGGCTAGGTGTTTCGGAGGTGGGTTCAAATTGTTTTATCATGGTGTGGATGGGAGGAGAAATGGCGTAGGAGTTATTCTGAAGGAACAGTATGTTGAGAGTGTTTTGGAGGTGAAAAGAGTGTTGGATAGTGTGATGTTTATGAAGCTGGAAATTGATGGTGTAATGATGAATGTTGTTAGTGCATATGCTCCACAAGTTGGGTGTGCAATGGATGAGAAAGAAAAAATTTGGAGTGAATTGGATGAAGTGGTGATGACTGTACCCAAGGGTGACAGAGTGGTGATTGGAGCAGATTTCAATGGGCATGTTGGTGAAGGGAACAGAAGGGATGAGGAAGTGATGGGTAGATATGGTGTTAAACAAAGGAATGCAGAAGGTCAGATGGTAGTGGATTTTGTGAAAAGGATGGACATGGCTGTGGTGAATACGTATTTTAACAAGAGGGAGGAGCATAGGGTGACATACAAGAGTGGAGGAAGATGCACACAGGTGGATTATATCTTATGTAGGAGGGCCAGTTTGAAGGAGATTGGAGACTGTAAAGTGTTGACCGGAGAAAGTGTAATTAGGCAGCATAGGATAGTGGTTTGTAGGATGACGTTGGTTATCAAGAAGAGGAGGAGGAGTGTGAGGGTAGCACCAAGGATCAAATGGTGGACATTGAAAAAGGGTAATTGTGAGGTAGAGTTCAGGGATGAGTTAAGGCAGGCACTGGGTGGCAGTGAAGAGTTACCAAATAGCTGGGTAACTACAGCAGAGCTAGTAAGGGAGACGGCTAGAAAGGTGCTTGGTATTACATCTGGACAGAGGAAGGACGACAAGGAGACATGGTGGTGGAATGAGGAAGTACAGGAGAGTATACAGAGAAAGAGGTTGGCAAAGAAGAAGTGGGATTGTCAGAGAGATGAAGAAGGTAGACAGGAGTATAAGGAGATGAGGTGCATGGCAAAGAGAGAGGTGGCGAAGGATAAGGCATATGAAGAGTTGTATGAAAGGTTGGACACTAAGGAGGGAGAAAAGGTTCTGTACCAATTAGCTAGACAGAGGGACTGAGCTAGGAAAGATGTGCAGCAGGTAAAGGTGATAAAGGATAATGAGGGAAACATACTCACAAGTGAGGAGGGTGTGTTGAGGAGATGGAAAGAGTACTTTGAGGGGTTGATGAATGAAGAGAATGAGAGGGAGAGAAGGTTGGATGATGTAGGGATATTGAATCATGAAGTACAATGGATTAGCAAGGATGAAGTAAGGATAGCTATGAATAGAATGAAGAATGGAAAGGCTGTTGGCCCAGATGACATACCTGTGGAAGCATGGAGGTGTTTATGTGAAATGGCAGTGGAGTTTTTAACCAGATTGTTTAATGAAATATTGGAAAGTGAGAGGATGCCTGAGGAATGGAGAAAAAGTGTTTTGGTACCAATTTTGAAGAATAAGGGTGATGTGCAGAGCTGTAGTAACTACAGAGGGATTAAATTGATCAGTCACTGCATGAAGTTATGGGAAAAAGTAGTGGAAGCAAGGTTAAGAAGGGACGTGATGATTAGTGATCAGCAGTATGGTGTCATGCCAGGAAAGAGCACTACAGATGCAATCTTTGCTCTGAGAGTGTTGATGGAGAAGTACAGAGAATGTTGGAAGGAGTTGCATTGTGTTTTTGTAGACTTAGAGAAAGCATATGACAGGGTGCCTAGAGAGGAGTTGTGGTATTGTATGAGGAAGTCAGGAGTGTCAGAAAAGTATGTAAGAGTGGTACAGGATATGTACGAGGGCAGTGTGACAGTGGTGAGGTCTGCAGTGGGAGTGACGGATGTGTTTAAGGTGGAGGTGGGGTTACATCAAGGATCAGCTCTGAGCTCTTTCTTATTTGCAATGGTGTTGGACAGGTTGACAGATGAGATCAGACAGGAGTCCCCGTGGACTATGATGTTTGCAGATGACATTGTGATCTGTAGTGAGAGTAGGGAACAGGTACAGGAGACCCTGGAGAGATGGAGATATGCTCTAGAGAGAAGAGGAATGAAGGTCAGCAGGACTAAGACAGAATATATGTGTGTGAATGAGAGGGAGGATAGAGGAATGGTGAGGATGCAAGGAGTAGAGGTGGCGAAGGTGGATGAGTTTAAATACTTTGGGTCAATAGTTCAGAGTAACGGTGAGTGTGGAAGAGAGGTGAAGAAGAGAGTACAGGCAGGATGGAGTGGGTGGAGAAGAGTGTCAGGAGTGATTTGTGACAGACGAGTACCTGTAAGAGTGAAAGGGAAGGTCTACAAGAGGGTAGTGAGACCAGCTATGTTATATGGGTTGGAGACAGTGGCATTAACAAAAAGGCAGGAGTTTGAACTGGGTGTGGCAGAATTAAAGATGTTAAGCTTTGCACTGGGTGTGATGAGGGTGGACAGGATTAGGAATAAGTATATTAGAGGGTCAGCCCAGGTTGGAAGGTTTGAAGACAAAGCCAGAGAGGCACGATTACGTTGGTTTGGTCATGTGCTGAGGAGGGATGCTGAGTATATTGGGAAAAAGATGCTAAGGATGAAGCTACCAGGTAACAAGAAAAGAGGAAGGCCTCAGATAAGGTTTATGGATGTGGTGAGAGAGGGCATGCAGGTGGTTGGTGTGGCAGAGCAAGATGCAGAGGACAGAAAGAAATGGAAACAGGTGATCTGCTGTGGCGACCCCTAGCGGGAACAGCCGAAAGAAGATGATGATGACTTGTCTAATATGTTTATCCAAAATTTACACATATACTGTTTTACAGCTCTGCCTCATAAGCAGTAACAAAGTAAATGTTGATTTCCATTAACAAAGGTGATTTAACAGTGCTTAAGAGAACTCTGTTCATGTAGTAGAATTGTTGTTAGTTGTGATATACATTTACTAGTCAAAGGCTCCAGCTATAATACAAATTCTGACTTTATTAAAATTGCATTTTATACTTCTTCCACAGAAGCTAAATGAATGAAAATATAGTTTACTTATAAGATTATTTTGTACAAAAAATGTGACACTTCCCTCTGGGAAAAGATGAGCTTGGATCATTATTTTAACATGCTTGAAATTCATCATATGAAGCTCCTTCATGAATTAAAGTGCTAAAATATTAAATCTGTAAGAAAAG
This sequence comes from Protopterus annectens, assembly GCF_019279795.1. Taxonomy (NCBI): domain Eukaryota; kingdom Metazoa; phylum Chordata; order Ceratodontiformes; family Protopteridae; genus Protopterus; species Protopterus annectens. Next base: position 673,128,856 of record NC_056734.1, on the reverse strand, counting down.
TAAAACCATCAAAGTAAGAAATCAAAGTATACAGAAGGTGATCATGTTTCCCATCCTTGCTGTTATTAGATCTTACCTTATTGACTCATTACGTCAGAGATGTTTTTACAATAGTCATTGGAGAAAAAAAAATCATTGGGCATATCTTTACCTGTATGCATAGTAATGCATAGCAGTTTTTAACTGGGTATCACTGTTGTAAAATATGGCAGTTTTTAATTGGGTTTGACTGTTGTAAGTTATTACATTATTTTACTTCCTTTTGCTGACATAGGTTTGTTGTTAATCTTCAGAAATAACTTCTTGCCAGGAATGCTTGTTTCACTAATACTAAGCCTCTTCGCAGCATTATACAGACTACTGAGAGGCGACCTCTGCCTCATATACAGAGCCTCGACAGACCCTAACATTTCTGATCTACTGCTCATCAGCAAGTCCAATGGTAGAAACATCCACTCAAGTCATCTCAATCTTGCCTGTAACATAAACAGAATGTGTTGGAGGGATAGATGCATATAACACATAATATCATTTCTTTGGAATCATCTTCCTCTCCACATAAAACAAAGGATTTCTCTTACACTATTCTAATGTGATCCCAATGAATGGATGGGAATCTGCAAATTCACCATGGTTTAAAACCCTTCTCAATTTTTGGGTGAGGTAACATGTAAATGTTCTTTTTGGCTCTGGATTATCCACACAATTACAAAACCAAAAAATCATTAGGCTTCTAAAGAATTTCATGAATCACTATCCTTTTAAGTACCTGTAAACCTGTAATGGCATATATTATCTGATAAAGAAGCATGGACCTAACATCTACTGTACTGTCTCAGACTTCAGAGTTGTGCTTTTTGCCATTGTCTTTTGTTGAAATTCATTTGAAGAAGGAACTTATCTATTCAGTCTAAGCTTGCATGAAATTAATGCATGGTACAATGTAGTACAATGAATCTTCTGGAGCAATGGCAGAAACAACTAAGCTTTCAGTCAAAGCCTCCTTCCATCTAACCTTCTGGAACTTGTAAGGAGAATTAGTTATTGAACTACACAAAGATGTTAAACTGGTGCTGTAGACTGTTTTCTTCAACAAAAGAGTCAGTTAAGCAATAATCCATCTTCTGCTAGTTTTACAGCCTGGTACTTAAAGGCATAAAATGCACCTGCAACCCTGTGATAGCAGTGGTGTTGGTCAGTAATAGAGACCTAACTGTTTGACAGTGTACACTAATTTGTCATAAGGAAGCTGGCTGAGAGGATTAAAGACAGGAAATTGTTTTCTTCAGATTCCTGTCAGAACACTGAGAGCACAGAGACTGTATCCACTAACTGTGAAAACAGTACCATCTATATTTATACAAAAAACAAGGAAGTGAAATGTTTTCAGGGATATGGCAAGCCCTCTGCAGCCCCCCCCCTCACACACACACACTTCTTCATCTCTAAATACAATAAATTGGAAAAGTTTCCCTTATTCCTGATGTTTAGGCACCACACAGATAGAATTGTTTTTCTTCATTCGGTTAATTAATATATGGAAAAAGTACAGTTGTGTACACTTACCATAAATGGAGATGCTCGAGTGTATTCACTGTTGAAGTCATTACATTTGGGTTATCTGCCTGCAGGTAGCCCTCAGCCAGCCTGAATACCAGAGTCTTGAATTCCTGTGTCAGATGCTGTCTCCTCTTCCATGACGTCAGGTTATCAGGGGTATAAAACATGCAGCCGACGCCATTACATCAGTTTTTCTTGCCCCAGATGTCAGGTGCCCCCATAATGGGAAGCAATTATATGTTATGTTACCCCTCCAACAAAAAGCAAATACACCAGAAAGCTCAAATACACCAAACAAGAAGGAAAGGTAGAGCCAAGAGAAGTCAGGGGGCTGGAGGGAGGGTAACCAGGACTGCAACAGTGAATACACTCGAACATCTACATTTATGGTAAGTGTTCACACCTGTACTATGTTCTTCGTGTTTCACTGTTGCAGTCATTACATTTGGGTTGATTCCCAAAGCTAAGGAAGGGAGGAGGAAGTTAGAAAGCATTAGGGCCAGTTATTAAGCCCTGTAAAACTGCAGTGGCAAAACCAGCTCTGGATTTAGAAAAAATAGGCATGTGGTAATGCTTGGTGAAGGTATGAACAGGGCTCCAGGTAGCAGCTTCTACGATGTCCCTGGTAGGGACTCCTCTGAGAAAGGCTGTAGAGGTAGATGCAGCCCTAGTTGAATGTGATCTAATCCCCTGTGGGGTAGGTTTTCCATGGTGCTTATAGCAGAAATGAATGCAATGGGCTATCCATTTAAAAATGGTTTGCTTTGAAATGGCCTTCCCCTCTGCCCCTGCAGCAAAGCCAACTAGCAGCTGTTCAGATTTTCTGAGAGGCCTTGTCCTGTCCAAATAAAATCTAAGTTGTCTGTGCACATCCAAAGAGTGCTGTATTCTCCCTCCTTTGTTTTGTGAATTCGGAAAAAAAGTAGGAAATGAATGGACTGCATTAGGGCCACATTAGACACCACCTTGCGCATAAAGGAAGGATTGGTCCTGAGGGAAACCCTGTCTGCATGGAAGGTAATGAAGGGCTCCACTGCCATAAGGGCCTGTAATTCAGACACTCTTCTAGCTGAAGTGATGGCGAGAAGGAAGGCTGTTTTCCAAGAAAGGAATTTCAACTCTGCAGTTGCAGCTGGTTCAAATGGAGGGAGAGTGAGCTTTTCCAATACAAAGTTAAGATCCCAGGCTGGAGTAGGGGCTCACCTGGGGGGGGTCTTACATTTTTAGCCCCTCTGAGGAATTGCTTTAACAGTGGGTGAGAGAAGAGGGGTGGTTCAGTATTATAATGTGCTGAAATGGCAGAGCCATGAATTTTGATAGACGAGAAGGATAAGCCCTTGTGGAGAATTTTTGATAAGTACTGAAGGATATGAGGTAAGCTGGGCACCGCAGTGCCCATCCCCCGAGTCTGGCTCCAGGAACAGTATCTTTTCCACTTTTCAGCATAGGATTATCTAGTACTAGGTCTCCTTGCTTCCAGAATGACATCTAGCACCTGCTTACTGAGGGATGCAATTGGAGAGCTCAAGGAATTAGCCAGGCTGAAGGTTCAGGGTTTGAAGATGAGGGTGCAGAATCTGGCCCACCTGCTGGGACAGCATGGAAGGTGTCTGAGGTAGGTGCCATGGATCCAGTAGTATCATACTGCGCAAGAGAGAGTACCAGTGCTGGCAAGGCCAGTCTGAAGCAATCAGTATTGTCCTTAGTTTGTCCTGTTTGATCTTTAGCAGAACCTTCGAGAGGAGAAGCAGAGGGGGAAAGGCATAAACTGAGAGGCTTTCCCAGGTAAAGGACAGGGCATCCACTTTCCAAGCTTGACTGTGGGGAGTCCTTGTGCAGAATTTGTCCAATTGGTATTTCTGAGGGGAGGCAAACAGGTCTATCTCTGGAGTCCCCCATTTTTTCATCAAGAGGTTGAATATCTTTGGTTCCAGTTTCCATTTGTGTGGGTCCATGAGATTTCTGCTTAGGTCATCTGCCAGTGAATTTAGCTTGCCTGGCAGGAATTGAGCTTTTAGGTGCACTTGGTAGCTCAGGGCTGTGTTCCACAGAGCCATGGCTAGTCTGCAGAGAGGGTACGAGTGAGTTCCCCCCTACTTGTTTATGTACCACATAACTGTGGTGTTGTCTGTCTTAACCAATAATTGTCCTGGAAGAATGTGGTCTTTGAAAGCTGTTAGGGAATTCTGTACAGCTAACATTTCTTTTTGGTTGATATGCAGGTGCATCTGACTTGGGTTTCATTTGCCTTGAATGCACTGCCCTGTGAAGTGAGCCCCCCATGCATAGTCTGATGCGTCTGTAGCCAGGGTTTGGGAGGCAGGGGGTAAATTGAAAGGAGCCCCTTGTTTAGGTGGAAGGCTTTTGCCCACCAATGGAACTCAGTCTTTATACAAGGAATGATAGGAATTATTGTCTCCAGGTCCTGAGAATGTTGACACTATAGGCTTTTTAGATACCATTGCAGTTTCCTCATATGCAGTCTTGCATATGAAATTAGTAGAATGCAAGAGGCCATGAACCCCAGGGCTTGCAGGATTTTCCTGCTGATAGCTGGGTCTTTGTGGCCAGTAGTCTGAAGTAAGCCGTCAAATAAACTTGCTTCTCTGGCGTGAGGTAAGCCATCTGGGAAGTTGTGTTCAAGCTTGCTCCCAGGAATACAATTTGTTGGCAGGGTACCAGATGAGATTTCTTTTTGTTTATGGTGTACCCCAGCAAGGTTAGAAGTTTCTTTACAAATGCCAGATGTTTTAATAGCATGTCCTGGCTTTCTGCTTGAATTAGACAATCATCCAGGTATGGGTATATTTGAATGTTTCTCTGCCTGCAAAATGCAATGGCTGGAGCTAGACACTTTGTGAATACCCTGGGCACAGAAGATAAGCCAAAGGGGAAGTGCAGAGAACTGATAGTGCTTGGAGCCTGCTCTGAATTATAAGTATTTCCTGCAAGATTCCCTTATTGGAATGTGCAGGTAAGCTTCCTTTAAGGCCAAGATTGCCAACCAGGTATCTTTGCCTAGCATAGGAAGCAGCTGTTGAAGTGTTAGCATTCTGAATTTTGGGATTACCAAAAAGGTGTTTAGAATAGAGAGATCCAGGATAGGACACCAGGAGCTGTCTTTTCTGGGTACCAGGAAGAGTCTTGAGTAAAAACCTTGATCCCTTTCTTCTGCTGGGACAGGCTGAATAGCCCTGATACTTAGAAGAGAGAGAACCTGCTGTTGAGCCTCTGCCCACTGATTTGGGGGTATGTCTGGCCAACCATTTGGGGTTGGTAAGGTGTGGAAGTGGAATCTGTATCCTTGGAAGACTATATTTAAAACCCATTTGTCCTGAGTAATGAGTTCCCAGTTTTTTGCATGCAGGGCAATCATTCCCCCTAAGGGAGCAGGCAGCTGAGCAGGGCTTGGAAGGTTTAAGGTTAAGTCATTGTGACAGTTTACCATAGGGGAGTGTCTTACTACTTCTAGCTTTGGAAGTGGGAGTCCCCCACTGCTTAGGCCTGTGTGTGCCTTGATACTGTAGCCTAGGTGGTCTGCTGTTCCGGGGTTTGGACTGAGAAGGCCTGGAAGAGACTTGAAAGGACCAATTCTTAGAAGGCCAATGTCCACTAAATCTGGGAGGCTGTACTTGCAGGAAATCTTTAACAATCTGCATAGATTTAGCTTTTTCCTCCATCTTTTTAAGGACTTCTTCTGCTTTGTTGCTAAACAGGCGGTCTTGGTTTAAGGGAGCATCCAGTAATTTAGCTTTAACATGATCTGGCAAGTTTTGCTCCTTAAGCCAAGCATGCCTTCTAAGTACAGACCCAGTGACAGCAGCCCTGCAAGATGCTTCTAAAGAGTCAAAACCACATTGCAAAGTATGTTTACCAACTTGTTCAGCAGAATACATTAAATCCTGTAATTCTTTATGTTCAGCACAGCCAGGAATCAACATCATTTTCTGTTTAAGTAGTCCCATAATATGCTGCTGATACTTTAACATATGAAACTGGCAGTTTAAGGCCCTAATGGCCAAAGTAGCAGGTGTATACCTTCTTACCCCATCTGTCCAAGGCCCTGGAATCTCTATCAGAGGGGGTAGGGTTTTTGGCAGTAGTAGCCTTAATTCCTTTAGGTTCTTGGGAAATGGTCTCTGGGTCCGCAGTAGGATTCTTGAAGAGGAACTTGTAAGAGTCAGGTACTCTGTAATACCTGTCAGGTTTCCTGGGAGCTGGAGGTAAATTGTCTAGGGCCAGGCTGGATTCCAAGAAGGCATCATCTACATTGTCCAGAACAGGAGGGACAGCTAAAGGCCTGTGCTGAGGGAGGAGTAAGAATTCCCTAAGCCTCCTTTTGGAGTCAGAGTAATCCTGGCTTTCCCAGTGGAAATGCTCCCTAAGAGTGTGCAAGGTTTCACCAAAAGAAAAATCTTCTGGAGAGGAAGCAGAGAGAATGGAATCCTCTGCATCAGAATCCTCAAAGGCAGATAAGGGCAAATCCTGGTAATCAGGAGAAACAGAAATTTCAGAATCCTGATCAGAAGAATCAGAAGGAAAATCAGTTCTACGTCTCTTAGAGGGGGGAAGGCTGGATTCCCCTAATTAAAGTAATAAGGTCTTCAGCCATTCTTATCATTTGTTTTTTAGGCATATGGGCCTGACCATGTGGTTTGGACATTGGTTTTCTAGGCATGAGTTGAGTTTTAGGCCTTGAAGAACATGGCATCAGTTTGAAATGCAAGTCTGTAGGCCTGAATACACCCTCAGAAGCCAGTGCCTGCAGAGCAGCTCTGAACCCATCCAAGGTAGAAACATCCACAGGTTCCATAGTCGAAGAAGCATCTTGCAGCATCCGAATGGGTCTCAGCAGAGGCCTGCGAATCTGAAGTAGCAGGTATCAGGGGCTGCGAAAGTGCCTCACTGAGTACCGGTGAACTGGTGACTAGCTTAGCTTGGTTCGTAGTTTTGGACCTATGCAGTCTGTCTCTGTCTTTATCTTTATGTTTTTTCAGAATACAGGTAGTCAGATGGCTTACCGACGACATTTCTGGATAGTTAAACCGAGTACAAAAATAATTTGCTGCAAAAATAGACTGACGATGAATAGTTCGGGGGTCGAATAAAGCACAAAACTGACAGCTAGGGACATCGTGATCTGGGCATAAGCAAGAAATGCAGTACGAATGAAAATCTTTATGAGGTATTTGCTTTCCATTGTTAACTTTTACTGACATCGGTTTAAGAGCAAGAAAAAGGATCCCCAATGGGGTATTTAGCTTTTTTGAAGACTTTGATTCTGAAACTCGAAAACGAAAATTTCAGGAGTCAGCCGACCGGCACTTGCGAACTGCTTCTGCTTCGGGCGCGGCAAGAAAGACTGATGTAATGGTGTCAGCTGCATGTTTTATACCACTGTCAACCTGACATCATGGAAGAGAAGACAGCATCTGATGCAGGAATCCAAGACTCTGGTATTCAGGCCAGCTGAAGGCTACCTGCAGGCAGATAACCCAAATATAATGACTGCAACAGTGAAACACGAAGAACATCATCTGAAGCCCAGCTGATGGCATTGAATTATGAGCACAAGGGTGTGACTGCTACATTCCTCACGAGGTGTATTGAAAGAGAAGACTGTTTTATGAGGAATTACTAATGTGTCTGTCCTGTTAGATTAAGTAATCCTGCCATTAATCTTAATGTGTCAGATTGTACTGTTAGGGAGGAAGGTAGGCAAGTATGTGTTGGAGTATATATAACAGGAATTAAAGTAATTCCTGATGTCTCCACTAAGATATAAGGCATTTATCATTTGTTTGGTTTTGTGACAGTAAACAACATCCACAGAACTAACTATCCACAGAACTGCCCAGCTGATGGCATTGAATTATGAGCACAACGGTGTGACTGCTACATTCCTCACGAGGTGTCTTGAAAGAGAAGACTGTTTTATGAGGAATTACTAATGTGTCTGTTCTGTCAGATTGAGTAATCCTGCCATTAATCTTAACGTTTCAGATTGTACTGTTAGGAAGGAAGGTAGGTAAGTATGTGTTGGAGTATATATAACAGGAATTAAAGTAATTCCTGATGTCTCCACTAAGATATAAGTTATTTATCATTTGTTTGGTTTTATGACAGTAGACAACATCCACAGAACTGAGTATAGTCTATTATTCTGAGACCACTTAATATGTTAAAGTCCTAGTGCTCTAGTAAGCCATTGGATACAGCTAGATGGCACAATCGGTTTACCTTTAAAACCACGTATTGCAGAAGGGCGAACAGAACATTTATGAAAAGCAGTCTGCAAAGTTTGCAAATGCCAAACGGAAAAAGGCTCGAATGTGCAATGAACGAATGGACAGTGAGATTCGTTCATTGCACATTCGACATTCTGGGGCGGATTGCACTATAGTGGGGATTGGAAAATGGTTCCTTTCCCCACTGTAGTGCGATCTTGGCATTAGAATAATAAAGTAGGGGTGATGTGTGGGGTGCAGCCCCCCACATGGGGCGTGCAGGGGGCTTGCCTCCCTGATTTACACTTTGTTTTTTTTTCTTCGACATTAATGTTCGAAAAACAGCTAATCCGCTTTTCGATTTGCTGTTTTTCAAACATTAAGGACTGTCGACATTTACAGTTTTGTGGTTTCAAGTGGCTCATATGAGCACTCGAACATGACAAGGTCGAATAGTTCTAACACAAAGGAAAGCTCCAAACTTGGAGCACCGTGTTTGTTCAGCATAAATCCCACCCATTCTATGCTGCTGTCTTGAGGAATACACGTATACAGGTCTTTGACATCGATTGTAAGAAAGTTTGAATACAAGTTATTTTTATATGTACTATTTAGGTATTGGTTATTGTACTTTTGCCAATTGTTTTTTTTACTTGTAATACACTAATGTATTTGTATTTTACATTTTGTAATAGTTTGATGCATTTTTTATAACATTTCTATAATGTTTTTATAGTCTCAGTTGTGTATACCACTTTAAATGTATCATGTGAAGTGATAATAATTGATTTGATTGTCCTGTGTTTTTTTTGGATGGAGAGTTTAAAAAGTTGACTTATTCTTAATTGTTTTACTTCTGAAGAAGTTTGCTTATTCAGCAAACGAAAAGCGCTTAAAGTTTTATTAAACCGTTGGTGTTTACTCTGCTGCTGCTGTGACCATTTTTAGATACTTAGAATTTCTCCTCAGATAAACATACTCCCCCGGATTCATGAAGCTTGCGCCAGGTGCAGGCGTAACGTATGCAGGATAATGCCAAACATGTCCGCCGAGCGATTCAGGTATGAACCAATTCCACGTGCACTACAGGCATACACCAGATCTGCGCAGCCCTCGGCATAGGTATGCTAATCACCCCATGCGCAGTGTCGCACCATGCAAATGAAGGCATACAGCGATTCACGAAGTGGTGCAGACATAGTGTAAGCCCATGGAAATGTAAATCAAAAAACATGGTTTACATTTTCCCAAACAGAACATTGGAGCTATGGAAGCGGACCAGACTCATGTATTACAAAGCTAACATATGCCAATGGCTAAATACACAGCCAATGGCACAAGAAAAGATGCACAACACCTAAAAAACAACATTTAATGTCATGTCCACAGTAACGCACAGTACAACCGCAGGGCATGTGTGTGCAAACAGGAATACAAAGAAAATATATACAAATGTCATAAAATCACAATGTAAGACAAATCAGGATTTCACCATAATAAGCAATGGTAGGCATGGTACACCACAAGCAAGGCGCAAGGTTTGCCAAGGGCCCGTGACAGTGTTTGGCATGGTAACTATGAATTAGTAGTCAATGCCATGCAAATGAGGCAGGTAATACTGAATCACAAATGTCCCGCCGGATGAAGGATGTACCAGACGGCGCAGCACTATAACACTGAGGTGTGTCTCAGAGGTGATACATGAAATCAGCAGAGGGGTGTATCACCGTAGCTGTAAGCACATTGGAGCAATGCAAATCTGGCCTGGCTGTTGCTAAGCAAAGCTGCAGGACAGGGGTGGGGAGGAGGGTCTGGGATCATTCAGCTGAGAGCACAAATGGTGCCCGAAAGCGCATGTGCACAGGGATGAAAATGTGCCCGAAATCCGGTATGCGGATGCACGCACCGCGAACAATAGCGCAAACAGGAAGGTCAGGTGAAGAAAATAAGAAAATGCAGAAGTAGGGTAATTGGCGTACTACTGAGAAATTAACACCAATCAACTCACGGCGGCCAATCGACGGCAGTAGACAAGCCTGCATGCAGAAACCTGCAAAACAGGATAGGGGAGGCATAAGATTGCAAAGAAAGGAGGGGAGGAATTGAAATGCAAAGATAGGAGAACTGTCATAGCAGAGCAAAGCAAACCCACAGTAGACCGGCAATAGAACACATTATGCAAGATAAGCCAGGTCTAGGAAAGTACAAATGAAAGCAGGCTGCATGATGCATGCCAGTAAATGGTAGGTGTAATGTGCAAAAATGTAAAGGGAAGGGCAGGAGGTAATTTACGGCAGCCAAATGTAATGCAACACCAAAGGCAGCACAATAGTGGTTCCGGTAATAAAACACAGAAGATACCCTGTAGCCACGATCGTACATACACACCCTATGACATCATCAGTGTTCACAGCAAAATAGTATAAAGTGTGAAAGCACCCAACACACACCTGTGTATTCCCAAACACTGCACTATAGGTGTAAACAGACGGGGAACTTTTAAAATGTACATGTTGGGAGCTGCCATAGCTGTGATTCATCAGCATGTGTTACAGACTGACAGTGTTGTGGAGGATGATGCCGAAAACCACCATAGGCCTCGGAGGAGGAGAAGAGTGTTCAGACCAAGGGTAACCTACCAGGGGCTACATGATCTGGAGATAGTAAAATGCTACAGGGTGAACAGGGACATCTTACAGCAAATAGTAGAGCTGTGCTGGCCACGTCTGAGAACCAGAAACAACAGAGGGGAACCCATCCCTGTGGACACGAAGGTATGTGTAAGCTTGTGAATACTAGCCACAGGTACCTTTCAAAGGCCAACTGGAAATATAATGGGGATCTCACAGGCATCAGCATCCAGGGTACTACACCAGTTCCTGGATGCCATGTTACCCCATGCCAATGAGCATATATACTTCCCCTGAACTCAAGAGGAGTTGGCCAGCAATATGCGTCACTTCCACCGTGTGGCAAACTACCCGGAGGTAATGGGTGCAATAGACTGCACGCACATACATATCAAGTCACCACCCAGTGAGCATGGTAGGCGCTACATAAACTGTAAGGGATTCCACTCCATCAACTGCCAGGTCGTGTGCAATACCCAGGGCATTATCATGGATGTGTGTGTTGGCAGCCCTGGAAGCTACCACGACTCCCATATCTGGCATGCCTCACAGCTGTATCAGGTATTTGTCAGGGGGGACATCCCACAGGGCCACCTTGTGGGGTATGCTGGCTATGCACTGGAGCCGTGGATGATGACCCCCCACCAGAAATGCACACACACCAATGCAAGAATGCCATAATGAGGCACACGCACAAACCAGAATCATCATAGAGCGTGTGTTCGGGATGCTGAAATCACAATTCTGGTGCTTGGACACATCTGGTGGAGTCTTGCAGTACTCTCCAGGCATGTGTGCCCACATCTTCATAGTATGTGCCATGCTACATAATATGATCCTGTGGAAACAGTTGCAGCAGGGTCAAAATGGGGAGGGCCTCACAGCCCACCGCAATTGCTAAGGCCAACACAGGCACAGAGGGATCCAGACCACGGACACACTGTGCCAGCCCCAGTACGCAGACGGAGGCGTGCCCAATATGCCTACGCCTTGGCAAAGAGGGAACGTATAGCACATACTCTGACAGTGTAGGCCCCCACGGACTGACACTCCTCTCCACCTGCACACACAGTAAAATGGATGGCACACAAACACAACCACCTGTAAATTGTGATGTATAGGTGGCCCACTGTGGAATCCTACATAGACAGCCCTCAAACATTGAACACGCAACAGCCATTGGAACACGGAATGTCAACACCTGAACAGTACATGCGCCTATCAGCATCTGTCGGTGCTGTGTGTATAGGTTCTCAGGTACATCGGTAGGTACACGCCCGATTGTCAGAGGCAAAACACCAAACGGGGCAAACAGTGTCTCCCGTCGCCACAACATCGAGTAAGCAACTGTCGCTTACTGGAGCAGAGGCAATTGCGGGAGCACATGTGTGTAAGCACTGTCCTGCACACACTCAGCACGGATTCCCCACTGTGTTAATGAGGGGCTCCACATAATGTAATCATGGATGTTGTGTCAAGGCAGGGGATGTACCCATGACAGGTATTCGTCACCCCAGCATGCTGCACCCAAGGTCGTATGAAGGTGTAGGACATTATTGGGTGTAGCTCATTGTGATATACATACCCAATGCCGGAGTACATCCAGTAAACATCACATGGACATACCATTAACTGGACTCATCAATATGTAAACTAACTGAGTTATCCATGTGAGTGCAGTGTGGAGTAACTGCTGTAGTCTACTTCACATACAAAATGACATAATACGTGTACAACTCCCAGATGTCCAAGTGGTATATGCAGTGACCGTCGTTCATGTTCCCGGTCCCACGTCCTGCAAGGGATGTAACATAATCCCAACAGCACGGGTAATGCATTCCGGATGCAGGTCATCAGAATATGTGTAGCACACATTAGCGGGAATAAGCGTTGCCCACTGTTGGTAAGTGATGTTTAAATACAACTATACGGATATGCACAAAACAGGGCTAAGCTTCACCAACCACTGTGCAGATCATGGTCAATGATGTACAGAACAGGTGAAACCAGCATTAGTCACCCCTGAACAAATAGCACCTGCTCTGAAGGGTAAAACAACCACTGCCAGGAGTTGAACAGGCAATCATGTATACAATCACCCAACACTATTGCTAGCCAAGATGTACCTATGGTAGGGTTGCACATTTCAAATGACCAATGTGGGACATATTCCAGATGTCTGCAGGCCGACACATACACCCGGCCAGTACAAAAACCAGAACGTCAGTGTTTTGCCTAGATAAAAGCTTATTCTAGTAATGGTCGTAGTTACGTGTTCCATGTCCTGTAACATGTAGGTGGTTCAGATACAGAATAAGTGTTGTATGCAACTATTACATAAACTATAGGGAATATGTTTGTCCCAAAGTCGGAGGACATTTGCCATATTCACAAATATTTTGCAGGGCACAACTGCACAAAGGTGGACTGTCCCTAGCAAAGTGGGACAGGTGGTAGTCCTAACCTATGGCAGGTGTGTAATGTGACAGGTACAGACGCAAACATGTGGAGTCCAGGAAACACAGTATACACCGACAAACACACAATGAAAGGTGTAGCGTGCCTGTCACCACCCCTGTCAGAAATATATATATATATATATATATATATATATATATATATATATATATATATATATATATATATATATATATATATGTATATAGATATACATATATATATATATATATATGTATATATATATATATATATATATACACATATATAATACAGATAGAAAGGGCAATAGTGTGATATATGTCGATATATAAGGAGTCACTGACATCTGCAAATATATAGATAGGTCACCGACATTCAAAACGCCTTGGAGGTACAAATAAATAGGATACCGCCAAGTATGGAACCTGTCACACACTGACATGCCTAACCACGAGGCTGAAAGACAGAAAGAACACAGTACTGGAACAGTAGAACGCGAGCAATATTATGCCGATAGGAAGGGACATGTAGTCATCGCTGCCGGCGGTGTGGTCCACGTAGGTACCGTGTACAACTGTGTTTGTGAGTGATGTAGCCTGTGTATGTGTGTGTTGATGGTGCCATGTGCGTTTCTGTGTGACTGTAATGTGTATTTGTGTGTGTCCGCATCGTGTGTCTATAGGTGCCAACTCGGAGGTAGATCATTACTGTAGGTGTGGGTATAGCTAGCCGTAGGCATGCGGTAAACACCTGTCCCACATTGGGAGGGACAGTCCCTCCCTGGGCAGGTGTGTCCTGACATGAAACATTACAAAGGGCAACTGTCCGAGAGTTTAGGACATTAGAATGTCCCAAATATTATGCAATAGTTGCAGGAAATAGTCATGCCTGTATGTAAGAAATGGAAATGTTACATGCAATATGATAAGTAGGCAAAGTCCAAGAACAATAGGTATGTAATGAGGATAAAAGTATGTGCTATCCTGTGTACTGACCGTGGCTATATGTCAGCCTGTAAACACCACTGTGTGACCCGCAAGTGTCCAACTATGGCCATATGAAAAGGTGGCAACCCATGCCACAGAGGGTCTGTCACCAACACCACTGCAATGACTGCAAATATCTGGGACAGACATACACGGGATAGCTGTCATTTAGAAATATCCCTGCACATATCGCTGTATATCCGGAGGTATGGAAGTATCAACCTCACCTGCATACCATATAGAAACCAATTAACAATGGCCCAATGTAAAATCCCGTAACAGAAGTCTACTAAGTGATAGTTCTTTAATTAGGGAAGGAGCCCACACACATATATATGGACTATGTAGAAATGCCAGCCCCACAAAACTGTATATGCTAAGTACACCCGCCTACATCCCCCACACTGGAAACAATAGCAATACAGACCGTAATCACAGCACAAACATCCAGTTAGTCAATTACATCTGCTGAACCGTTAACATACCTTGTGAGAGACACATTTAAAGGCGCCATGCAAAATTGTATCCGTTGTATAATGGAACAAACGGCGATGTTACAGGTGTTGTTTGCAATAGTCCATTATCAGACAGGTGCGATGACAGTTACAGTCACATGTAGAACCACATACTCAAGCCGTCACACACAATCCACAGGGGACATGACTCCAAACTACACTTGGCTCTACACATAGCAGTTGCAATTACACACAACAAAACACAATACAGGCTGTCTCCCCAAAGGTAGGGCAAATGGCCAACACCCAAGTGGAGAATTCAATTATACCCCACTGTTGCCACATAATTGGCGAATGGAGTAGCTGCACAGCTGATGTGCACATAATTAGTCACACAGGAACACCAATTGGCGGCAGTAAACCACATGTAGCAGGTATCGACGTATATAAGGATGACCTGCCAGATATGCAAACCGTATGCTCATACCATAAAACAGTTTAAAGAGTGATACAGAAGAGTGAGATAGAGACGAAATACCGGAACGATATCAAGGTATGTAGAACACTCGGTATGTAACTGTATGTATAGCATGTTCTGTATTAACTATGTCAGTGTATGTATAGCCTGGTTTGCATTAATTAAAAGTGTCCGCAATGCATAAAGTGGGAAATGGTATTTATGTAGTGATGTCTTGTTGATCATACTAACACTTGTAGAAGTTGTGCGTCCAGCAGTGGGCCACAAGGTAAACAGCACAGACACCGCAAGGGATGTAACATGAGGGCTTTAAACAGAACAATGCCATATGACCCGCCGTCAGTGGCAGGGTATGTCAAACATGTACGTGCCATAGTAGGGATAGTATATGTTGATATACTGTAACAGTACGCATGTGTATGGGCATATAATGAAAATGACATGTCTAAGGTGGTCCCGCTGTGCAAGTATGCTTTGCATTATGGGATACCATGTACAATATGTGTAATGTATAGTATAGTACATTGATATGTCAGATATGCTACACAGGAGAACAGGCATATTATGCATACCAAAGGTATCATATAGTGATGTGAGTAGCATTATTTAATTAATTTATTTATAAACAGTTATGATGAAATAAATAATGTAATCCACTCTGTTCATTTGCAAAGGACGCAAACATTTCTCCCATACTAGAATAGCAGAAGAGATGTGACAGACAAACAAGAACATGATTGGCATGTACAATAACAGGATACATATGGCCTGTAGTCATGGGACATTGTAATAGCGTGATAGCTAATCTAAATGGAAGGGCTACTCCAGTAACCATGCACAAAGGACATGTAATAGCTCCACAGGTTCATAGTGGGGTGCCATGCAGTCTGGCAAGTCTATGTGTAACAACAACTACAGTGTTCACACCAGTAGCACCTCCCTAGGGTAGTGTCCTGTGAACAGAAGAGCCATGTGTAACCTGCACCTCTGCACAGTACAGCCACTGCAGTGATCCCTGGCGTACATGTGTCCCCCATCCACCAAGTGAGGTATCACATGAACAGTGCTACTGAGTGTCCCTGCGTGATGTACATAGGAATCTTGTTCCAAAGCATGGTGAGTGTCTGGTCTGGGAATGCAACCTCCAAGCACATCCCACCCATTGTTGCGTGTGTGCACATATCCATGAGCATGATGCTCACAGTGGCTATTGTTTATGTCACGTATGCGGAGTATATCCATTAACATAGTTGCAGACATGGGCCCTGTCTTTGCAGCAGCAGTCACCCCTGAGTATGTAGTCCACAAATGTGTACAGACATGGTGTCTGCACTTCAGCCGCATACGTTAACTGTCATAGCTCAATAAACGTCATGGTGTGTTAATGTTGTGTTATGTAAAGCTGTAGCTGTTGTATAAGGTACACCCTAAGCGGGCTGTTGTACCCTTGCATGTGTGTATAAGTCCGGTGTTCAGAGGTACAATGGGTGCCTATGTACCAGCTAAACACCCAGTACAGACAAGTGTGGAAACGTAGAAGGATATCCACGCCACAGTGGCAATGTGTTAATCATAGGAGTGTGTGCGACATACGTGTGTAGTACAAACATGTACAATGTGACATGTATGTAGGGGACTAACACCTATGTGATAACCAGTGGGTGGATGGTGTACTGCAAAGGTGATGTTCATACACCTAGTGTCATGCAGGTTGAGGCCATGATGTTCATATCAGGTATCCGTCACAGTGACACCCGTATGGATGGGGTCAGTATCAGCTGGTGGATCAACAACCATGCTTGGTATGCAGTGGTCTGTAAAGCTAGGCAGGGAAGGTCCCTCT
Organism: Protopterus annectens; assembly: GCF_019279795.1. Lineage (NCBI taxonomy): Eukaryota > Metazoa > Chordata > Ceratodontiformes > Protopteridae > Protopterus > Protopterus annectens. The sequence continues at coordinate 673,112,238 of NC_056734.1, read as the reverse complement.
GTGGTAGCCTGTACCTCAGGGAAGCATATACTGAACATGAGGGCCCCATGACTGAGGACTGCGGTATGCCAAGTGTAACTGAAATGCAGTATGTGATATGATATGCTACCCTCAGTGTGTGTGTCCCGCCCATTAGCCACTTTGCATAACATCCTGAAACATATGTTTTGATGTGTAGGTGGATGTGTATGTTGTCAATACCAGAATGGCGAACGGTGCTGAAAGGCAGCAAGAGGACAATGTATGCTGTGTGGACCCCCCCCGTATCATCATCAACTACTCTGGTCACTGTATGAAAGGAGTTCACCAGGTGTAGGAGGCATGCTGTGGCCCCAACAAGACCAACCCGGGTGGCATCAAAGGACCGGAGCACAACAAAGTCTCAGCGAATGATGTCCATGATGATGTGCCCTATAGCCGTGCAGAACAGTCCAGTCAGGTTTGTAGGGCAATAGTCTCAGTCATGCATTGTGGCGCCACCTGTGTGGAGTGTAACTGTCGCTGTGTGCCAGTCAGGGGCCACAATGTCTGGTACAAGGCTATTACTGAATATGGTGTCCCAGTGGGGAGACATGTCGTTCAGAGGTTTGTGGACATCACAGCCTGGGATTTTGTAGGGTGACAAGGGGCCAGTGTCCCAGGACATATAGAGTGCAGGTCAGTACTGTGTAGGTGTGACCACAGGGACACCACAATGTTCCAGCAAGGAATGTGGCCCCGTAGGGAGTGAGAGGGTGTAATGTTAGCATTGAAACCATCAGACAGCATGTTGCCAACATCACCTGTTTCTGTCATGTTCCAGAGTGACAGTTGCATGTGTGAGCAGATGTGGGTAGTGCCAATGACTATGGACATACCACCATAATGCCTTGGGGTACATCCTGGAATGTGTCGCAGTAATGTGTACGTAGCTAGTTATGGAGTATGTGATGAGGGATCCCGTGGCCCTACCGAGGCTGACCAGTGAGTTACCCCATCCATGGGAATGTACACCACTGTGCAACAGCCCCCACCTGTTGTTGTAAAGTATGTCCATGGAACTGCACCCCCAGAGTGGCGTCTATTATCTGGTGTGTACCATCATGGCTCTGTGTGGAATAGCATGATCCATTTTGTTGTGTACGTGCTAATGAAGTGCACTGGGGTATGTCTCAGCATTTGTATGTGCATTGTCCACCTGCACGTGTGTCATGACGTCAGCTACTGCTGTCATAAGACATCTGCAGTAGGTGTTGTAGTACTCTTGTACTGTGTATGCCGTGAAGTCTGTGGTGCCGGTATGTGGCTAACAAGGGTGAGTAGCATATGTTCGGATTCCACCAATGAGGGGATAACCCCAGGTGTGGAACAGCAGTCACATGTTGGTAGTGTCCATGTCAAGGATACTGTTGGTCTTGGAGGGGGTGTGTATGGGTCAATCCTGCCGAGCGGAGGTTATGACTCACAGACAGCGTACGCCTAATGTGTTGGTACATGTGTGGTTATCACAGTTAAGTGTGGGTTACTGTCAGTCTCACATCAGTAGCATCAGTCTGAGCCCAACTGTCCAGTACACTATGAAATGAGGTCTGGTAACCGTGAGGTATGTTGAATCCGCAGCTTGTACCACTGTATATAGCAGTTCTGGACCCAGTTATTTGCACGTGGAGCACCTGTGATGCATTGTGCTAAGTAAGCAGCCGGGATGTGTGTACAACATAGTGGAATATGGGGACACCTCAGCTGTGGGTGTGTCAGTCCAGGTACGTGCCTGAGAGGTACAGTCTGTCTATAACCAGTCATTGCAGGTGTGCTCTGCAGAGCCTAGAGGCAGGTCCCAGTCACTGCAGAGATATTGAAGTGGTGCAGTATCAGGTGTGCCTTGCCTGCGTGCGTCACAGAGGATGATGTCAAGCATTCTGTTATATGACCACATGTTTCGCTAGCCAGTTCCCGTTCTGGTGGTGACTGTTATTGGACACTGTGCAAGACAGGCAGTATAAAAGCAGCAAGAGTCCAACATGTGATCCATACTCCCAGGGCTGACAGGTGCAGGTCAACTGTGCCAAAGCATCATGTTGTTTGACCAGGTCAGTCAAAGTGAACAGGTACCAGACTCCTGTGGAATGACAGCAGAAGCATGGGCAACTGTTGGAGTGACACAGTCGGTTGTTGTACAGTGATAACAGGTCTGGATGACTGCAAAATGCTCCCCAGGCCTCGGACCACTCCCATATCTGGCATGCCTCACAGCTGTATCAGGTATTTGTCAGGGGGGACATCACACAAGGCCACCTTGTGGGGGATGCTGGCTATGCACTGGAGCCGTGGATGATGACCCCCATCAGAAATGCACACACACCAATGCAAGAACACCATAATGAAGTACACGCACAAACCAGAATCATCATAGAGCATGTGTTTGGGATGCTGAAATCATGGTTCCGGTGCTTGGACACATCTGGTGGAGCCTTGCAGTACTCTCCAGGCACGTGTGCCCACATCTTCATAGTATGTGCCATGCTACATAATATGATCCTGCGGAAACAGCTGCAGCAAGGTCAAAATGGGGGAGGGCCTCACACCCCACCTCAATTGCTAAGGCCAACACAGGCACAGAGGGATCCAGACCATGGACACACTGTGCCAGCCCCAGTAGGCAGATGGAGGCATGCCCAATATGCCTACACCTTGGCAAAGAGGGAACGTACAGCACATACCCTGACAGTGTAGGCCCCCACGGACTGACACCCCTCTCCACCTGCACACACAGTAAAATGGATGGCACACAAACATGACCACCTGTAAATTGTGATGTATAGGTGGCCCACTGTGGAATCCTACATAGGCAGCCCTCAAACACTGTACACGCAGCAGCCATTGGAACACGGAATGTCAACACCTGCAGTACATGCACCTATCAGCATCTGTCGGTGCTGTGTGTATGGGTTCTCAGGTACATCAGTAGGTACACGCCCGATTGTCAGAGGCACAACACCAAACGGGGCAAACAGTGTCTCCCGTTGCCACAACATCGAGTAAGCAACTGCCGCTTTCTGGAGCAGAGGCAATCACAGGAGCACATGTGTGTAAGCACTGTCCTTCACACATTCAGCACGGATTCCCCGCTGCTTTAATGAGGGGCTCCACATAATGTAACCATGGATGTTGTGTCAAGGCAGGGGATGTACCCATGACAGGTATTCATCACCCCAGCATGCTGCACCCACAGTCGTATGAAGGTGTAGCACATTATCGGGTGTAGTTCATTGTGATATACATACCCAATGCCGGAGTACATCCAGTAAACATCACATGGACATACCATTAACTGGACTCATCAATATGTAAACTAACGGAGTTATCCATGTGAGTGCAGTGTGGAGTAACTGCTGTAGTGTATTCCACATACAAAATTACATAATACGTGTACAACCCCCAGATGTCCAAGTGGTATATGCAGTGACCGTCATGCATATTCCCAGTCCCATGTCCTGCAAGGGATGTAACGTAATCCCGATGGCATGGGTAATGCATTCCGGATGCAGGTCATCAGAATATGTGTAGCACATGTTAGCGGGAATATGCGTTGCCCACTGCTGGTAAGCGATGTTTAAATACGACTATACGGATATGCACGAAACAGGACTAAGCTTCACCGACCACTGCGCAGATCACGGTCAATGATGTACAGAACAGGTGAAAATAGCATTAGTCACCCCTGAACAAATAGCGCCTGCTCTGAAGGGTAAAACGACCACTGCCAGGAGTTGAACAGGCAATCATGTATACAATCACCCAACACTACTGCTAGCCAAGATGTATGTACGGTAGGGTTGCCACATTTCAAATGACCAATGTGGGACATACGCCAGATGTCTGCAGGCCGACACATACACCCGTCCAGTACGAAAACCAGAACGTCAGTGTTTTGCATAGATAAAAGCTTATTCTAGTAATGGTCGTAGGTACGTGTTCCATGTCCTGTAACATGTAGGTGGTTCAGATACAGAATAAGTGTTGTATGCAACTATTACATAAACTATAGGGAATATGTTCATCCCAAAGTTGCAGGACATTTGCCATGTTCACAAATATTTTGCAGGACACAACTGCACAAAGAGGGACTGTCCCTCGCAAAGTGGGACGGGTGGTAATCCTAACCTATGGCAGGTGTGTAATGTGACAGGTACAGACACAAACGTGCGGAGTCCAGGAAACACAGTATACACCGACAAACACACAATGAAAGGTGTAGCGTGCCTGTCACCACCCCTGTCAGAGATATATATATATATATAATATATATATATATATATATATATATATATATATATATATATATATATATATATATATATACACATCTACACATATATAATACAGATAGAAAGGGCGATAGTGTGATATATGTCGCTATATAAGGAGTCACTGACATCTGCAAATATATAGATAGGTCAACGACATTCAAAACAACTTGGAGGTACAAATAAATAGGATACCGCCAACTATGGAACGTGTCACACACCGACCCGTAACCACGAGGCTGAAAGACAGAAAGAACACAGAACTGGAACAGTAGAACCACGAGCAATATGACGATAGTAAGGACATGTAGTCACCACTGCCGGCAGTGCGGTCCACGTAGGTACCGTGCACAACTGTGTTTGTGAGTGATGTAGCCTGTGTATGTGTGTGTTGAGGGTGCCATGTGTGTTTCCGTGTGACTGTAATGTGTGTGTGTGTGTGTGTCTACATCGTGTGTCTGTAGGTGCCAACTCGGAGGTAGATGATTACGGTAGGTGCGGGTATAGCTAGCCGTAGGCATGCGGTAAACACCTGTCCCACATTGGGAGGGACAGCCCCTCCCTGGGCAGGTGTGTCCTGACATGAAACATTACAAAGAGCAACTGTCCGAGAGTTTAGGACATTAGTATGTCCCAAATATTATACAATAGTTGCAGGTAATAGTCATGCCTGTATGTAAGAAACAGAAATGTTACATGCAAACTGATAAGTAGGCAAAGACCAAGAACAATAGGTATGCAATGAGGATATAAGTATGTGCTATCCTGTGTACTTACCGCGGCTATATGTCAGCCTGTAAACACCACTGTGTGATCTGCAAGTGTCCAACTATGGCCATATGAAAAGGTGGCAAGCCATGCAACAGAGGGTCAGACACCAACACCACTGCAATGACTGCAAATATCTAGGACAGACATACACGGGATAGCTGTCATTTAGAAATATCCCTGCACATATCGCCGTACATCCGGAGGTATGGAAGTATCAACCTCACCTGCATACCATATAGAAACCAATTAACAATGGCCCAAAGTAAAATCCCGTAACAGAAGTCTACTAAGTGATAGCTCTTTAATTAGGGAAGGAGCCCACACACATATATATGGACTACGTAGAAATGCAAGCCCCACAAAACCGTATATGCTAAGTACACCCGCCTACATCCCCCACACTGGAAACAATAGCAATACAGACCGTAATTACAGCACAAACATCCAGTTAGTCAACTACATCTGCTGAACCATTAACATACCTTGTGAGAGACACATTTAAAGGTGCCATGCAAAATTGTATCCGTTGTATAATGGAACAAACGGAGATGTTACAGGTGTTGTTTGCAATAGTCCATTATCAGACAGGTGTGATGACAGGTACAGTCACATGTAGAACCACATACTCAAGCCATCACACACAATCCACGGGGGACATGACTCCAAACTACACTTGGCTCTACACATAGCAGTTGCAATTGCACACAACAAAACATAATACAGGCTGTCTCCCCAAAGGTAGGGCAAATGGCCAACGCCCAAGTGGAGAATTCAGTTATACCCCACTGTTGCCACGTAATTGGCGAATGGAGTAGCTGCACAGCTGAAGTGCAGGTAATTAGTCACACAGGAACACCAATTGGCGGCAGTAAACCACATGTTGCAGGTATCGACGTATATAAGGATGACTTGCCAGATATGCAAACCGTATGCTCATACCGTAAAACAGTTTAAAGAGTGATACAGAAGAGCGAGACAAAGATGAAATACCGGAACAATATCAAGGTATGTAGAACACTCGGTATGTAACTGTATGTATAGCATGTTCTGTATTAACTTATGTCAGTGTATGTATAGCCTGGTTTGCAGTAATTAAAAGTGTCTGCAATGCATAAAGTGGGAAATGGTATTTATGTAGTGATGTCTTGCTGATCATACTAACGCTTGTAGAAGTTGTGCGTCCAGCAGTGGGCCACAAGGTAAACAGCACAGACACCACAAGGGATGCAACATGAGGGCTTTAAACAGAACAATGCCATATGACCCACCATAAGTGGCAGGGTATGTCCAACAAGTACGTGCCATAGCAGGGGATAGTATATGTGTATGGGCATATAACAACAATGACATGTCTAAGGTGGTCCCGCTGTGCAAGTATGCTTTGCATTATGGGATACCATGTAAAATATGTGTAATGTATAGTATAGTAGATTGATATATCAGCTATGCTACACAGGAGAACAGGCATATTATGCATACCAAAGGTATCCTATAGTGATGTGAGTAGTAGTTAATTAATTTATTTATAAACAGTTATGATGAAATAAATAATGTAATACACTCTGTTCATTTGCAAAGGACGCAAACATTTCTCCCATACTAGAATAGCAGAAGAGATGTGACAGACAAACAAGAACATGATTGGCATGTACAATAACAGGATACATATGGCCTGTAGTCACGGGACATTGTAATAGCATGACAGCTAATCTAAATGGAAGGGCTACTCCAGTAACCATGCACAAAGGACATGTAATAGCTCCACAGGTTCATAGTGGGGTACCATGCAGTCTGGCAGGTCTAGGTGTAACAACAACTACAGTGTTCACACCAGTGGCACCTCTCTAGGGTAGTGTCCTGTGAACAGAAGAGCCATGTGTAACCTGCATCTCTGCACAGTACAGCCACTGCAGTGATCCCTGGCGTACATGTGTCGACCATCCACCAAGTGAGGTATCACATGAACAGTGCTACTGAGTGTCCCTGCATGATGTACATAGGAATCTTGTTCCAAAGCATGATGAATGTCCGGTCTGGGAATGCAAACCCCAAGCACATCCCACACATTGTTGCGTGTGTGCACCTATCCATGAGCATGATGCTCACAGTGGCTATTGTTTATGTCGCGTATGCGGAGTATATCCATTAACATAGTTGCAGACATGGGCCCTGTCTTTGCAGTAGAGGTCACCCCTGAGTATGTAGTCCGCAAATGTGTACAGACGTGGTGTCTGTACTTCAGCCGCATACTTTAACTGTCGTAGCTCAATAAACGTCATGGCGTGTTAATGTTGTGTTATGTAAAGCTGTAACTGTTGTGTAAGGTACACCCTAAGTGGGGTGTTGTACCCTTGAATGTGTGTAGAAGTCCGGTGTTCAGAGGTACAATGGGTGCCTATGTACCATCTACACACCCAGTACAGACAAGTGTGGACATGTAGAAGGATATCCACACCACAGTGGCAATGTGGTAATCACAGGAGTGTGTGCGACATACATGTGTAGTACGAACACGTACAATGTGACATGTATGTAGGGGACTAACACCTATGTGATAACCAGTGGGTGGATGGTGTACTGCAAAGGTGATGTTCATACCTAGTGTCATGCAGGTTGAGGCCATGATGTTCATATCAGGTATCTGTCACAGTGACACCCATATGGATGGGGTCAGTATCAGCTGGTGGATCAACAATGGTGCTTGGTATGCAGTAGTCTGTAAAGCTAGGCGGGGAAGGTCCCTCTGTGGTAGCCTGTACCTCAGGGAAGCATATACCAAACATGAGGGCCCCATGACTGAGGACTGTGATGTGCCAAGTGTAACTAAAATGCAGTATGTGATATGGTATGCTACCCTCAGTGTGTGTGTCCCGTCCATTAGCCACTTTGCATAACATCCTGAGACATATGTTTTGATGTGCAGGTGGATGTGTATGTTGTCAATACCAGAATGGAGAACGGTGCTGAAAGCCAGTGAGAGGACAATGTAGGCTGTGTGGAGCCCCATGTCATCATCAACTACTCTGGTCACTGTATGAAAGGAGTTCACCAGGTGTAGGAGGCATGCTGTGGCCCCAACAAGACCAACCCGGCTGGCATCAAAGGACTGGAGCACAACAAAGTCTCAGCGAATGATGTCCATGATGATGTGCCCTATAGCCATGCAGAACAGTCCAGTCAGGTGTGTAGGGCAATAGTCCCAGTCGTGCATTGTGTCGCCACCTGTGTGGAGTGTAACTGTTGCTGTGTGCCAGTCATGGGCCACAATGTCTGGTACAAGGCTATTACTCAATATGGTGTCCCAGTGGGGAGACATGTCATTCAGAGGTTTGTGGACATCACAGCCTGGGATGTTGTAGGGTGACAAGGGGCCAGTGTCCCAGGACATATAGAGTGCAGGTCAGTACTGTGTAGGTGTGACTGCAGGGACACCACAATATTCCTGCAAGGAATGTGGCACCGTAGGGAGAGAGAGGGTGTAATGTTAGCATTGAAGCCATCAGACAGCATGTTGCCAACATCACCTGTTTCTGTCATGTTCCAGAGTGACAGTTGTATGTGTGAGCAGATGTGGGTATTGCATATGACTACTGACATACCACCATAATGCCTTGTGGTACATCTCGGAATGTGTCAGTAATGTAATGCAGTAGCTAGTTATGGAGTATGTGATGAGGGATCCCGTCGCCCTACCTAGGCTGACCAGTGAGTTACCCCACCCATGGGAATGTACACCACTGTTCAACAGCCCCCACCTGTTGTTGTAGTATGTCCATGGAACTGCACCCCCAGAGTGGCGTCTGTTATCTGCTGTGTACCATCATGGCTCTGTGTGGAATAGCATGATCCATTTTGTTGTGTACATGCTAATGAAGTGCACTGGGGTATGTCTCAGCATTTGTATGTGCATTGTCCACCTGCACGTGTGTCATGACGTCAACTACCGCTGTCATAAGACATCTGTAGTAGGTGTTGTAGTACTCTTGTACTGTATATGCCATGAAGTGTCTGGTGCCGGTATGTGGCTAACAAGGGTGAGTAGTATATGTTCGGATTCCACCAATGAGGGGATAACCCCAGGTGTGAAACAGCAGTCACATGTTGGTAGTGTTCATGTCAAGGATACTGTTGGTCTTGGAGGTGTTGTGTATTGGTCGATCCAGCCGAGTGGAGGTTATGACTCACGGACAGCGTACGCCTAATGTGTCGGTACATGTGTGACTATTACAGTTAAGTGTGGGTTATTGTCAGTCTCACATCAGTAGCAGCAGCATGAGCCCAACTGTCCAGTACACCATGAAATAAGGTCTGTTAACCGTGGGGTATGTTGAATCCGCAGCCTGTAACACTGTGTATGGCAGTTCCGGACATAGCTATTTGCATGTGGAGCACCTGTGATGCATTGTGCTAAGTAACCAGCCGGGATATGTGTACAACATAGTGGAATATGGGTACACCTCAGCCGTGGGTGTGCCAGTCCAGGTACATGCCTGAGAGGTACGGTCTGTCTATAACCAGTCATTGCAGGTGTGCTCTGCAGAGCCTAGAGGCAGGACCCAGTCACTGCAGAGATATTGAAGTGGTGCAGTATCAGGTGTGCCTTGCCTGCGTGCATCACAGAGGATGATGTCAAGCATTGTGTTACATGACCACGTTTCGCTAGCCAGTTCCTATTCTGGTGGTGACTGTTATTGGACACTGTGCAAGGCAGGCAGTATAAAAGCAGCAAGAGTCCAACATGTGATCCATACTCCCAGGGCTGACAGGTGCAGGTCAACTGTGCCAAAGCATCATGTTGTTTGACCAGGTCTGTCAAAGTGGACAGATACCAGACACCTGTGGAATGACAGCAGAAGCATGGGCAACTTGTACAGTGGTAACAGGTCCGGATGACTGAAAAATGCTCCCCAGGGCTCGGACCACACCATCAGGGCTACAAGACTGGTGGGCTATTGCATGTCCCTGCACACATAGTCTGTGCCCTGAGATACAACTTCAGTCACATAAACATGGAAAATGACAGTCACATCGTACCTGCTGAGGTGTGGCATGGGTGCATAGGTTATGTTGCAGAACCAGTTACCCGACAGCAGGATGTAAGTAACTATTGCCTTGTGTAGCCTGCTGAGTGGAACAGCAGGGTGACCGCCGACAGAGTCACCTATGACAGGTGTGTTGTGTATGTTATGACACCCGATTGGCTGTATGTGATGGGCACATGTGTCTGTGGGCTATAGGATGGTGTGGTTGTGTTTGGCGATGTGGGCTGCCATTGGTGCCTACACAGAGTATGGAGGGGTACTGCACAAGGTGTCTCCGTATGTGTGGCCTGTGGTGGGGATCATGTGGGACTATGTGATGAGTGGGGTGTGTTGCGAATGTTACACATCCCCACATGACTGTCAGGTGCAGTCAGGGTTGGTGACAGTATAACCCCCAGCAGGGCTGCATATGTGCATCCCCCACAGGCTGTACTGTTGTATGTTGGGAGGTGTGCATTGACTGTGTACATGACAATAGCTCTATTGCCACATGTACAACATAGTCATCATATAGACAGATAATAGCACTGGTACGTGCCAGTTGGACATGCCTGTATATAACTGGTATGTGCCAGGTGGACATGCCGTATAAACCACCATGTTTCACGAGATATGTGAGTGATGTGTGTACGACAGCTGTTGTACTGTAAGCAGGCTGGAAATGTATGGACAGACAGTGTACCTGTGAGGACTGGTGTGGAATGGATGCTATACTAAGCAGTAGCTCATAACCTGCCAAGAAGCTCTGAACAAGTGCCGAGCATGCCCATACAATACAGATAGGGTGTTGGATAATATCAACCCACAAGTGTTGACAACAGTCTTGATTGGTGGCACTGCATCAGAACACTGCCGGGTATGGTCTGCAAGTCCATGAACCATTATCAATGTAGATGTTAGCAGTACAGATGCACAAGACAGTATGGATGTTTGACTACAAATGCCTTTGTATGTCACAGGAGTGTTTTACCAGTGGCCTGTTGACAGATTCACAACTACTAAAGGTGCTACAGTGACATGTGCATATCACACCGGTGTCAGCTACAGTAAACCAGGGTTAATGTGTTGTACTCCACCCTCATTGCAGCCCATACCACACAGACAAATGTCAGCCATCTGTGTATGCGAGGATGTGAATGGCCATGACCTATGGGCAATAGTTGTCAGAGTGTTGTGAACAACATACAGAATGAGCTGTGTGTGTAAGGTGTGTGACATATGTGCACATTCTGATTGATGATATCAGCAATGTCACCGCTAGGGGAATATCCCTGTACCCATTAAGTACCACCTAGGCTGTGGTCAACATTATGGACACTGTGTTAGGGATGGTGTTGTGCAGTACACCTACCTGAGCTGGAGACGGCTCCATGGCCCTTTAGGTAGTCATCCAAGGTACCCATGACATGACAGGGTGGCATCCATGAGCATGGAGATCATTGGACAGGCATACACAGCACCTGTGTGACCAATATTGGAGCACATCACCTTCCAGGGGTAGGGGCCATGCGTGGATGGCCGATACCAGCCTCCACAATACTCACCTCCAGTATGCAGCATGCTATCCACCTTGCATACAGACATATGCCACACTATGCTGTTGGACATGCTACATGTCCATAGCCTGATCTGAAAAACATACGTCATAGACAACCACCATCCTATGACTAAGATGGCCACATGCTGGACAGATCCCTGTGCCCCACCTGTGACATTCTCCCGCCATACCATGCAGCCCTGTCCACATAGCTGCACATATCATCCCTGTCATACATGGTGTGATGGCCGTATGGTAGATGTAGTATCAACTGCCTGGATCAGTAATGTGTCACTGATGCCCCTCGTGGTGGCATAATGGGTGTCGGATACAACTAGTAAACCCAGCCCGTACATGCTATAGTTGATAACCTTACTTGCGAATGACGTCCGACTAGCCATTGTCCCATGTCTATCACATGTGCAACACAGGCGATCCGTGGCAGGATGTTGAACAGCTGTACAATGCAGTGTAGATGTCTATGGCAAAACAGATGCAAGTACAGGTTTACATGCGTACTTGGTGCATTGTCACTGCCCAAGTCCATTAAGGCTGTGTCTGTGTTGATATATGACATGTACACAGCATCAAGGTCAACAGCATTACCGTGGACACATCCAGGCATGTGCAGATAGGTAAGAACACCAGTGCAGGCAAACAGACATGCCCACATGAAGACAGCAGTCACATGCAGTTTGAACACTGTAATGAGGTGACACACATATATGGAGATGATATCCAGTGCATAATGGGTGTTACATGTGTAAGACACATACAAGCCAGTCGTGTTAGTGTCATGATGATTTGCAAAGATAACTGTGCAGATGTACTAGAAATGTATGTGCAGCAGTATCACTGTACATGTCTGAAAATGTGACCTGTCACCTTCATCATGTCTTACAGATAATGCCTCATACATGCCTACCAGCATACAGCCAACAAGAGGATGATGTCCTAATCCTGTACCTCCATGAGAACTACGAGGTGTTATTTAGCCACGTGCCACAGCATGCACAGCAGTGGGATGACCTATGGCAGGATCTTTGCAGGAGGGTCAACGAAGTGGGTGGCCACAACCGCACCTACCAGCAGGTGCGCAGACACTGCACGGACTTGATACGTCATGCAAAACAGTGTGCCACTGCAATTGCCAGGGAACAAGGTGGAACAGGTGGTGGGCCACCAACCCAGCCTCCACTCACACACACAGAGGAGCTACTGGCCAGTCTGGGGACACCCTCGGAACAGCTCCCACAAACACTAGCTTCCATCGTGGAGGTGGGTGTCTCCCAACCAATGAGCCTGGAGTTGCCTGGTAAGTCAGTACTGAACATATGGCCAGTATATCCCACGTACATGCATGTGTCACTGTACATCATGTAATGTAACAACATATGCAAGGTATGTGGACACACATGCTGCATACTACAGTATGCTACCCTGTGTATGCACCATACCTCTGAACTGTACAGGTATTTGCAGAATGTCCAGATGTCTGCCTCATATTGTTGGTGTGTTCCCCTATATATCTGTCTCTTTCTGGCAAATAGCTGAGGATTGGAGTCATTAAATGATGACAAACATTTGTGTTTACAACTGCACATTCCTTGTAAAAACCATGTGCATGCAAACCTATTATTCTAGCAACTTTCTATGTTTGTAAGAGCAATATTTCACATCTGTCCCTATTTGTCCCCCATCATAGTAGGCGTTGTCCAGATTTATAGTTCTAAGAGGTTGAGAGGTATGGTATGCACACATGTGCTTACTATATGCTATTGTACAGGCAAATGTGTTAACTTGCACAGTGCACCCTCTGGCTGTCATACAGTCATGGATAATGTTCATACTGCTGTGTCACCCTAATACAGGTACCTCTGGCATGCCGCACAGACAAGAGTCCATTGCAGGTGAGACTGTCATCGGTATCAGGCATGTCAAAGCATAGATCTATTTGCCATGTGGCCAGTTAATACTTGTACACATGATGTTCATTCCAGACATGAAATACAGGTTGCATCACCCATCATCCACACAGGCCACCCATGTGCAATATATACAAATGAAATGACACACAGACATGAAACCACAGTATTTGTCATTGCTACATGTGTGTCCAGCTGTGCATACAATGGTGGTGGTGTTCTACAATGGAGGCATATGTACTATACAGTGGAACAAAATGTGTGGTACACAAAACAGTACCACACAGTGAGCAGTGATATTGGCAGCTCACAGGCGTCACCATTGTGTTATATGCCCCTGCAATGAGTTCACACATTGTGATGTGCCATCCGACATGTCTCAGACACGTAGTGTTTTGGTTGCAATATTGTCACACTTTCCCATAACCCATACCCCACATACCACACATACACCTGTTGTCTGCATAACCCTGTGGATGGTGACATATCCGACATCTATGGGTGTATGTCATATGGGACAACACAGACATGTGTGATAGATGGCCATCACACACATATGACCAACATATGTACACACATGGCCATGGGGGATGGCCAGAGACATGTAGCCACACAGTAGCTGTGATGTGGATACACCCTGTCTCACTTTGTCCACACATGGTCCAATTACAGCCTTACTAGACTGATTGTACAGGTAAGGTGGTACGCTGCACATCTTAAATGCCTGTGCACAGCTAGTGGAGGTGTCACTGATGGCTACCTAATAAGATGTGTTGAACATGATGCCTGTGTCATAGCATGACAGTAGTCACCTTTACAGCTTCCACTGACAGTGACACCAAGCCACAGATACTGTACATTTCCCTTGCTGCCGTAGGACATCACTGTTAGCTGTGCACCTTGTGTGTGTGGTACATCAATGTCATGTGTGAAATAGAGACGTGACAGGTCCGCTATGTTTGGACATGGTTGCCAGGCAGCTAATACTCTGTAGTTATCGTGCAGGGGTGTCATCTGTATGTCCTCCAGTGACCTGTCACATGACACAGCATGGTTTGGTGTGGTGTGTATACACCTCAGCATTGTGGGTCACAATCCACAGGTACGTCATGGGTATGCATGCAGTTCTGGATATGCAATGTGTACATATTATGCACTGTTTAGCAATATAGATGCCTCATGATGCCATGCAATGGCACAGTGTCTGTACTTCACACTGTACAGCAATGTAGACAGCTCACAGTCCCCTAGCATGCCCATGTACATTTGCTCAACATGTATTCTATCTGTAGGGCATACGGACAACACCACAATATGATACCCAGTATGATGCTGTACATGTGTCAGGACACCATTGTGTCAGACATGTATGCATGTTAATGCACACGTCAGCAGATTACATGTCAAGGTCATGTCAGCCATGTGTACTGTTATCCTGTTCTGGTCCACATGGTGTATCACGGGGATGTATGCATACTACCATGATCGTGTGAATTGCTTGCTGTAGTGTGCATTCCAGGGGGTATGCTTACAAACACTATTGATGTCTGAGCCGCATGCTGTCAGCTGTATCACAGGCATGCTGCATGCCATCTGTCATATCACATGCATGGTGCATCAGTGTGTGTGTGTCAGTGTGTGTGTCAGTGTGTGTGTGTGTGCAGTGTGTGTGTGTGTGTGTGTGTGTGTGTGTGTGTGTGTGTGTGTGTGTGTGTCAGTGCGTGTGTGTGTCAGTGCATGTCTATTGTAATTTAGAGTCTTTCTTTGCATTCACAGGTGATGTAGGTGCGTTACCCTCCTGCGGTCCATCTGATGTTAGTGTCCCCACAGATGCTAGCAGTGATGAACATATTCATGAGATACAGGCAGGTTTGCCAGGGGCTGAATCTGTGCCAACAGTTGCCATCCCAGCTATGTCCCCCTCTTCCCCACGTACAGTTCAGCTGCCAACACATACCGCATCACCAGTGGCCATAGAGGAAGGACAGTCAGCATCTGTTAGCATTGAACAGGAACATGTGGTGGCTACAGAAGGTGTGTCACCACACCATGGTGTCAGTGTACTGACTGCAGATGTGCCACACAGGCATGTGGCTGGTGCTGCTCGTAGGAGGACCACTGGCAGACATGCACCTGCAGGACATAGCGCAGCAGCTGGAATCACCAGACGCATGTTCCAGACTGTAATGGTGGCACAGGCACGTGCCGAATGGCAGAACAGAGAAGGGCAGAGGCTGCAGAGGGCTGCTATCCGTACCCTAAACAGCAACATCCAGGCATTGGCAGGTGCTCAACAGCAGATTGCTGATGTTCTGGACAGGCGATTGGGTAACATGGTTAGAATCCTTGACTGTGGCATGGCAATCCGCGAGTGTGAGCTGTCTGTGCTGGAACATCTGGTAGGGGTGAAGCATAGGCCACATGGACATAGGCCAGCTACACCACCTAGTGCAGGTCAACGTGAGCGTGCCACCTCACATGGCTGCTCCCATAGTGCCGGTAGCAGTAGCAGTGCAGCTGGTGCTGCGCTGAACACACCAGGACACAGCAGGCCATGTGGACGTGGCCCTGGATGTTCCCAGTGGGGACACAGTTCCAGTGGCCATGTGTCTTCGGACAGTAGCCATTCTGTACCTCCACCTGGTAGTGCCCATGCAACCCCTGGCAGGCACAGGACATGTGGCCGTGGCCGGGCACAGTGAGCTGTACAACCTGGTCTGTACAATCTGGAGCTGTTGATAATACCCTTGTGTAGGCCTCACAAATGACAGAACTGTGTGCACATACACGCACACAGCAAACACAACTGTAGGGCTCCACAACACCCACATGCATACTGAACAGACATGTCCAATCAAATCACCGGTCCTTACCCACACACATGATGTCATCCATTGGTGCAGCCTATGCCCCTGGCAAACATTATCACCCTGTGCATATGATGAAGCCTGTGCCACATCCCTGTCATCCACATATGCTGAAATGGTCTGATGCACAGGGTAAACAGAATAGTGAGAGGCGTATCTTACATTACTTGTGTATGCATAGTGAGGGAAGTATATGTTGCATTGGTTGTGTGTGAATAGTGAGAGACGTGTATATGACATCGGTTGTGTACTGTTGACATGCACCAGACATACCATATAGTACAGGTGCAGCATGCATTGTGATATGTTCACAGTATGTGTCTCAGTTACAACAGTAACAGCATGTTGGTAATGATGCCCTGGTTCCCTCCTATGGTGTACTGGCATGTGCCTACAGGTAGCAGTGTTTGCAGTCCCCCAGGTGTAACTGTGGAGTACTCACAGGCACATATGGCAATATCAGCATGCTAAACGTACCCTCAACCTGACTGTTGGAAAGTGTAACATGACACAGATGTCCGCACATATACTGCACCTGAAGCATGTGGGCAGTTGAACAGGCTACAGCGGACAGAGACATGACATACATACCAGGAAACATTACAGGTATGTTGACATGGTTCAGGGGTTGTACACAGTGGTCTGGCCAATGATGACGTTAGAGGCCACTTGATAGCATGAGGTCACACTGTGTAGCAGTAACACCCTGTCACATTACAGGAACATGCTCACATTCATGAGGTCTACAACACTATAACACACACCCCATAGTGTTGGGGTGAGGACCCTTGCCTATGTGGTCATCACCCTCACAGTACTTTGCACCCACACGACATGACACAAAGAAGGAACATGCACAGGTAGCCAGTATGTCTGGGACCGATGGCATCAACAGGGTAGTAGACTGTATCACCATGAGGAGTTGGTGATCCTGTTTTCACTGTATGGTAGCATACACCCTCACACCAAGCACCAGACAGCCATACATACATACATACACACACACACACACACACACACACACACATACACACACACACACACACTGTGGTGACCACAAATGTGTATACGGATAGCCGATGTGTGTGATGCACCACACCTGCCGACGTCATGCTTTCCACACTACAGTATGTACAGATCTCTACAACAGTGTACAGGGGTGTGTAACAATTGGGACATAATCCTCACCATATGTGGCATATGTGGTCACACAAGCGGACTCACATGGCAGTGCTGGGAATGATACACCTGCCATGTGATGAGACATTTGACAGACATGCAGCGGTATTGTCCGCATTATGTGTACCAACGCTATGTCTGGCAATTGTGCTGCTATATGCACACGGGAGGATGTAAGTGTTACAGGTGTCATGTGAAGTACAGTCGATAACACCCGACCACTGTGTAAGTGTTATGTCATCACCGTCAACTAACAGTGACATAGCGTAATCTTTGCACATGTCATGGTAGGATGGCGTGTGACACACCTGTGAGCCATCCCCAGCAAACATCCATCTACACAGGTGGATCACCACTTTATGTACACACATCCCTCCATACATGATGTACAACCAACCGTACTGTCAGTATGTCACCATATACAGGTGTCAATGATGGGGCTGCATTGCAACTGCATGTTGTAGTTAGGCACAGATGAGTTACAGACATCAGCCACTGCACATGCATGGTTGCTGCATGCACAGTACAGATTGTACATGTGTGTTGGTCCTACATGCGTCTCCTGTAGCCATGTTTGTATGCATTGCTATTGGTGGACATGTGTGCTGACATACATAACACATGGACTGTGGTATGATATCTCGGGTGTCATGGGCAACTAGTACAGGGGAATGTGTCCTCGGTCAACATTGCTACCTCCTGTACTGTGAGCATTCAACAGACATGGACCCACCTTCCATTTGCGTGCATATGATTACTTAAGCCACTTTTCTGTACTGGGGACAGCAAAAGCTATGCTATGTACATGTGTGTTGTGTGTGTGGTCCATGCACACATCCACTGCAATCACATATATGACATATCCAAACATGTGTGTTCGTTGGTGTACAGCAACACTCATCTGTCACAGCTGTGTAAGACCAAGGGCCCCTGGTATGTCTTGAGCTGACCTGGTCATGTATAGTGGTATCATTGCAATGCATAACACCTGTTGGAACCCTGTCGGTACATGTGTACTCTGCACAGTTGCTGTAGACCTCTGTACAGTCCACTGGTCATGTGTCACATGGTGTTGTGGTACTGTATGGCTGTGTATTGCTGCACCAATGACATGGTGATGTCTTGAGGGCTACAGTGTAGACTGTGGTGTGTACGTCTGTGATCTGCACCTGTGACAGCTGTGATGGCACCTGAGTATGTACTGGTCACTGCATGTGAGTGTCCCCCTGTCGCGTGGGGACAGTTATACCTTACTGTGCCCTTCCGTTTAGACTCCGTCTGCATGCCAAGGCGGCCCACTTTGCAACTGCTGTGAGCATGCCCTGTATGCTGTTGTGTAGATGGACACGCGGGACAGTCCACTGTGTAGATGGAATGTCACAGTGACAGTTCAAACTGAGCCCTTGCATGTTTAGACTCCATCTGCATGCACGACGGCCCTTTGCAACTTCTAAGTGTGTGATCATGCCCAGTATGCTGTTGTGTAGATGGACACACAGGACAGTCCAAACTGAGTCCTTGCATTTTTAGACTCTATCTGCATGCAAGATGGCCCTTTGCAACTGCTAAGTGTGTGAGCATGCCAATGCGGCTGTTGTGTAGATGGACACACAGGACAGTCCAAACCAAGCCCTGCATGTTTTAGACACTGTCTGCATGCACGATGGCCTTTTGCAACTTCTAAGTGTGTGAGCATGCCCAGTACATCATTATGTAGATCGACAGATGGTACAGTCCGAACGGACGTGTATTAGTAAGCGTGTGGCCATGGCCAGTGACATCTTGTGTTGGTAATGTCCCTCTGTGCATGGGCATGGCCATTGACATCCTGTATAGTGATGGTGGTCTTCCAGGCAACAGATGTCGATTTTCAGTGTCAAGATGGATGCCTACCGAGTACACAATGGTCGACTATCTTGAAGGGTGTACTGCCTGTGGCGCTTCCCGTGTCTATGTATTGTTGTTGTAGTGCTCCGTAAATCTTTAGTTGCCCTGATCACACCACTGCCGTGTGTTTGTCTACTTCTACCGTGGGACAGTAATACGTCTGTATGCTTTCAGACTGATCACTCTCTATACAACCCCTGTCAGCGTCCCTGTCTTTGCGGATGATGACACGTGCCTAGAAGTATGCCTCTGGGAGTGCTGTGTTCAGTAATCTAGGTAGCTCATTCTGTAAATGCGTCATGCTGTAGTGTGATAGGGTAGGTAGGTGTATGTTCGACTCCCAGCCCTGCCAAGTGTGTGTGTGTGTGTGTGTGTGTGTGTGTGCATGCTCCCGTCCACCTGGGGACTCAGTCATGCTTTTAGACTCCTCACACCACAGATATTTCCTACCGGCGCCTTTGCCTTTGCAGATGATGACACATGCCTAGAAGTATGCCTCTGGGACTGCTGTGTTCAGTTATCTTGGTAGTGCGTTCTGTAAATGCATCATGCTGTAGTGCGATAGGGTAGGTAGGTGTATGTTTGACCCCTGCCAAGTGTGTGTGTGTGTGTGTGTGTGTGTGTGTGTGTGTGTGTGTGTGTGTGTGTGTTTGTGTTTGTGTGTGTGTGTGCGCGCGCATGCTCCCGTCCGCCTGGGGACTCCATCATGCTTTTAGACGCCTCACACCACAGATATTTCCTACCGGCACCTTTGCCTTTGTGGATGATGACAGGTACCTAGAAGTATGCCTCTGGGACTGCTGTGTTCAGTTATCTCGGTAGCGCATTTTGTAAATGCGTCATGCTGTAGTGTGATAGGGTAGGTAGGTGTATGTTCGACTCCCAGCCCTGCCAAGTGTGTGTGTGCGCGCATGCTCCCGTCCACCGGGGGCTCAGTCATGCTTTTAGATGCCTCACACCACAGATATTTCCTACTGGCGCCTTTGCCTTTGCGGATGATGACATGCACCTAGAAGTATGCCTCTGGGACTGCTGTGTTCAGTTATCTTGGTAGCGCATTCTGTAAATGCATCATACTGTAGTGTGATAGGGTAGGTAGGTGTATGTTTGACTCCCAGCCCTGCCAAGTGTGTGTGTGTGTGTGTGTGTGTGTGTGTGTGTGCGCGCATGCTCCCGTCCACCTGGGGACTCAGTCATGCTTTTAGACACCTCACACCACAGATATTTCCTACTGGTGCCTTTGCCTTTGTGGATGATGACACGTGCCTAGAAGTATGCCTCTGGGACTGCTGTGTTCAGTTATCTCGGTAGCACATTCTGTAAATGCGTCATGCTGTAGTCTGATAGGGTAGGTAAGTGTATGTTCGATTCCCAGCCCTGCCAAGTGTGTGTGTGTGAGTGTGAGCACATACTCCCGTCTGCCTGGGGACTCAGTCATGCTTTTAGATGCCTCACACCACAGATATTTCCTACCGGCACCTTTGCCTTTGCAGATGATGACATGCTACCAGCGGTATCCCCGGACTGCTGTGTCCAGTTATCTCGGTAGCGTCTGCAAATGCGCCGCTGTAGTGTGTGTGATAGTGTGCGGTGTGTGTTCGCCGCCAAGTGTGTGAGATGTGTGGCGTCCCGTCCACCCTGGGGACTCAGTCATGCTTTTAGATGCCTCACACCACAGATATTTCCCTGCAAGCCTTTTGCGCTGTGGGATGATGACACACACCTACAGTATGCCTCTGGGACTGCTGTGTTCAGTAATCTTGGTAGCGTGTTCTGTAAATGCGTCATGCTATAGTGATAGTGGTAGGTAGGTGTATGTTCACTCCCAGCCCCTGCCAAGTGTGTGTGTGTGTGTTTCCAGCTGCATGACAATGATACATTGCTTTACAGTATTCACCTCCATAACATCCGTTGGCGTCTTTGCTCGATGCTGCTGGCTTGCAGGCTGGACGTATGCCTGTGTGAATGCCTGTAGTGATCTACTAATCATGGTAGGACGCTCTGTAACTGCATAATGCTGTTGTGTGGTACAGTGGTTACATCTGTGTTCTGCTCCTCCAACCTGCCAAGTGTGTTGTGTGTGTGTGTGTGTGTGTGTGTGTGTGTGTGTGTGTGTGTGTGTGTGTGTGTTATGCATATCTATCTATATATATATATATATATATATATATATATATATATATATATATATTATATATAGATATGTATGTGATTATCACTCTTGAATGTGTCGCTGCATTATCTGTACTGCCACCTTGGATGTATGTACATCTGCTATGGTTTCTGTGATAGTGCACATACTGTGTGCTGTAGTGATCCTGTGGTTATACTTGTGTAGTGACCGGTTATTGTGTTGCTGGGTATTACAGGGGCATTGGAAACAATGTTAGTACAGCACCTTTGAATGGCTTCATGTGCATCTCGGCAACAGTCAGCAGTGGTTATTACTTTGGAGGGTGAGTATGGCTCATATACGTATGTATTAACTGACAATACTATGCAACTCAGGTTAACATTACTGACTCCGTTTATCCACATTGGTGGTTGTGGTACAGATCCCAGGACTGTATGTGTATACATTGACAGGTGCAGGACTGGGTTAGTTGGATGCATGGGAGGGTGTCCATGGCCAGTAATGGTGATCTGTGCAGCCTGGCAGGCCGGTCTGTGATTGTCCAACAACCGCCTGTATATGGCTGACGCATGCTGTACCTGTGTATATGCAGACACACACACACTTACCACAAACAGCTAGGGCTATCACTGCGTGCACGCACTCCATTGCATCACCATTGAGGCATGCAATAACCGTTGTCCCCCCCACACACACACACACACACACACACACACACACACACACACACACACACACACCCCACGCGTGTAGATTGGATGGCTCACCGACAGCTCTGGAAATGTGACACCACACCCTGTGTATATATAGTGATGTCACCTGTGCCACCACCTGTGATGTGTAACATTGATGCAGGATCAGACTAACAATTGCTGATGCACACGGTGGCTTTACTACCACTGTATTGATGTTAGAATGTTGTTAACACAAAGTGTGATATCCTTCTAGGTGTATATCAGCAGGCATGATGCATTGCAGCTATGACCATCAATGTAGCATAGTTTACAGCACTGTTAATTCTGATGATGTATTCTCCATCCCATGTGCCATTTCCCATTTCACTGATGTGTGTAGTATTGGCAGCATGTGTTTCTGAGTGTGCAATACGTGTGTGATGTGTGTAGTACACATTTATACATGCTTACAAAATGGCATACACTGGCATACGACATTACACGGGCTTTACAAATGCATTACACTAGCCTACTCATTCTTCAACGTGCGCTACCGGTTGCTGACACACACACGCATTACATGTTTACTCGTTTACTGGCACAGGTGCAGCTGAGCACACACTGTAGGCAGGTTTGCAGGAAACATCGGTGGTATCCATGGTGTACACCAATCAGTCTCCTGACTCTCTCTAAGATAGATCATAACTCACTTCTCTTATTGATGAGTACTGACAGCAAACATGTGACACTGCTCCGCAAGATTACAGTGTTTTATGCATACCTCATGTTGTCACCAATCTTCTACTCCAGTCCCCTTATCCTACACACTACACTGTGAGGTGGGTTTGGCCCATATGGCATGACATATTGTGATTCCACTATCCTCAGCCCTCACTTGCATACAGAATGCCTACAAATGCTTGGTTACATCTCTCCATAGGCGCTTCCACACACATAACAACCCAGTACTAATACAGCCATGTTGGTTCATCTTTGCCATTCATCTACATGGCATACTAACATCTAACTAAACCTACATTTGTATGTATATTATATACATATTTGACTTGTAATACTGAAGCACAGCACGTTCTAGGCTACCACTGCGCCGCTTCTACACCGAGGAGGTGGGGAGGACAAGTACAGTTTTATTGATATCCAGTGGACAATAATGCCACTGGCCTTATATTTGGACATTGGCATACTTCTTCGACTGTATTCATACTGTATTTGCAGCTGTCATTGCTTCGTTGCAGGCAACGTCGCGAAACGTTACACAAAACAACATCTGGGTACATTTCTCTGCACATAACTCTGCTCTTTTTGCGGACGATAGCTTACTGTTTCTACGAATCTATATTTACATCATTTGCATAGCTTTCACATACAAATGGGGTAAATGTTGCATATCCCAACATTGTCCAGTGCAATGTACCTATTGGTAATGGCGGTCTTACACACCCCTACAGGAGTTTGCTGAATAGCTTGGCAGACATCTTTTCTTGCTCTACTCTCACTCTACTCTTACTGTCGCTCGGAGGCTTCAAGGTATCATAAGGTCAGGCTGCTTTGCTGTGTGCTATGTCTATTGTGGTGTATGCATGTGTGTGGTATGTTGTGACCTGCGGGGTGTGGCATTTCTACAGAGCAGCTCCCACCCACTGTGTCATCATTTGTAAGGTGACAGCCCTATAGGTACTTTTATATAGACTGCTGTGTCATTTTGACATGTCAGCACATTACCTGCAGTCAATACTGAACTTCCTACTGCAGCACTTTTTTCATACCTTCCTTCTGAGTTATCTTGCAGTCAATAATACTTTGTTTCCTCTGACATGTATCTGTTTCTGATACAGGATATCATTTCTTTCACACAATGCACCCCAATATGCATACCGCAAAAGGATGCCATTACATTCCTGTTGCAGGACACGCCACCCAGAGGGTTGTATTCCTCACAAAGGCCAACAGGTGTTTATCCACATATTATTCTATCATGTACCTTATGTGTTCACTGGTATTTGCCTTTCCGTCAGTGGCAGAACTCACGCAGTATGGGGACTGGACACTGTATCGGGACACTGCATGACACACCCCTGAGGACACATTTCCATTCTATTAACCTTCCACATTGATTCTTTCACAGGGCATACATTGTCATTCACATTTGCCGAGTACATACTTTTGACTTGTACATGTTTTACCATTTGTCCTGATGTCTTTCTTCTCCACCTGTCCACCTAGTATCCACTGAGTTCTGTATATTTATTTAGAGACGGATTTTTCCTTCATACCTCTCACCTGTACACATTATGGAGAAATGTCCCGAGGTTTGACCTATGATTTTATTTACTTTTTTTCATAATAATGTGCCTTTCTTAGGTAGAATTACTGGCAAGGCATTAAGGACTGTGAGATTAGATAATAATGACTGACATTTGTATTTCATGATTAATAACCCTTCAGTAACATTCAGTACTCCTGACTACGCCATTATTCTATCAGCGTTCTGACTTTGTCTGGGGTATATATTAATATGCAGTCCCTATTTGTATTTCATGTACTATGCCTTTGTCCAGCTGTCTTATTCGGTCTTGAAAGAGTTGGAAGGTATGTAAGATTTACCATCTTGATGGAAAATACGACGATGTCCATCCACAGATAAATCACCTACATGACACTGATATAAGTCCCTACCACATCCCCCAATGGTTTTACACAATATTATCAGTAGGATGGGTTCAACCTTTTAGAGAATATGGGCGTGTGCTATACCCACATTATAGCCCATATTGATTCACTCCCCATGGGGCGGACCGCAATAAAGCTGTTAAAGCCAACCGCTAAACACCTAGGCCCATTTCACGCATACCCATGATTCCCATACCTGGATACCCCTCCACCACAGTACTCATTAGACATATTTAATGACGTTTATAATAAAGTATGAAGACACTTCTAAGCACTCTCCCACTCTCCGATAGTCGGAATTATCGTCATATATTCCTATCGTAATTCATATGCGCCATATTACCTCTCAGCACCTGCTACTGTTGCATGTACAGCTATATCGAAGTTACAGCTGTGGACTCTTTGCATCAGCTGATTATTGTACACACTTAGTAACTTGATGCTGATTAATTTCGTTGGGTCCATGACACCATATATCCATGTTTAAAGCAAGTAGAACACTGGTGAAACTGTCACATTGGTACTTTCCCGTGGGCAATAGTTTGGGAAAAGCTTGTAGTGTATTCACTGCTATTCATGCATGTCTGTCTGTCTATCCATAATAAGCTATGCCTTCAAGACCTATTTAGCCTTACATGTGTTATATCTACAAGGACATATGTTTCCTGTTTGTTTAATGTATAGCATCTATTAATGTATCGATATGTATATAGATATATATATATATATACCCTTATGTCCATATATGTCTGTACATTCCTCATTTCATAAATTTCTTTTGGTTTAGGAGTCTGTGGATATATGTGTATACCGAGATATATATCTATATCTATATCATATCATACCTTTCAATAACTGCCAGATTTTTGCAGAATGTACAGATGTTTGCCTCTTATCTTTGGTCCATTTTCATAACAGCAGCTGGTTATCTGGCAAATTAGTGGCATATCATTAAAGACTGAGCACTGGAAAATAATGACAAACATTCTGAGGTTACTTAACGACTTGTATACCTTCTGAGAATCCTGCTAGTGAAAACCCGCCCTGTTCATTCTATCCGCACTTTCCTGTATGTGTTGGGCCAATGTTGGGGAATTGTCTATTTGTACCAGTTGTTTTCCTTTGTCGGATGCATTGAGCTATGACCATCAATGTAGCATTTTCTGATGATGTATTCTCCATCCATGTGCCATTTCACTGATGTGTGTAGTATTGGCAGCATGTGTTTCTGAGTGTGCAGTACGTGTGTGATGTATGTAGTACACATTTATACATTCTTACAAACTTGTACACTGGCTTACACAACATTACACGGGCTTCAACATTTGTACACTAGCTTACTCGTTCTTCAACGTGCGCACATGGGCTGACACGCATGCACACATGCTTACTCGGGTGTACTGGCGTGCACAGGTGTGGACACACTGTAGGCAGGTTTGCAGGAAACATCGGTTGTACCCATGGCGTACATCATCAGTCTCCTGACTTTCCCTAGGATAGATCATAACACGCCTCTTACACTGATGAGTACTGACAGCAAACATGTGACACTGCTCCGGTAAGATTACAGTGTTTTATACATACACACTCATGTTGTCACCTATCTTCTACTCTGATAGTCCCCTTAGCCTACACTACACTGTAGAGGCTTGGCCCATATGGCATGACATATTGTAATTGACTATCCTCAGCCTCACTTGCATCAGATTGCCTACAAATGCTTGGTTACATCTCTGACAGAGCGCTTCCACACATAACAACCAGTACACAGGAGCCATGTTGTCTCCAGCTTGCCATTCATCTGCATGGCGAACTAACATCTAACTAAACCTACATTTTGTATGTATATTATACATATTTGACTTGTTTTGAAGTGCAGCGCGTTCCCGTGCCACTGTGCTACGCTTCCACTCCGGAGATCGGGAGAGGACAACTGCAGATTTATTGATATCCAATGGACAATAATGCCATTGGCCTTATATTTGGACATTGGCATGCTTCTTCGACTGTATTCATACTGCATTTGTAGCTGTCATTGCTCCGTTTAGCAACGTGCAAAACGTTACTCGCTTAACATCTGGGTACATTTTTGCACATAACTCTGCTCTTGCACAGACAGCTTACTGTTTCATGTATCGCATATTTACATAATTTGCATAGCTTTCACCTACAAATGGGGTATGTTGCAAATCCCAACATTGTCCGTGCAACATTTGTGTTACAGGCGGTCTTACACGCCCCTACAGGATTTTGCTGAATAGCTTGGCAGACATCTTTCCTTGCTCTACTTTCACTCTACTCATACACGCTGGATGCTTCGTGTATCATGGCCTAGGCTTTGCTGTGTGCTATGTCTATTTGTGGTGTATGCATGGCTGTGGGTATGTTGTGACCTGCTACGTCTGGCATTTCTACAGAGCAGCTCCCACTGTCATAATTTGTAAAGGTGACAGCCCTATAGGTACTTTATACAGAGTGCTGTGTCATTTGACATGTCAGCACATACCTGCGGTCAATACTGACCTTCCTACTGCAGCGCTTTTCATACTTTCTGAGTTATCTTGCAGTTGATAATACTGTTTCTTCTGACATGTATCTGTTTCTGATATGGGATATCATTTTATTACACCAATACACACAATATATGGCGGCATCACAGGCCAGATGCCATAACATTCCTATTGCAGGACACACCCACCCAGAAGGTTGTATTCCTCACAAAGGCCAACAGGTGCTTATCCACACTTATTATTCTATCATGTACCTTATGTGTTCACCGGTATTTGCGCTTTCCGTCAGTGGCAGAACTCACGTGCGAGTGTGGTGGACTGGACACTGTATCGGGGACACTGCATGACACCCTGAGGGACACATTTCTTTTGATTCTATTAAACCTTCCACATTGACTTTCACAGGGCATACATTGTCATTCACATTTGTCGAGGTACATGCTTTTGACTTGTACATGTTTTGTCATTTGTCCTGACGTCGTTCTTCTCACCTATCCACCTAGTACCACTAGTTCTGTACATTTATTTAGGACGGGTTACTTTCATACCTCTCACCTGTACACATTATGGGTAAATGTCCCGAGGTTTGACCTATGATTTTGTTACTTTTTTCATAGTAGTGTGCCTTTCTGGTAAATTACTGGCAAGGCATTAAGGACTGTGAAGTTAGATAATAATGACTGACATTTGTATTTCATGACTAATAACCCTCATAACATTCATACTCCTGACTACGCCATTATTCTATCAATATTCTGACTTTGTCTGAGGTATATTTAATATAGTCCCTATTTGTATTTCATGTACTATGCCATTGTCCAGCTGTCTTATTCTGAAAGGTTGGAAGGTATGGTTACCATCCTGGTCGTACGCATGTCCATCCATGATAATCGCCTACATGACACTGATATACGTCCCTACATCTTCCCCCAATGGTTTACACAATATCCAGTAGATGGGTTCTACCTTTTTGGAGAATATAGGTGTGTGCTATACCCACATAGGTATACTGATCACTCCCATGGGGCGGACTTGATAAATCTTTGCCAACCAACACCTAGGCCCATTTCTGCATACCCATGATTCCCATACCTGACACCCCTCCACAGTACTCATTAGACATATTTAATGTGAGCGATAATAAAATAGGAAGACACTTCTAAGCACTCTCTGCTCTCCGGATATCAGGACGTACGTCATACATTCTATCGACCCATGTGTTATTACCCTTGCACCTGCTACTATTGCATGTACAGCTATATCATAGTTACAGCTGTGACTCCTTTGCATCAATGATAATTGGACACTTAGAGGATCAATTTTGGGGTCCTGCAAAGGACACCTATATCCATGTTTAAAGTGTAGAACTTGCAGGTCTGTCACACTGGTACTTTCCGGGCAATGGTTTGGAAAGCAGCAGTGTATTCACCTTTCATGCATGTCTGTCTGTCTATCCATAATAGCTATGCCGTGACCTATTTATGTACATGTGTTATATCTACAAGGACATATGTTTATGTCTGTTGTGTATATATCTATTAATGTATCGTGTGTGTATAGATATATATATATGTACATATATATATATATATATATATATATATATATATATATATATCCATATATGTCTGTACATTCCTCATTTCATAAATTTCTTTGGTTTAAGTCTGTGGATATATGTGTATACACAGATATATATATCCATATCATACCTTTCAACTGTACAGATTTTCACCGAATGTACAGATGTTTGCCTCTTATCTTTGGTCCGTTTTTCATAACCTTGTGGTTATCTGGCAAATTAGTGGCATATCATTAAAGACTGACGTTGGAAAATAATGACAAGCATTTGAGGTTACCACTTCATACCCTTCAGAGAATCCATGCTAGTGAAACACCTGTTATTCTATCCACGTTCTATGTTTGTTAGGGCAATATTTGGGAATTGTCCCTATTTGTACCAGTTGTTTTCATGGCTTTGTCTGGTTTCTTACTTTACGGGGTTAACAGGTATGAGCCATATATATATAACGTGGAGAAAACAGCATTCATTTGCTATGCTGTGAGCGGATTACACACGCGCAGGCGCACTTGCATATCCTTATTGTGGGTTACATATGTTTAATAAATCTTTGTGCTTACTTGGGCTTTCCTAATTGTGACCGTAACAGTTACATATCTGTATTCCAGTTTATGGACATATGTGAAACACATGTTCACCTTTACATATTTAAATGTGTTTACAGCACAAACGCATTCATTGCACTTTAAACTTATATGTGCTGTGGTCGTAGTTCAACCGGGACTGCATTCACGTTGGCCGGATGCTGGAACCACTATTCTACTGGTGTTCTGCCTCATTGATATGCATACCCATAGTACTTAGCTACATCAACATATGCCTCACCACTTCACTTACAACACAGGCATCCATTCTCCTGCTGGGAAAAACACGGTACTACATATGACACATTCCCTATTGCCTACTGCTGTGGACCCCAGCTGCACAGTTAATCACTCCAAGGATATGCAGAACACCAAGCCTTACAGTCCTGGCACATACAGGTCTTTGATTGTCAGGGTGTTCATGTAGTGATCTGGGTTTAGGCTTGTCCACCTTGTGAATGGAACTTCCCTGGCCGAGTTCAAATGTCAGACGAAGCACATGGACAGGGAGTTTCTCCCTATTATGAATTTTTACCTGTGTTTACAGACACAGGTGTTTGGGCACCTGTCAGCAGCTTATAATGTTGGCAATACATATTATGGGTGGGGTTGTTACAGTCCATACTCCACGGTGAGGGGTGTTCCCATTCACATTTGACTATTTCCTGTATTCAGTCATACGGGGATTATTATTTTGGACATGAAGTGACTACAGGTATGCAGTTGTACATTAAACAAATGTGAAGGGTTGTTACTGTAAATATGTATGGACCTCTGTAATACACTTTTGTGTTCTGGCAAGCCTAGCATAATACACTCTTTGTGTTCTGGCATTTTTTTGGGGAACCTTCCAGATTTTGCCAGCCTGTTGTACTCATTGGTAGGATGGCACCTTTTCCTATGTCCAAGCTATTCGTTACACATATCCGACTGTTGTGGACAATGCCTCTCCACAGTCGATGGTAGGGTTTCCACCTTTTCAATTGGCCACAGTGGGACATTTGTGGTGAACACATCACATTTTACAGGCCGACACATACCCACGGTCAGTTCGGCAGATAGAACTTACAATTCTTGCCTATATATAAGCTTATTCTTGTAGCATTTTAGTGGCTTATTCTGTTTCTTATGATATTTATGTAATATACATACAGAGAAACTTTTTAATGCAACTATTACATAACGTCTAAGGAATAATTTTGTCCTATAATTTCTGGACATTTGCCATTTTTAAAAGTTTTTGTCAGGACACATATGCCCACAGAGGGACTGTCACTCGCAAAGTGGGACAGGTGATAATCTTAGTCGATGGTGCAGATCATACTGTTCCTTTCGGCCTACATGTGTCCTTATTGCTGTAGCTGTTTATATGCTCTTTCTGTTTCGTTTACATGCGTACTCCATTTCCTATCACATTTGGTATATGAAATACGGACATACCTTTTGTATGTGACTATTACATGCCTTGTGGGATATGATTCGGACATACGGTCACTAAATATATCTACATTTCTCCTCGTGTACTTTGTTATGGACACATCTGCCCAGCTATGTACCCTCCCTCACATTATGGGTCAGCTGGTGACCCTCTCCATTAGGCTGGATGTACCTACTGGCGGCGCGCTAACATATGATGCGTTTCACTTCCACATGGTATAGCTATCTACACTACGTTGGACTACGGGCACACATTTTTCCATGTCATTTGTTCAAGGGTTAGGGACCCGTTATTCCCTACCATGCATTTGTGTTTGCTTCTTCATTTTCTGTTCGCAGGAACTATCTTGCATGCTTTGCATACGTTTCAGTATCCACAAACACTGATAGATGCGATTACTATTGCAGGCGGAATATAATATTCAGCAGTTTAGGTTGCTCATCGACAGCCGACATTGACACACCTCCATGCGCAACTTCGATACGCCCCATGCACTCGCGCACGTTTCCTATGCACGTGGCTGTGGCAGCTGCGCACCTTCATTAATACGCATATGGTGCTACTACTCCTTATATACGCCGCACAGCCGGCGCAAGCCTTACGCTGGCCTTGTGCCGAGCTTCATGAATCCCAGGGACTGTTTACATTCTGACAAAATTTTAGTGGATAACCTTTTGTCAAAAACATTTGCTCAGACTTCTGAACTTCTTCTTCAAGATGGCATTGCCCAAGATGATTCTGGATAACCTAATTGTTTGTCCTCTCACTGCAGCTTTCTTTTGATGTAACAGATGGTGACTAGACCAATGTAAATAATGGTTTGAAAAAGTCAGTTTTCTATAAACCATAGACTGAAAGGTATTTTTAACCCTGTCTTTGTAAAGCATAACATCTAAGAAATGAATAATCTCCATAGAGTGTTCATAGGAGAACTTTAAAAGTTAAGTAAAATTATTAAAATGCTTGAAAAATTCTTCTAAAGTGGCATAGTCACCTGACCATAATATAAAAATATCATCCTAATACCTTGCATATAACTTAATGTTCGAGGTGTATTTGCAGTTAAACACATCCAACTGCTCCCACTCAGTCAATACCAGGATTGCATAGAGCAGAGCTATAGCTCCACCCCTTGCTACACTATTTTCTGCCGATAATATTCCCCATCATTGAACATAACATTGTTCTTTAGGATGATATCCATAAACATTTCAATATTGGCCAAATCATTGCTATCTAGCCAAGAAAATTTGGTGACTGTCTGCATAAACCAGTTTATTCCTACTAAATGCAGAATGACATTGTATAAACTTTTGATGTCTGATGTGACTAAAATACTATTTTCTATAAAGTTTCTGTCTCTAATCTTACACAGAAAGTGCCATGAGTCTTTAATAAGTTGTGAAACAAATCCAAAGCTTGTATTAGTTTTTTTTATCTAAAAATACTGCCAAAGGTTCACTTATAGACCCCCAAAGCTTCCATTATCGGTCTAAAAGGGGTTTCACGGATATCACTCTGAATTTTAGGTACTACAAATATGGAAGAAACTTTGGGAAAAAAGTCCATTGAAAAACTGAAACAACTCTTGACTAATCTTTTTTTTTTTTGTAGTAACAAATCTTCTAATAAATGTATTTTGGCAAAAGCTTTGTGAATTATATTCAAACATGTTCTCTCATATGTCGAAACATCACTTAATAAATCAAATATTTTACTAGAATAATCAATTGTGTTCATGATGATCAGACCCCCACCTTTGTCCAGTTTCATGAACCACAAAGATTTGTTGCAAGACAGTTTACGCAACTCAAGTCTTTCATTTCTAGACAAATTAAAACATTTAGCAAGACAGCAGCTGTTACAAAGCTCTCTGAAGTCAGACTCAACCTTTTTCAAAAATCTGTAACACCTGGAAACGGAGAATTAAAAGTACTTATTCTTTAGTATTTATTGGTCACTAAGGTGTTGTCATCACCAAAGATGAGAAACAGATTAAGTTTCCTAACAAACAAATTCATGTCAGCCATGTCATGTATCAGGAATCTACATGACAATAAAAGCAAACAGAATGTCTCATGGTGTCAATATTCATATGATAAAATACAAACAAAGGGAGATTCTAAGGGCAGGATTCACGAAGCCTCCATGTAAGAGTTATAACTCTTACACGGAGGCTGCAGTTAAACGGAGTGATGTCAGCATGCTCTGCATATTCATGAGAGCATGCTGAATCACACCTAAGGCTAATACGGTCCGTGTAAGACAGTAGGGGGCGTGTCCGTAGGCCGAGCCCTGCAAGCGGACACGGCCCCAGAAGAGTAAAAGTGCCCAAAGTAAACATCCATGACAGAGTCCATGGAAATGTGAATAAACACAACACAACACATGCCCCCACAGACTACGAACATAAAATGTACAAATGAACATCTTATAATTTTTTTTAAATTGTAAAGATGTTTGCCCGTGAGTGCGCTCGTTTGCGCGGGCATGCCCGTAGCGCAGCCACAGTTAGCAGTCAGTGGGAAAGCATATAAGAACTAAATATGCAAAGTAAGCCAAGAAGCAATAGCATAGCGGTAGAGACGTCGGCTGAAGAGCAGGCATCCATGGTTCGAGCCCCCACAACATCAATTTTTCTTTTTTAGTAAAATAAGCACGAAACAAGTCCCTGACAAATATGTACACATATAAAATCACAATTTATGTAAAATGTAATGAAATAGTTCATTTATTTTGAAGAAATGTGAGGTAACAAAACAATAGAAAATGCCAGATGTGCCTATAGCTGAGCTACAGTTTAACAAGGTGAGTGCATCTGCCCGTAGCTGAGCAGTGGTTTAACAGGCACAAAATGAGTGCCCGTAGCTGAGCAGTGGTTTCACACGCTGAAACTGTCTGACCCTAGCTGAGCTGAACGTAATATGGGTGCTGACAGCCAAATGAGGCGTGAACCAGTGCACCCCATTTGCGCAGAGCTGTGCACTGCGCTAACAAGCTAACCGGTGGGCAATGTTGAGCAAGCTGTAACAAAACTGCCTTTACACAGACACACCCCCTAGCCTGTCTAGACAGTCATAAAATATAAAAAGCAGTGGCCAGGTTCAAACCCAGGATACCAGGCACCATAGTCAAGGTACTGAACCACTAAGCCATGACAGCTGTACTCAGAAATGCAGTAATAGCAAATATATAGGAATGAATAGAAAGTGGAGCATGACAAAGCAGGTTTTGTGACGTGGATACAATTCCAAAATGGCCAATCACAGATAAGTGCAGGAAAAAACGGCATATATAAGCCCCATAGGCGGGAATACACAGCATAAACGATTGTAGAACTGACTTGCAGCCAGAATGTCAGGTGTAGGTGAGGGTAGTTGCTTTCGAGCACAGAGGTGGGGCATTGAGGAGTCCAGATACATGGTCTGGCTCCTAGTCCACAATCATGAGGCCCAACTCATGCAGGGCCAGGTCCTGTGGGGAGCATATAGGGCTGAGGCATGGGACCAGTTGGCTCATGATCTCACCAGTGCCACAGGGATTCCAAGGACTGGTGAGCAGGTCCATCACCACCATGCGGACCTGAAGAGATGCAAGCAGGACCAATTGAACCTTTGGATCCAGGAGGCCCGGCAAATGCCCAATGCCCCACTACTGAGTAAGTTACATTTAATTATGTATGTAAGAAATTAAATCAGCTGATATTATGGAGATGTGTATTCCAATATTACTTCATTTATATTACAGCTGCAGGTGTTCGTTCTGCGAACCGCAGAGCCTATGGCGATAGGCTGGTCTTGGTTGCGCCACCAGGCAGGTCAGTAATCCACTCCCAGTAACTGTAAAGAAATATCAAAGTATGACAGTTAGCAAAAGAGTGCAGTGTAGTCACTAAGTAATAAAATGTGTAAGTAACAGTGTAAAAGTGTTTGCAAGTATTGCTTGATTAGAAAAGTGTGTTGCAGTCTGTAATCCAAACAGAAAAATGAAAATGTCTGAAATAAAGTCTGAAAAAAAGATGCCCCACCTGTAATATAATAGTACACAACCTGCAGCAGGCTGAAAAGTACAGCTGCAGAAGATGAGCAAATCACATGTGTGAAATATATCACTGTTGAAATACTGAAACATGACAGAAGTGAGACTGCTGGAAAGGATTGTAATAACTACAGGTAAAACATGTCAATAAAGCC
Source organism: Protopterus annectens (assembly GCF_019279795.1). Lineage (NCBI taxonomy): Eukaryota > Metazoa > Chordata > Ceratodontiformes > Protopteridae > Protopterus > Protopterus annectens. Next base: position 673,076,938 of record NC_056734.1, on the reverse strand, counting down.
TAGAAGTAAGTACCATCCTGAATAGTAAAATGAAAACAAGTGAGAGAGTGTGAGAAAGAGTTATGAATCCAACAATAAAGTAGTAAGAACCCCTGAATAAAGTATACTTCAGTCAGTACAGAATGAAATGAATGTGACAAGTAGAACCAAACTGCAAAATGTGTCCAAAGTGTTGCTGCAGCTGGAATGTGTATCCCAAAATCTGGATATGTTGCTCTCAGTCTGCAATATGCAGATAGTATGATTGTCTGAAATATCAAACATCCACAGTTGTCTATAGCTATATAAAGCAAATGTAGCAGGATGATGTAGCTGAACAAAGCCAGATATGACCGTGTATGAATAACAATAAAATGTATATTGATGTAGCAGTAACAGTCCTATCACCAAATTGAAGTAGTTATCATATAGGAAACTGTAGTTAGAACAGTAGTGTGTATATATCTGTAGCTATTAGAAATGTACAGCATATGTATTGGTATTCAAAGGTGTTAATAATATTTTCTTCACCCCACCCTATAACCACATATAATCCATTCCACGTGAAATTGGTATGTGCAATCACAATTAACACCCCTGGACATTTGTCCTGTTGGGTCATAAATATTTGCATGTCCGTTGATGCATCTGCCCTGTTCATACATCCAAACCTGATGGCCTGTTGCCATCAATCAACCCTGCATGTTGTTGGACTGTGTATTGCTGTTCAAATTATGCATGTGTTATGCTCGCTGTTCAATGGTGTGAATATCTGGGTGTTTGGTTAATGGGAATACTAATGCATGCTGTTACAACTAATTGCGAATGGTATTGTATGTTACTAACCCAAACTGTCATGACATAATGCAAAACATAGGACGACAGGGAAGGCGGGTTCCAGCGGACCCACCTCTCCCACCTCAGCTGGCGAGTGCACCTGGCACTAGTGCCCAGTCTGGACCCTCCTCCGGTGGCCCTGTGCCACCTGTGGGTGGAAGCGCTGCAGGGGATGGGGCCCATCCCCCCTCTGCAAGCATGGCCGGAGGAGAACCACCACTCACCCTCCGTAGCATCCGGATTGTGGTGCGTAGGGAGATCCAGGACTCTGTTCTTGGGCCCCTACACCAGCTTGAGGCACAGGTGGCACAACATACGGGCATGCCTGTTGCCCGGCCTACACAGCCCCCAGCACAGCCCCGTCCTGGGCAGTGAAGGAACAGTGGCAACTGCCCATGGGTGGGGATATCAGTTCCACTGTTGCCATCTGTGGGCTCATTGGCTCTGGATATCCAAACCTCCGTCCCCGTCAATTGTGTAACCCCCCCACATGTGCCATACACTGCCCCTGTATGCATCTTGTTTGTCTTGTCTGCTGACCTACCCAACCTACCTCCCCAGCTATACCGACTTCCTTCACCTGACATACCACTCTCACCTGAAAAAAAAAAAAAGGGCACTCTGTACCCACAAAAAAATTACGCCCCATACATAGCTGCCCATTCCGCATATGTCTGCGGACATGGAAACTATCAATTACAATTGGCTGTACAACAAGTATTATTGTTGTCCTTACACCTCTCTCAGGGGTGGAAGGTATCAAATGTCACACCAAATTACAAACATATGCACAGCTGTTGCTGATGAAGAAATGGGCAGCTATGGGCCTTACCTACATCCCTCCTGCAAAACCCAAGCTTGTTTCCCTACTGTCTTACCCTCTTTGTGACCCCTTTTTCACCACTTTCCTGTCTCCCCATTTTCATTTCTTTCAAAGAAAATAGCGCGGGTGTGCGCAAGAGTAAGCACGTTTAAGCGGTTGTAAGCGGGCATGCGCGTGTGTGCGCAGAGCTAAACGCCAGTGGCATGCATGAGCTCCACGCAAACCAGTGCTAACCCGGTTACAACTGCTTAAAAGCGCCTTAGTCACTCTGATTGACAGGTCCTGTAGTCAGTTCAAAAGCAAAATAAAATCCCACTGTCAGTCCCGAACCCAGGACCTTGGAAACAGTAGTCTGCATGACTTACCACTAAGCCATGACTGTTATACAAGAACATTGTGCTAAAATAAATATATCATGTAATAGTAGGAATGAATGTAAAGGGAATATAGGATGTGTAGTACACAAAGCATGTCATGTAGAATTACTGTCAAAACTAGTGGATTTCCATAACAGTAGTGTGTGAACAGAAACAGCCATACTAGTTGGTAGCTAGTAGGTAATAATGTCACTGTAGCACCTTGCAAGCCACACACATACTCACAGCAGGATAATCACTGCCCATACCCCACAACCTCTTACAGGAACACATCCGGACCAAGTAATAAAATATGTGGAGCAAAGGGCCAAAACCAGGGACACATTACAAATAATGTTACAAAAAACTCAGACAGTTCAGAGAGTAACAGGTTCTGCATTTTGTGGGATGTTTGGAAGGGTATGAAGTCTAAAACTTGAATGTTTGTCACTATATTCTGACTTGAGCCCAGAGTGATTTGCCAGAAAAAGCTGTGCATGAGATATTGACCAAAATACGAGGCAGAAATGTGGACAACCTGCAAATATTTGTACACATGAGAGGTCTGACACCACCATATTTGAATAGTTAAGAGCCTAGACATAGCAACAGTGAATGAGTTACAGGGATGCCCCACAGACTCCATGTGAAATGTACAAACAGTAGGCAGAAAGGTGTTACAACACATGCAATGGTGACTATGGAGTCCTGAAAGTATGCACCACTTGCATGGCAGAAAAAGTGTAGTAATACATATGCTCATGCTATCCCACAGTCACAACTGCAGCATACCAGACAATTTAATGGGTGTACCCCACTGATATGTACCATTCCATGAGGCAGATAACAGATGCACCTGAGAGTCTCTGGGGCCTGCTCAGCAGCATACTCAAATACCCTAATAGATGTCAAGGCCCACACCATGGGCAGACCACACTGCATGCTGTAACACCCTAGCAGATATAGCAAGCATTGCAAGGTGTGAATGTACATGGAAAATAGGAAAGCCACAGCAGCACACTACAGTCAGGACACCTAGCAGGCATACAAGTAGTGACTGTAAAGGGCAAATATGGAAGCCATAGCAACAAAGTGCAAGCAAAAGTGCAAGGAAAGCACACACACACACATTAACAGTAGTAGTAGTCGTAGGTGTCAGTGTACATACACAGTTAGTACAGGAAACTGGTGAAATGAATGGAGGAATGTTAATCTACAACACAGCTGGAAATATGAGAGAGATACCAACCTTTACACTCACAGAACATTGTCCACAGCATACCAGCATGGTCCCTGCCCTTAAAATCTGAAAGGGCTATGCCTATCTCACATACCTTTTATAGCACTGTTCTGAAATCACAGTGAGAACTGCAATCAGTACACAACTGGCTGCATGCAATTAGCAAATGCTGGCTAACAATTGGTGCAGAGGCTATCACATGGACATATGCAGATACCTACAAAAGTATGCTGTACTCCCAGTCCACACATGCAATACTTTCATTGCACCCTGAGGAGGAAGTGAGAGACAGACAGAGAGAGAGAGACAGACAGAGACAGAGACAGAGAAAAATGAAATTAAACAGACACAAACAAAACTGTTCAGCAACAGCCACCTGAAAGCTGACAACTGGCAAGTGGAGCAGCAGGACACAAAACCAGATGGCAACACAAGCAGCTGTGACAAACACAGGTAATGTAAAGTAATACTATAAAGGTCTACATACTGTGAACCCTCCATATGTGTCATTGGTCTGTATCCATATGTATATGAAGATGTGCAAAGGGCAGGGGACATACAGCAACTATCAGTGAAGGCTGTACATACATTTGTATGTGAGAGCATCTATGTGCACATATCAATGTAGGTTGACTGTAGGTTGTAGTGCAATGTACAAAGTAGGTTTCACAGTTATGTATGTTTAGCAGTATGTTAGTGTGTGTATACAGTATGATAGACAAACATGTTGATATACCTGTTTATCATATGGATATGTATGTATGTCAAAATATGTATGTATGTATATATATATATATATATATATATATATATATATATATATATATATATAATATGCATATATGTATACATACATAGAGAGAGATGTAGGAATACATAGACAGATGTAGATAGAATATGTACACACATATATATGTAATACACACATACAGATATAGATATATGTAGATACATATACATAGACAGACTGATCTGACTATCTACAGGTATGACTGTATATGACGACCTCAACACCCCTGTCCCACCCCTCTGTCACTCTCACCCCCTCTGTGTCCCCCCCTCTCCATATCTATAGCAATATATGTACATCAATATATATATATATGTGTATATGTATACAGACATATATATATATATATATATATATATATATATATATATATATATATATATACATATAGATATATCTATATACATATATATATATATATATATATATATATATATAGAGAGAGAGAGAGAGAGATGTATATATATTCTGAGTGAGGCACATGTGTACAGATGTATTGCAACAGGTGCCTGGTGACAAAGGCATGGAGTGAACACCAGTGTCAAAACTGGAGTACCATACCCCATTTCAAATCACCTACACCAGTAACCACCAGATATGTGATTGGCTGCCCACCACTGCATGTGTCAGGGGTGAACAGGTTCATAAATGTGTACAATAGTCCCCCCAATGATATTCACAGTGACACACTATTCCTGGAATACCTGCACATGGTATGTGTCAGCAGACATGGTGTGTCAGCTATGGACATGTAGGTCAGTGTACCCCTCCACACCACATAATGGATGCCATGGTATGTACCTCACATGACAGTTACAGATATGGAGAAGGACACAGTGACATGTACAAAACTGTGACAATACATTCAAACACATTACCAATGCACAGTGACTGACAACACCACAGAGTACACACATACTACCCACATAGAGGTTACCACTCCTGGATTTACATACGTAAGTCACACAGATGTCCAACAACCATAGTAACAACACCTCACACCATCCATAACCTAAATGACTGCTGTGTGTCATCCATGCCACTGCAATAGAGAGCACATGTGGAGGTAAAGGTTCCTACCCACAGATAAGACATACCCTACAATAAACCACACAGTGTTAAGAAGCAAGACTCCCCATGAGTACATGTCACACATACCTCTGCTGAATGTTAGTCAGATAGGTAATATGCCATATGAGTCACCTTGTGTAACTGTGTGACAGCAGCAGGTACCATCACACCACATGTGTCACAATGGTCAGGGTAGCAGAACAGTATGCTGCTGTAGTCCCAGGGGCAATAGCATATTGTATAGTATTGCATTGTAATGTATTGTATTGTGTTGTATTGTATTGGTATGTTGAGGTGCCTCCTTTGTGGAGTGGAACCACTGCTGTTGTGCGCCAGTGTACAGGTCCATATCCTGTAGTCATGCTAGTGTTACATAGCACTTCTATATGTGTGTTTAGCTCCTGTCAGAGTTCATGTAGCATGCAACTGGGGATACCATCAGGTCCCAGTCATGTTGTGTATTCTGCTTTCCTGAGGGCGGCTCTCTCCTGGACATCTGTGATGACAGGGAGGTTACAGTCAGCTGGGATAAGTATGTCTTATTTTGGGGGAGAGGGAGGGGTGACACCTGCACTGAACCTGTCTGCCACAATGTTGTCAATATCTGTGGTTTCAGTGAATTATTTGTTGTTGTGTACTATGAGCATAGAGGAGGGATTCTGACCAGGTTGCTAACATAACTGAAGAAGGCCTTCTGGTTATCTGTAGTGTCCCTCTTGATTTCCCTCTCAAAGTTGCCCATGGATGTTTGTATGAGGGAAAATAGATCCTTACTAGTGCTGCTCAGACATGCCTTCTCCTTATGGAATTATGCTCTGTCTTGCAGTAGCTGCCATCTTTTGTAATACAATCTGTCTATGGCTGGGGTCCACCAGACAGGATGCTGTCCCTTTGTGGAGAGTGTCTTGGTCATATATGGGATTGCATGATCCATGCATTCTCGGAGATGTCTGTAGAAAGCATTTGTGTAGGGGTCAGCATTGTGGGTTGTGTCTTCCACTGGCCCAGTGGGCTGAAAGGATACCATGTCACTGTTACAAAGTGTAAAGTTTGCATCTGCAATGTTATTCACTATAGTCGTTTGTGCTGGTGGTGGAGGTGGGATATGTATATCCAGGGCAATTAGTTTGTGGTCAGCTCACAGTAGTTGATGATGTAGGCCATACAGTACCTAGATACAAACCCCCAGAGTGAGGAGGTGCTCTGGACCTGAATCAGTGTTCTGACTGCTGGAGTTTGGTAGTATGTCGTATGGAGTCTGTCAGGTACTGTTGCACAGTTGCTGGCTGAGCACTGATACCTGGCCATTTACATGTGTATCCACCAATAGACAGACAGATGCTATATATGTGAGATATGTTGTATCATAACAGTCGAGTAGCATGTGTAGTATGTGTGCCAAATTCTGCTGACATATATTGCTGATATCAGGTTATTTTCTTTTTCAGGAACATGGCTCACCGGCGAAATCCAGCTTACTCCGCAGCTGAGGATGAGGAGATACACCAGAGCCTGGTGCAGGATTATGCAATACTCTTTTCCCGCATCAGCCAGAATCAGCAGGAGAGGGCTGCACTGTGGCAAGACCTGGTCCGTCGGGTAAATCACATAGGCACACATAATAAGACATATGAGCAGGTACGACATCACTGCAGTGATTTAATCAGAAATGTCCGTCAGCGTGCGTCGGATATCCACAGGCAACAGGTCGCCACAGGTGGTGGGGTGGCTACACATCCCCCACTCACCAGACTGGAGGGACTACTCATGAGTGTAGTGGCTCCAGTCCGCCAGCAACAACAACAGCAGCAGACATGCATTATGATGGAGGCTGGAGCCACGCAGCAGCAAGACTATGAGCGTGCAGGTAATATGCCATATGTATAGTTGACTGTTGTGTACACTGGTAGTTAATGCATGTGTGAGGTGTGTCCTTGGTTTGTAGCTGTCAGCATAGTATTTAATGTGCACGTGTGATATCCTCAATATCAGCAGCTGACCTGTGAAAGGCGACTGTTGTACTACTGACCTGTATCATACTCAGTAACAATGGCAGAGTTGTGCCCACTGACATTAGTTTCCTCACTTCTGCAGGTCCCTCCGGTGTAACAGCAATGCAGCCTATCCATGCTGGTGAGTGTGTATTAACAATACCTTTAATAGTCTTGATAGTAATAGTAATATTAGGCTCACTTAGTAGTGCTCTGTGTATGCATGCAGGTGTGTCTGTGTCTGTGTGTTGATATCACGCATACTGAGTAGTGTACAACTGTGTGCAACTGTGTGCATGTGTGTGCATGTGTGCACGTGTGCATGTGCGTGTACGTGTGCATATGTGCGTGTACGTGTGCATGTGCGCGTGCACGTGTGCATGTGCGCGTGTGCATGTGTGCTGCGTGCACATGTGTGCATGTGTGCACATGCACATGTGCATGTGTGCATGTGCATGTGTGCATGTGTGCACCTGTGCATGTGTGCATGTGTGCACCTGTGCATGTGTGCATGTGTGCATGTGCACATGTGTGCATGTGTGCATGTGTGCATGTGTGCATGTGTGCACGTGCATGTGTGCATGTGTGCATGTGTGCACCTGTGCATGTGTGTGCATGTGTGCATGTCTGGACCTGTGCATGTGTGGATGTGTGCATCACTGGTAATGTGTAGACATTGTAAACTGTGTTTCCTGTTTCCCTCCCACAGGTTCTGGTGCTGCTCTGGTGTCATGCAGCAGGGAACCTGAATCAGGTGCCATGGGTACTGATAATGATGACATCTGTGTAATGGCACAGGAAGGTATGTCAGGGTCCATCATTGGTCAGCCGATTGACAGTACACAGCTGTCAACCCCATCAATGCGCACAGTTATCCTGCCAATACACCCTTTGTCACCAATGTCCCTAGGTGATGGACAGCATACAGTGGGCTTTGACCAGGGTAATGTGGTATCTGTGGCACATGCCTCCCCACACAGCAGCCATGGGCATGGCCCTGAGATGGTACCACACAGGCAGATGTCCAGGGGTTGTCGTGGGAGCATCCGTGGGCGTACTGCCCCTGTCAGACATGCCCACAGAGGTCTTACAACCTCAGCTAAGTTTCGGGCTGTCATGCAGGCACAGTCACGTATGGAACGGTACACCAGACAGGGTCTGAGGGAGCTGACAGCATGTCGCACAGCCATGACTGACAGTATGCGTGACATTGCGGCTGCCATCCGTAATTTCACCGATGTCATAGACAGACGTTGTGGGGACATATTAGACCAGTTCCACAACTACATGTCCATGAGCCAGGGCAATGGTGGACGGTTGAGGCGTCGACGTGGGTGTATGCCAGCAACAGTAGCAGCTGGCAGTCGTCGCGGATGACAACAGGGCCGCCCCCATAGTGCCAGCAGCAGCCCCAGCAATGCTGGGTCTGTGGTGTCATCAGACCGCCCCAGTTGACCACGTGCACGTGGCTCTGGCCAGGCCCGACAGGGATCTGTGTCCAGTCAATGAACACCTGCTTCTGATGACAGTACCCAGTCTGGGTTGGTACCGGATACAGTCCGTAGCACCCCTGCAAGGCACAGGTACCATGTCCGTGGTCAGAGACACTGATCTGTATGACCTGGCAGGTACAGTCTGTGGCTGTCCACAAACACCAGTATATGGCAGCCATGAGGTGGAACTGTGTGCATCCATACACACATGCGAATTGACAACACCTAGGGCTACCGCATACACACACACACTGCATCAACATTGCCCCACCTTGTACTGCTGTCCCTCACCAACACACATACACATACATGTCAATCGGTGGCTGACTCAGGCATACCAAGTTCACGCCCTGTGCATATGATGAAACTGTGCCACCTCCTGCAATCTGTAACATCAGTGCAGGTACAGGTTAACATGTTGCTGATGCACAGGGTGACTACATAGACGTGTAGTAATAGTATAATGTTGTTAACAGTACTGTGTGCTGAAATAATTGTAGGTATATCACAGCATGCCTGATGCAGTAAGGGTATGATTGTCATGTACTGTTGTCTACACCCATGGTAAGTACCATAGTGTATCATCTGCACATGTTGGCATACTGGTGGTAAGGATGTCAACAGAAGGCTACATACATAGGTAGCACAGGGGATAAGGTAATGAAAGTATTAATACACAATGATGGACATGTAAACTGCAAGTGGCATGTTGCCCACACTGGACTCTGCAATGCAGATGTTTGAGGATGTTGATATGTGTGCAGTACTACACGACTGGTACAGGACACACAGGAGCACCCTAGCACTGCAAGCTCACATATCATACCATGCTAGACAGCCCCAACACACAAAGCTAACTGTCACAGGAGGGAGAATCCCCATAAATGTCAGGGATACTGTGGTGGCAGGCCAGGTAGCATACATCCTACTAATTATGGAACCACTGAGTGAAGGCTCAGTGTCTGTTATTTGACATGTGTATTACTGCAGGTATGAGCATATGGGTTTCCATCCAGTTATTGTACATCCTGACAGTACATGGTCTGTACACTTGTGTGCGCTGAGACTGGACCCTAGCCATCTGACCTGTGTATTTCCATGTACATGTGCATAGTGCCTGCATATTTTCAGTGTTACCTACTGGAAGTGGTACAGCTTGCTTGCTGTACAATGGACTACATGCAGCCCTGCTTACTGTAGCTTTGTTTGCATGCATGTTTGCTTGCAATTACCCAGGAATACTGATCCCACCTGCGATGCATAGTTACAGAGCTTCTGTGGACTCCTAGTGACATCTGCATAGCTTACTATATGTATGTCCATGTCTCACTTGACAGAATGTCACTGTTTGTCCTGTTCACATGTACGTTGCCTGTGACACATTGCATATGACTTACCTGGCATTTGTCCACGTGAGCAGTCATATATGCTACTGCTAACTAATCACAGGCACTACACCCTCACATATTCATCTTCTGTTGAACCACCTGCTTCGCTAGGGACGGCTTGCACCTGTCACCCCTGGGCTTTCGGATATTGGCAAAGGCTCTTGCTACCCCCATAGTGCCTTTGTTAGGCAAGGCTCAAATGACAAACACACCTTCATAGGTATCACAAGGGATAAGAAACTAAGAGTAATGCTACCCAACACCAGAGGTGTAAACCTCAAGATGCATGCACTCGAAACTCTCCTTAGCATGGAGAACATCGATATCTGTGCAGTAACAGATGCCTGGTTCAGGGCTACTGAGAGCACCCCAGCACTACCAGGTTATACCTCATACCATGCTTTTCAGCCCCAAAACTTGGAACGAACCACAAAAGGAGGGGGAGTATTGATATTCATCAAAGATACCCACACCTCCAGGTTGGTGGCAAAGCACCAAGCATCAGAGACTATCCATGTGCAACTAACAATGGGTGAAACTGCCTTCCAGGTTATAGCCTGCTACAGACCACCCTCCCAAACCCAAGAACTGCACTCGGCCTTCCTGAGAACAGTGGAAAATATGAAGGTCTCTCCAAACACCATTATATTGGGTGACGTCAACTACCCAAACATAGACTGGGAGCATGACTCTATCTCCAACACCCTAGGCCAAAGATTCCTAGAATATATGAGCTCAAATGCTATAGAACAACTTGTTACCACTCCCACAAGAAGGGGAAACATACTGGACCTGATCATCACCAACATGGGGACTCTATGCTCCAGACCAGAAGTGTATCCCTCACTGGTAAGATCATACCATAAACTAATCTCACTGGATATTCACATCCCGACCCCACCCCCTGCCCAGAACACCACAGTGAACAACTTCTCTAAAGCAAATTCACACTCCTCAAAACTGAGGTGGAAACCTTCAAAGCCCCCGGCCCTGTGGAAACTACAGACCAGACCGCAGATTCCTCTATAAACGCATTCTATGGACACCTTCAGGAATGCATGGATCATGTGATCCCGAATAAGACCAAGACCCAATCCTCCAAAGGCAGACGTCCTGTCTGGTGGACCCCAGCCATAAACAAACTACACAATAGAAGGAGGAAGCTACTAAATGATACAGCAAAATCCCAAAAAGGGGAAGGCATCACTGATCAGTATTAGCAAATAACTACAGGCACTCATAAGATTGTCTAAGGCCAGCTTTGAGAGAAATTGCACAGGACACTAAGGATAATCACAAGGCTTTCTTTAGTTATGTTAGGAACCTGGGTGGTAATTCCCAGATATGCTCATAGGTAGTCCAAAATGTCAATAGAAACACCAAACCCACAGATATTGACAACATTCTAGCTGACAGGTTCAGCGCAAACTTCTCCCCCCCACACACCGAAAGGGCAAATATGTATCCCAGCAGACTGCTGCCCCCCTGACATCTCAGATGCTCAGGTAAGAGCCGCCCTCCAAAGCAATACACACTGCATCAATGGGACCAGACAGTGTCCCGGGCTGTGTCCTACATGAACTCCAAGAAGAGCTACAACCAAACATAAAACTACTGTTCAATCCCAGCCTTACTACAGGATATGTGGCCAAAGAGTGGCGTACAGCAACAGTGGTCCCTCTACAGAAAGGTGGTGCCTCAACGGATCCTGGACACTATCGCCCATAAGCCACACTAGCTCGGTCTGCAGAGCTATGGAAAGGATCATCATGGACCTCATAAATAAAGATATTGGGGACCTAAAGACACTGGATCATACCCAGTTTGGCTTTGTTAAGGGCAGATCCTGCCTCTCAAACCTGGTTGATTTCTTTGAAACAGTCACCAAGGCCATTGACGAGGGGAAGGTGGTCCACACAGCCTACCTGGACCTCGCAGAAGCCTTCGATACAATACCCCACTCGGGCATTCTAGAAGCTCACCAGCTTAAATATAAGCCCCTATGTCACTAGATGGATTGCACACTGGCTCAAGGACAGAACCCACATGGTTAGAATTGCTGGAGCCATGCCAGACTCCAAACCAGTTACAAGTGGTGTCCCACAAGGCTCAGTCCTGGGACCTCTCTTGTTTGGTATATATTTATCGTAGGTACAGGCCAACACAGAAGGACTGTGGCTGACCAAATATGCAGATGACTGCAAACTGGCCGCCATAATCGACTCTCCAGCCGACACAAGCATCCTCCAAAAGGGCCTCATAGAAACAGACAACTTGTGCCAGAGCCATGGCCTCAAGCTGAATGCAAAAAAGTGTATAGTTATCCCCTTTGGCAAAAACAAAGTGCCCACACAGTACCACATAGGTGGTAATCCATTAAGTACAGAAGAAGTAATTAGGGACCTGGGGACGCAAGTTGATAGCAATCTCTCATTTGACAACCACATGGCCAAAGTGGTTAGAAAGACATTTTATATAGCCCACCCCATCATGAAGGGATTCACATCTAGATCAGGGGAGGGTTCTTTACTCATCCCTCATCAGGCCCATACTTTGGTACAATGCCCCTGTTGGGATGTACCTTACCGGACACCTGCAGCAACTGGAAAGACCCCAAAAGTACCTCACCAAGAGGATCAAAGGGCTCAAACAGATGCCATATGCTGACTGGTTAAAGAAACCCCAGCTCTACTCAGTGGCATACCGCCTGTTCAGAGGCGATCTGTGCCTGATGTATAAAGCCATGTCAAACCCAGAATTAATGGGCATGCTGCACCTGAGAATATCCAAATCCCATCAGGCTACACGCTTGAGAGACTTGAACCTCAGCACTGAAATAAATAGGACATGCTGGAGGGACAGATTCATAACCCAGAGGCTCACTTCACTCTGGAATAAAATCCCAGTCCAGGTTAGGCAGAGTCCCTCATTGACTCTCTTCAAGAGGAATCTTGATGAGTGGATGGGACATTGTAGGTTTACCCCAGGTATCACTTCTGTGTCACTGTTAGACAGAGGCACAGTATACTAACCTCGGAAAAGGGCATGGCAAGATATATTTACAATGGATGGCAACAGCCAAACACATTCTGGCTAGGTTCATAAATGCCCTAGGGCAGATAGCCTAGTATGAACCTATGAACCTATGAATCTATGTACCTTGTTCCCCATTGGCCCTATGTGCTGTTAATCACCATGGTAATCACAATACTATGGTAGCATGTGCAAAGGTCAGTTGTCAGTCACCTCTATGGTACAGTTGTGGAATATGTGGGTCATGTGGCAATGTCACAGCTGCCACATGTACACAGTCAACCCTCTCCCCTACACATGGATGTACAACACATGTATGAGATGGAACCACATAGCCAAACTGACAGACGCATTAGCAGAGTGCGTTATTTGCATTACTGGAAGGTTTTCCTTCTCCTGCTGTACTTATAGGGTGCTGACATCATCAGTGTTTAGAAAGGGGAATGTGCATCCTGTAGTGTGTTCTCCTAGTTGCCAAAAGGGACATTTCCCTCACACAAAATTGCACACACACTAACCCCCCTCATCCAAACACACACACTTGCCATTTGCAGGATTCAAACCCCTACCTAACTATGTTATGACACTCGAGACGGACACATTAGCAGAGCACGCTATTCGCATTACTGGGAGGTTTCCCTTCTCCTGCTGTACTTATAGGGTGCTGACATCATCAGTGTTTAGAGAGGGGAATGTGCATCCTGTAGTGTGTTCTCCTAGTTGCCAAAAGGGACATTTCTTTCATACAGACTTGCACACACACTGACCCCCTCCACACATACTGAGCATTTGCAGGATTCAAACCCCTACCTAACTATGTTATGACACTCGAGAGGGACGCATTAGCAGAGAGCGCTATTCGCATTACTGGGAGGTTTCCCTTCTCCTGCTGTACTTATAGGGTGCTGACATCATCAGTGTTTAGAAAGGGGAATGTGCATCCTGTGGGGAGGCAGACGCCAAGCACACTCTGGCTAAGCTGTCATTCCCTAGGGCAAACAGCCTAGTGTTGACCTCTACACCCATATGTTTAATTGTCAAATGCACATTATTTGTTGCTGATAGACTGTTTGCAGGTCTTTATTGCCATAGCATTCCCTGTTTGTATGAACAACTTGTGTATCTGTGGAAGATGTTTGCATATGGGAGGGATCCACTATATCACGTATGTCTCTGCAGTCATTTAATTGTGTGCACTGGGCAGATTGCTGTAATGTGGTTGGTTCCTGGAATAACATTACAAATACCAGATATGTGTGGCCAACTGCTAAACTGAGATTTGGCCTAAGTGTGTGAGCATGCCCAGTTCAGCCTTCCCATGGCATGTTGTCTGACATATGTCTCATTTATCAAAGTGTGTGAGCATGCCCAGTGTGAGCTTTCCATATCTTGAACTCTGCAGCCCACCACATTTGTGGATGAGTGTGAACTTCAACAAATATCTCCCGTTTATGGTTGTGTGTTGTGTGTCATGTTGTGTAGATACTGTCCGACTGCTTTGTGTGTGAACACAACAGGGATTATACTGTGCCTGCAGGGTTTGCATGGAATACTTTGCATACAGTTGTCAACATCCTTTCATACTGACCTAACACTGTAGTACCATATAGTGTACTGGTTCAGTACTTTGACTGTGGTGGACAGTATCCTGGGCTTTAGTCCTATCACTGCTTTACATTTCCATAGTGAGCACAACAGCCTGGTTAGGGGCCAGTTGTGCACATCTAACCATGTTGCATTATGTTCAGATATGAACTACTTAAACCAGGCTTGTCCAACATTGGTAGTGTATTCCACAACATAGGTGTACATTTGCAGACACTAGCGATGTGCCCTAGGCCATTTCTAATGCTAGTCGGAGAGTGTGTTTGTCCTTGACACACATTGTAAGTGGAGTTTGCCATGACATATGTCATGGCTAGTATACTGTGCCTCTGTCTACCTGTGACATAACAGTGATACCCAGGGTAAACCTACCATCTCCCATCCACTCATCAAGATTCCTCTTGAGGTGAATCGATGAGTGACTCTATGGATAGCCTGTACTGGGAGTTTACTCATGAGTGGGGTGGCTTCTGTGTTATGGATCATGCAGTATAGCTTGTCCTATATATGTCAGTGCTGGGGTTCAGGTCTGTCATGTGCATAGCTCACTGCCATTCAGATTGTACAAGGTGCAGCATGTTTATTGATTCCAGCTTGGACATGGCTTTATACATCAGGCACAGCTTGCCTCTGGGTGGGCAGTATGGCAGTGTGTGTAGCTGCAGTTTGTTTAATCAGGCAACACATGGCATCTGTGCAAGCTCTTTGATACTCCTGGTGAGGTACTGTTGGGGACTTTACAGTTGATGGAGGTGTCTGCTGAGGTACATCCCACAGGGGCTATTGTAGTCAATTGTAACGCTGATGAAGGATGACTGCAGAGCCACAATGACCTCCCCTTATCTAGATCTGACAACCTTCATGATTAGGTGGATATATGGTATGTTTCTGTAAACACTACAGCCACATGTTTGTCCAATGCAGGATATCTATCACCTTGTGTCCCCAGGTCTCTCATTACATGTTAAGTGCGTAATGGGTTCACACTTATGTGGTAATTGGTGGGCACTTACTATATATCCACGGGGTTGACTATACACTTTTCTGCAATTAGCTTGCTGACATGGCTATGGCACCAGTTGTCTGTTTCTATGTGACCCTTTTGTGGGATGCTTGTGTCAGCTGGAGGGTCAGATATGGTGGGCAGTTTGTAGTCCTCTGCAAACATGTTCAGACACAGTCCTTCCATGTTGGCCTGTACCTATGGGACATATATACCAAATGAGGGAGGTCCCAGGACCAAGCCTTGTGGGATGCCAGTTATATCTGGTTTGTAGTCTGACATGACTGCAGCATGTCTGAGCATGTCAGTTCTGTCCTTGGTCTGGTTTGCAACCCCTCTACTGACATAGGGGTTTATATTTAAGCTGGTGACCATATCTATAATGAACACATAGGGTATTGTATAGAAACCTTTGCAAGCTGTGTGGACCACATTGCCCTCATCAATGACCTTAATGACTGTTTCAAATGAGTCAAACATGTTTAGGGACAGGATCTGCACTTAAGAAAGCCACACTGGGTAGGGTCCGATGTCAGTAGGTCCCCAATATCTTTATGTCTGCGGTACATGCTGATCCTTTCCATAGCTGTGCAGACCAAGCTTCTCAGGATTCTGGGGTGGTAGTTTTCAGTATCCATTCAGGCAACACCTTTGTTGAGAAGGACCACTAGTGTTGTACACTGCTCTTTGGGTACATATCCTGTGGTAAGGCTGACATTGAGCAGTAGTGTGATTTGGCATTCCATTCTTCTTGGAGTCCATGTTGGACTCAGCCCAGGACACCATCTCATACCATTGCTGCTGTGTGTTTGCTTTGTAGATGCTGGCTGTTACCTCAGCATCTGCAATGTCAGGGGGCCAGCAGTGTGCTGGGATAGATATTTTGCATTCTGGGGGGGGGGGCTTGCACTGCACCTGTCAGGATGTATGTTGGCAATATGTGTGTGTGTTTGGTATGTTGTTTGTAATATCTGTGTGATTCAGAGCATATCTGTGAATTCCCAACACGGTTCCTACCATCAGTTGTGGAAGCCTTGGGATTATCCTTAGTGTCCTGCACAATTTGTATCTTCATAGGTTCATAGGTTCATACTAGGCTATCCACCCTAGGGCATTTGTAAGCCTAGCCGGAGTGTGTGTGGCTTTCGCCACCCCTTGCTATGTGAATATTATGGCCATTTATGATTTGCTTTGCTGTGCCTCTGTCTGGATGTGACACAGTGAAGACCTCCAGTGTAACTCTATGATCATCCATCCACTTGGCAAGGTTCCCGTTGAAGAGTGTCAGTGAAGGCCTCTGCCTAACATGGAGTGGGATTCTGTTCCAGGGTGTGGGGAGCCTCTGGGTTATGTATCTGTCCTTCCAGCACATCCTATTTCATTATGTGTTGAGGTTGACATCTCTCACTCTCACAGCTCCGATGGCTTTGAGTTTTCTGGGGTGGAGCATGTCCATTACTCCTGTGTTGGACATGGCCTTGTACAACAGACATACAATGCCTCTGTGTAGGCAGTATGTGACTGCATTCAGCTGGGGTGTCTACAGCCAGGCAGCATATGACATATATTTGAGACCCTTTATCCTCTTGGTGAAGTACCTTTGAGGTCTTTCTAACTGCTGCAGGTGTCAGGCAAGGTACATCCCAAATGAGGCATTGTACTAGATTATGGGTGTGATAAGAGAACTGTATAGGGGCACAATGACCTCTGTTGACGTAGCTGTGAATCCTTTCATGATACGGTGTCCAATATAGACAGTCTTCCAAGCCACATTGGCAATGTGAGTATCACATAACAGGTTACTGTCCACTTGTGTCCCTAGGTCCCTGATTACTCCTTCCATACATAATGGTTTACCACCTATGTGGTAATTTGTGAGTACCTTGTTTGGTATTTGGTGGGACATTCATACTGTCAAGTGTCTTCAGGATGGCTGGGTGGGGTTCCTGTGTGTGTGAGAGTGTGGTCTGTAGCATGCTACAGACTGTACAGCAGTCTTGCCTACAGTTAGTTGCACATGGGTGGACTCCAATGCCTTGTACATTGTCAGTTACCTGGACGTATGGGTGTCTGTGCTGAATATGAATACTCACCCTCCTTTTATGTTTTGTTCCAGGTTTTGGGGCCATAACGCATGATATGTGGTATAACCTGGTAGTGCTGGTGTGCTGTCAGGAGGCTTGCAGCAGGTTTCTGTCACTGCACAGACATCGATGTTCTCCATACTGGGGATGGCTTCGGGAGCATGCATATTGAGGTTTACAAATCTGGCATTGGTCAGCATTACCCTTATGTTTCTTTCCACTTATGTTTTGTAGGGTGGTGGGTTAGTCTTTTCAGCCTTGCCTATGAAAGGCTCTATGGAGGTGGCAAAAGCCTTATCCAATATCCAGACACCCAGGGGTAACAGGTGCAAGCCATCCCTGGAACAGCTGCGTGGCTTGTCAAGCATGACATCCCAAGCAGACAGACATTGCATCCCCTTGGAATGACACCAGTAATTGTGCCACTTGTTATAACAGATCATTCCGTGTTTGTACTCTGGCATCATTCTTGGTGAGGGTAGGATGCTGCAAACGGTCAGTGTCATACCAGCCTGGACTACATAATCAGAGAGCTCATCTATGTCTCTTTTCATGTAGTCCGGGGAGGTACATCTCAGGTCATTCACACCAGCATGGACTATGACTGCATCATATTTCTACTTGCTTTGGGGTGACCTGCATACTTGTGTTATGTGGCGTATTGTAGCAGCCTACAGGCAGCTTACTGTACCCTTTCCCTTGTTCAGTCTGGTGTGTGGGACAGCAGCGTGTCTCACTATGGAGTCACCTATTACAACTGTATCAGGCATGTTGTTTCTCCTTCTGGCCTGTGACTGCTTGGCACACCAGCTTTGTGTACTATGTGTTGCATGTGCTATGTTTGGAGGTTGTTTGATTGGGTGTCTGCTTTGGAGGCCTCTGTTGGTGTGGTGTGTTTGTAATTGGGCCTCGGGAATGTTTTCTGTGTTTATGTCTTTGGTTTGCAGTTGTGATAGGTCTATGTGGGACTGGGTTTGTGGTGTATGTGGTTACCTTCTCCTCCTGACTAGTTTTGGGAGTACTGAGTTGAGGAGCTCAGCCTCCAGTTTGGATAGATGGTTGCATCTCTCACATATATTTGTATTTCTTGGGGGGAGTTGGGGGTTGTCTGTGTACTTGGGGCAGGTGTAACATTGCCTCAAGATTCACAGATTCAACTTGTTGTGGCTGGCCTTAGTGGATTGTATGTGTAGACATATTTTATTGCCATACTACTGATCAGTGATCACTTTTTATGTTTGCTCTATCATGTAGTAGCTTCCTCATTCTCTTGCATGGTTTGGTTATGGCTGGTGTCCACCATGCCAGATGCCTGTGTGTATGGCATTGTGACTTGTTTTAATTTAAGATTGCATAATCCAAGCATTCCTGGCAGCATTCATGGAATGCCGGTATAACAGGTTCTGAGGTGTGGCCCATATTTTGCACCTGCACAGGACCTTTAATGGATTCCACATCAGTTTGGAGGAGTGCAAATTTTGCTTTACACATGTTTTTCACTGTGGTTTTCTGGCCAGGGACTGTGGTCAGGATGTGTACATCCAGTGTGATTACTCTATGATCTGGTCTTACCAGTGAGCAATACACTTCTCATCTTGCCATCCAGTACCCATGTTGCTGATTATCACATCCAGTATGCTTACCCCTCTTGTGGGTGTGGTACATTGTTCCTGGGCATTTTGGTTTATGGATTCTATGAACTTTTGTCCTACAGTGTTGGAGCTAGTATAATGCTCCCAGTCTATGTCTGGGTATTTTCAGTCACCCAATATAATATGGTTTGGAGGACTTGATATATTCATGTATTCCAACATAGGCCAGGTGCAGTTCCTGGTGTTGGGATGGTAGTCTGTAGCAGGCTATAAACTGGGGGGCAGTTTTAGCCACTGTTACTTGACCATGGCTAGTCCATGCTGCTTCTTGTTGTGGTACCAACATGGGGGTGTGGTTATCCTGGACAATTATTGCTAGTCACCCTCCTTTTGTAGCTTGTTCCATGTTTTGAGGCTGTACAGCACAGTATGAGGTGTAACCTGGTAGTGTTAGGGTGCTGTTTTGAGCCTTGACCCAGTTTTCTGTTACAGCACAGATATCAACATTCTCCATAGTGGGTGAGTTTAGACTGCATGCATCTTGCTGTTTAGACTTCTGGCATTGGGTAGCATTACATCTAGGTTCTTATCCCTTCTGATACCTATGGAAGTAGGTTTGTGTTTTGAGCCTTACCTATTCAGGGCACGCTGTGGGTAACAACAGCCTTTGCCAGTATCCATACGGCCTGCACTGATAGGTGCATGCCAGTCCTAGCAGGTGGAGCATCATGTCATGCTCAGCATGTCATCCCAGGCTGGCACACATTGGATCCCCTTTGACTAACTGCAATACTTCAGCCAATTATTGCACTTGATCATCTCATTGTCATATTGTGGCATGATGCTTGGTGAGGGTAGAATGTTAGTCATGGTCCTCAGGTGTGCATATAGTACATGGTGTTACATTACTTAACACATGGCATTCATGCCTCAGGTGGTGCTGCAGGGCTGCCTCTGTCGGATGCACATATTACACTCCCTGTACATGTTTGTGAGCAGGTCATGTCATTTTAGGCATCCCTGTTATTATTTGAGTGAGTCAGAGGGGGTATAATTCCCAGGGTTCCTACTGAGCCAGTGTATGTGCTATGAGTTGCCTCTTTGCCAAGGCCAGGGCATACTGGGCACACCTCCTTCGGCCTACTGGGGCAGGCTCAGGTTGTTCCTCCTCCGAGTCACGCTCTGCCTGTGATGGCCTTGGCAATGGTGGGGGGCTGTTTGGCCCAGCCCTATGCTGGTCCTGCTGCAGCTGTTTTCGCAAGATCATATTATGTAGCATAGCACATACCATGACAATTTGGGTACATGTAGTTGGTGTGTACTGCAAGGCTCCACCAGATGTGTCCAGACACCGGAACCGTGACTTGAGCAGCCCAAACACACGCTCTATTACATTACGTGTTTGTGCGTGTGCCTCATTATGGCGTTCCTGTTCAGGTGTGTGTGTGTTTCTGATGGGTGTCATCAGCCACGGCTCCAGTGCATAACCCGCATCCCCCACTAGGTGTCCGTGTGGGATGTCCCCATTGGCAAATGTCTGGTACAGCTGCGTCAAATGCCATATGTGGGAATCATGGTAGCTCCCAGGGCAGCCAGCACACACATTCATTATTATGCCCTGGGCATCACACATGACCTGGCAGTTGATGGAGGAAACCCTTGTGGTTAATGTAGGCCCTACCCCGCTCACCGGCTGGTGCTTTGATGCGTATGTGCGTGCAGTCTATTGCACCCACTACCTCAGGGTATTCCGCTATTTGCTGGAAGAGATGCATATTGCTGGCCAATACCTCCACGGGCATTGGGGAAATATACATGATCACCGACATGTGCTGACATGGCATCCAGGAACTGGTGCAGTACCCTGGAGGCTGATGCCTGTGATATCCCCATCATATCACCAGTTGGTCTCTGGAAGGTACCAGTTGCTAGTATTCTTAGGCCAACACATACCTTGGTTTCCACTGGGATGGGTTCCCTCTGTTGGTTCTGTGTGTGAGGCGTGGCCTGCACAGCTCTACTATTGCTGCAGGAGCTCTCTGTCCACTCTATAGCGCTTTACTATCTCCAGCTCATGTAACCCATGGTAGGTGACCCTGGGCCTGTACACTCTTCTCCGTCTCCTCACTGTAGGTTGTCTGGCACCATCTGCATTGTCACCACCCTCAGCAAGTCGCCTATGTCTCATTATGACAGCTATGGCAGCCCCTAACATTTCTGCTCTGAGTTCAGCTTTTTCAGTTTTCACTTCTAATAGCTTAATCCTGTCTTGCAGTGTCTCTTGAGAGAAACATCTTGCACTGCTGTTTGCAGAGTTTTAAGTGTTGGGCTGAGCTACTATTCTGCCTGTCTAATTGCCTGCTTCTAATTGTTTTCACCTGCTAGCTCCAGCAGTATTCCCTGCTAGCTTCCTACTAAATCTGTTGCTTCCTTTTTCCTTTCTGTTTCCTCAGGGGGGAGCCGTGTGCATACCAGCAGAAACACGCTCACAGTGGCTTACACGCACGCACACATGCTTACACGGTTCAGAATCTGCTTATTCGGGTTAAAACGCGCGCACACCCGTGCAAACAGTGTTAAACATCTCCCAACATGCTCCCACATGCTCAGTCTGCCTTTACACGCCAAGACACTGTCTTTCGCTTCATGGCGTGCACACATGCGCATGCACACCCAGCAAGAAACTTTGGTGTAGGCAACAGTGTACACCTTCCATTTCTTGACTTTCCCATACTTATCTTGTGGCACTCCTCTTTCCATGATATGTGTCTGACATCTGTCATGTAACTCTGACCTCAAATGAACTGCATTTCTTTCTGACATTCCCCCCTGTGATGTCACCTATCTCCTACTCTATTCCTCCCCCTTATGTATCTCTTACACTACTCAGAATGTGCTCATTTGCTATGTGACAGTGAAATTCAGTATCCTAACACTCATTTGCATCAGATTGCCTACTAATGCTTAGTTACATCTCTTAGACTCAGCTTCCCCCCTTAGCAACCACTAAACGGTGGCCATGTTGTTTTTGGTCTGCTGCTCCCTGCATTGTAAATCCATGTATTGCATAAAACCCACATTTGTGGGTTTATAACCTTCATTTTTATGTTTTATATAGCGCAGCCCGTTTGCGCGGGGCTGCGCTGCGTTTAAACACCGACGATCTCCGAAAAAAAAATTATTTATTTCTCATATTTGCATGGGGGTACCTTGCCAATGGCCACATATTTGGCCATTGGCATGCTGCCTGACACATATGCACCCTTTATTTGGAGCTGACATGGCTCCATTGTGGTTTTTGCAGAAACGTACTCAGTTGTCAACTGAGTACATTTCTGCAGCTAAAACGGCTCTTACACAGGCTGCTTTGGGCTTCCTGGATCGCTAATCAACCTCATTTGCATGCTATTCGCTGCAAGTGAGGTGATTAGCTATCCACGCCACTCCGTGTAAGAGACTTTTTAGCTGGTCTCTTACAGGGACTTTGGGCTGTTCCTGGATCGTGAAGGCTGCATGGAGTCTTTCACTACTCTTAGACTTTGTGCAAGCCTTCATGAATCCTGCCCTAAGTCTATCTTGTCTGTCTTGGTATAGTAAAATGCAAATGCATTACCCTTTCTCTCTATTTACTCATGACAGCCTAATCATTTGTAAATGATCCAGCTGTTTGGACATCAGCTACCTTTGCTGGCAACTCATTTCACCAGTCTTCTACCTTCTCTGTAAAGATATACTTCCTAATACCTAACCTGCTCCCCTTAAACTGTAATATATGCTAGCCCATTACTATCCTTGTCCTGTCTTTCCAGGTTAAAACCATCAAGCATCCGTTTTGTTGGACTATGTATCCAAATATGGTACCTTATTCTCTCCTTGTAAATTGAAAAGATATCTGGTTCTTTTTCTTCATGCCACATCCTCTCTATTCTCCTCAATAGCCTACTTGCATTTCTTCACACTGTTTTATATCAACATGCCATCTTTCTTCCTGTAAGGCCTCCAGAACTGAGTACTGCATTCCACTTGTGGAATCACAGGTGCATGATGGAGAGATATTGCCTTTCTGTTTGGTGTATCCTAGCATTCAATTTGCCACTCTTTTGCTCTGAACACAAAAGATAATATCTTGTATAGTAACTGCACTTAAGTGCTTATTTTGTATCAAGTGTATTACTGTGTACTTGGAAGCATGGAAGCAGAACTGACACCCATCAGGCCTTGCTTCTGTCTTCTTCACGTCCCTTACCAGCTCTGTTTGTGCATCATATACTTAGTCCAACCATCCATTGTCATCACGCTGTATGTCATGAAAGATGACATACAGCATTCTTTACAAAATGAAAAATAGCTACAGCAATCTTGTCTGAATCCAAAGAAAATTAAACAAATGGCATTTTCACCTCCAAACTAGCAATCAAATAATTTTGACTTAAAATAGTAACAGCCAATAATACTAGAATTGAATTGTGCAAAATACAAAACTATTGGGTATGATAATTGGCCAAAGATTAACAGTTCAAAACAGCAACCATAAACTAGGACATCTTTCTAAAGTTAAATCTTTTCAGTCAAACCATGCATTTAACACCATAGCTCAAACCTACCTACTCCCTTATCTTCTGTACGCCTCCTGAGTTGTGACTGACCTACACTCCTCTCAGCTGGCCAAAATGTTGCAATCTTATAATAAAATTTCAAAGTTTGTGAGTGGCCACATTAACTAAATACATCACAGTTTTACACTTCAGTCAGGAACTACCTCATCAGTTAGCCTACACTCACTCTAACACTGCCTAAAACATTTTTTTATCCTAGATGGATACCCTGACATTAGTGAGTTATTAAACTTTTATTCACTTACCAGAGAATTATGTTCCCTGAACCAACACTTAGTGCTTACTCAGAAATCTAAAAATCATAATGGTGACTGACTATACTCTATATACATTGCTAAATTATGGAACTCTTACTTAACAAATGTCAGAAATAGCTCATCTCATTTACAATTTAAAAGCTTATCGAAATTATACCTGTGAATGAAATGGTTCTGCATTTGCAACACCCCCATTACTAAGCCACCCTCTTGTTCTAATCTCATTCCATCAACATCTTAACAACCCAATGAACTCATACATCTTAACAAACCAGTCCTTCTCTTGTTCCGACACCATTACTAATTCCCCCTTCTCATGCAGCCAAATCAATTAAGTATCTAAAAATCCTTTCACTTTGTCTCCTGTTTACAGCTCTCAGGTGAATAACTGTTTGGGCAAAATATACATATGTCTCATCTGCTATATGTGTACTAAAATTTCAGTGAGACTTTATATGTAAACTGCAAAATAATGCTGAATGTTCGATAGATGCATGACTTCAGTATGCTATAAATACTACATAGTGCGTTTAACACGGTGATAATCTGTTAATTATATATAAGCTTGTGTTATGTAGTATAATTTCATTATTAGCTTAAGTGGATGTTTTAACCCAAGCTCCACTGAAAAGAGATTTGTCTAGAATGACTTTTCCAGTAATTAAAATAAAATAAATAACTAAATACATAATTAAATAAATAAATAGTTTTGGTACTTTGTTCCAGGTGGTTGTCTTTTTTCTTTTTAAACCTTTGTCATTATAATGCACTGTGCTGTTTATCTCCTACCCTCTACACAGCATTTTCTCTAGTTTTTTAATAATTATTTTCACCTCACTGAAAAATCATACTGCTGCCCTCCATCTCATCGCATGATAAACCATTTGCAAATCTTGTCTTCACACCTTATTATATTCCACAATCCCTCCACCTCTTTGTTTTCCTCCCATTTTCAAGATCTTGATTTTTTTTTTTCATTTTCTCTTCAAAGGTTTGCCCTTCGAATCACAGACTCTGATCTTATTGGCCAAGTCTGCTCCTATGTCCACTGTAAACCACACATTTTTATTCTTTCTACTTGTCTGTGGATTCCTGATGTGCAGATCCTTTAATGTGTCGTCTTTGCAAAGAACTAAGCTGAGAATTCTCCCATTCCTGAGTCCAACCTTTGTACTTTTGTTTGGACTCTTCTAGGCTGAAAATAGCATTTTTCTTCTCTGACTAGATTCTAGAATGCTCCAGTGTTCCTCAGGCAAAATGAGACCTCCATCAGCAGCATTCTACTTTTACTTGCTCATTCTTTTTAACCAGTCTCTCTCTTCCATAGCAGTTGCAGTGGACGGACTATATGTAGCACTAGTGTACCAAGTCATCCCATTAGTCCCAGTCAGCTGTACTGCTATTAGATAAAACAGGGAGTTTTTTTTTTCCTTTTCTTCCCATCTTTTATTTTTTTTTTACCTTTAAGCCACATACACCAACATGGGGACTCTATGCTCCAGACCAGAAGTGTATCCCTCACTGGTAAGATCATACCATAAACTAATCTCACTGGATATTCACATCCCGACCCCACCCCTGCCCAGAACACCACAGTGAACAACTTCTCTAAAGCAAATTCACACTCCTCAAAACTGAGGTGGAAACCTTCAAGCCCGGCCTGTGGAAACTACAGACCAGACCGCAGATTCCTCTATAAACATTCTATGGACACCTTCAGGAATGCATGGATCATGTGATCGAATAAGACCAAGACCCAATCCTCCAAAGGCAGACGTCCTGTCTGGTGGACCAGCCATAAACAAACTACAATAGAAGGAGGAAGCTACTAAATGATACAGCAAATCCCAAAGGAAGGCATCACTGATCAGTATTAGCAAATAACTACAGGCACTCATAAGATTGTCTAAGGCCAGCTTTGAGAGAAATTGCACAGGACACTAAGGATAATCACAAGGCTTTCTTTAGTTATGTTAGGAACCTGGGTGGTAATTCCCAGATATGCTCATAGGTAGTCCAAAATGTCAATAGAAACACCAAACCCACAGATATTGACAACATTCTAGCTGACAGGTTCAGCGCAAACTTCTCCCCCCCACACACCGAAAGGGCAAATATGTATCCCAGCAGACTGCTGCCCCCCGACATCTCAGATGCTCAGGTAAGAGCCGCCCTCTCCAAAGCAATACACACTGCATCAATGGGACCAGACAGTGTCCCGGGCTGTGTCCTACATGAACTCCAAGAAGAGCTACAACCAAACATAAAACTACTGTTCAATCCCAGCCTTACTACAGGATATGTGGCCAAAGAGTGGCGTACAGCAACAGTGGTCCCTCTACAGAAAGGTGGTGCCTCAGCGGATCCTGGACACTATCGCCCCATAAGCCACACTAGCTCGGTCTGCAGAGCTATGGAAAGGATCATCATGGACCTCATAAATAAAGATATTGGGGACCTAAAGACACTGGATCATACCCAGTTTGGCTTTGTTAAGGGCAGATCCTGCCTCTCAAACCTGGTTGATTTCTTTGAAACAGTCACCAAGGCCATTGACGAGGGAAGGTGGTCCACACAGCCTACCTGGACCTCATGAAGCCTTCGATACAATACCCTCGGGCATTCTAGAGAAGCTCACCAGCTTAAATATAAGCCCCTATGTCACTAGATGGATTGCACACTGGCTCAAGGACAGAACCCACATGGTTAGAATTGCTGGAGCCATGCCAGACTCAAACCAGTTACAAGTGGTGTCCCACAAGGCTCAGTCCTGGGACCTCTCTTGTTTGGTATATATTTATCGTAGGTACAGGCCAACACAGAAGGACTGTGGCTGACCAAATATGCAGATGACTGCAAACTGGCCGCCATAATCGACTCTCCAGCCGACACAAGCATCCTCCAAAAGGGCCTCATAGAAACAGACAACTTGTGCCAGAGCCATGGCCTCAAGCTGAATGCAAAAAAGTGTATAGTCATCCCCTTTGGCAAAAACAAAGTGCCCACACAGTACCACATAGGTGGTAATCCATTAAGTACAGAAGAAGTAATTAGGGACCTGGGGACGCAAGTTGATAGCAATCTCTCATTTGACAACCACATGGCCAAAGTGGTTAGAAAGACATTTTATATAGCCCACCCCATCATGAAGGGATTCACATCTAGATCAGGGGAGGGTTCTTTACTCATCCCTCATCAGGCCCATACTTTGGTACAATGCCCCTGTTGGGATGTACCTTACCGGACACCTGCAGCAACTGGAAAGACCCCAAAAGTACCTCACCAAGAGGATCAAAGGGCTCAAACAGATGCCATATGCTGACTGGTTAAAGAAACCCCAGCTCTACTCAGTGGCATACCGCCTGTTCAGAGGCGATCTGTGCCTGATGTATAAAGCCATGTCAAACCCAGAATTAATGGGCATGCTGCACCTGAGAATATCCAAATCCCATCAGGCTACACGCTTGAGAGACTTGAACCTCAGCACTGAAATAAATAGGACATGCTGGAGGGACAGATTCATAGCAGAGGCTCACTTCACTCTGGAATAAAATCCCAGTCCAGGTTAGGCAGAGTCCCTCATTGACTCTCTTCAAGAGGAATCTTGATGAGTGGATGGGACATTGTAGGTTTACCCCAGGTATCACTTCTGTGTCACTGTTAGACAGAGGCACAGTATACTAACCTCGGAAAAGGGCATGGCAAGATATATTTACAATGGATGGCAACAGCCAAACACATTCTGGCTAGGTTCATAAATGCCCTAGGGCAGATAGCCTAGTATGAACCTATGAACCTATGAATCTATGTACCTTGTTCCCCATTGGCCCTATGTGCTGTTAATCACCATGGTAATCACAATACTATGGTAGCATGTGCAAAGGTCAGTTGTCAGTCACCTCTATGGTACAGTTGTGGAATATGTGGGTCATGTGGCAATGTCACAGCTGCCACATGTACACAGTCAACCCTCTCCCCTACACATGGATGTACAACACATGTATGAGATGGAACCACATAGCCAAACTGACAGACGCATTAGCAGAGTGCGTTATTTGCATTACTGGAAGGTTTTCCTTCTCCTGCTGTACTTATAGGGTGCTGACATCATCAGTGTTTAGAAAGGGGAATGTGCATCCTGTAGTGTGTTCTCCTAGTTGCCAAAAGGGACATTTCCCTCACACAAAATTGCACACACACTAACCCCCCTCATCCAAACACACACACTTGCCATTTGCAGGATTCAAACCCCTACCTAACTATGTTATGACACTTTCGAGGCGGACACATTAGCAGAGCACTTATTCGCATTACTGGGAGGTTTCCCTTCTCCTGCTGTACTTATAGGGTGCTGACATCATCAGTGTTTAGAGAGGGGAATGTGCATCCTGTAGTGTGTTCTCCTAGTTGCCAAAAGGGACATTTCATTCATACAGACTTGCACACACACTGACCCCTACACACATACTGAGCATTTGCAGGATTCAAACTCCTACCTAACTATGTTATGACACTCAAGACGGACGCATTAGCAGAGAGCGCTATTCGCATTACTGGGAGGTTTCCCTTCTCCTGCTGTACTTATAGGGTGCTGACATCATCAGTGTTTAGAAAGGGGAATGTGCATCCTGTGGGGAGGCAGGCGTAAACACACTCTGGCTAAGCTGTCATTCCCTAGGGCAAACAGCCTAGTGTTGACCTCTACACCCATATGTTTAATTGTCAAATGCACATTATTTGTTGCTGATAGACTGTTTGCAGGTCTTTATTGCCATAGCATTCCCTGTTTGTATGAACAACTTGTGTATCTGTGGAAGATGTTTGCATATGGGAGGGATCCACTATATCACGTATGTCTCTGCAGTCATTTAATTGTGTGCACTGGGCAGATTGCTGTAATGTGGTTGGTTCCTGGAATAACACGTACAAATACCAGATATGTGTGGCCAACTGCTAAACTGAGATTTGGCCTAAGTGTGTGAGCATGCCCAGTTCAGCCTTCCCATGGCATGTTGTCTGACATATGTCTCATTTATCAAAGTGTGTGAGCATGCCCAGTGTGAGCTTTCCATATCTTGAACTCTGCAGCCCACCACATTTGTGGATGAGTGTGAACTTCAACAAATATCTCCCGTTTATGGTTGTGTGTTGTGTGTCATGTTGTGTAGATACTGTCCGACTGCTTTGTGTGTGAACACAACAGGGATTATACTGTGCCTGCAGGGTTTGCATGGAATACTTTGCATACAGTTGTCAACATCCTTTCATACTGACCTAACACTGTAGTACCATATAGTGTACTGGTTCAGTACTTTGACTGTGGTGGACAGTATCCTGGGCTTTAGTCCTATCACTGCTTTACATTTCCATAGTGAGCACAACAGCCTGGTTAGGGGCCAGTTGTGCACATCTAACCATGTTGCATTATGTTCAGATATGAACTACTTAAACCAGGCTTGTCCAACATTGGTAGTGTATTCCACAACATAGGTGTACATTTGCAGACACTAGCGATGTGCCCTAGGCCATTTCTAATGCTAGTCGGAGAGTGTGTTTGTCCTTCGACACACATTGTAAGTGGAGTTTGCCATGACATATGTCATGGCTAGTATACTGTGCCTCTGTCTACCTGTGACATAACAGTGATACCCAGGGTAAACCTACCATCTCCCATCCACTCATCAAGATTCCTCTTGAGGTGAATCGATGAGTGACTCTATGGATAGCCTGTACTGGGAGTTTACTCATGAGTGGGGGTGGCTTCTGTGTTATGGATCATGCAGTATAGCTTGTCCTATATATGTCAGTGCTGGGGTTCAGGTCTGTCATGTGCATAGCTCACTGCCATTCAGATTGTACAAGGTGCAGCATGTTTATTGATTCCAGCTTGGACATGGCTTTATACATCAGGCACAGCTTGCCTCTGGGTGGGCAGTATGGCAGTGTGTGTAGCTGCAGTTTGTTTAATCAGGCAACACATGGCATCTGTGCAAGCTCTTTGATACTCCTGGTGAGGTACTGTTGGGGACTTTACAGTTGATGGAGGTGTCTGCTGAGGTACATCCCACAGGGGCTATTGTAGTCAATTGTAGCGCTGATGAAGGATGAGTGCAGAGCCACAATGACCTCCCTTATCTAGATCTGACAACCTTCATGATTAGGTGGATATATGGTATGTTTCTGTAAACACTACAGCCACATGTTTGTCCAATGCAGGATATCTATCACCTTGTGTCCCCAGGTCTCTCATTACATGTTAAGTGCGTAATGGGTTCACACTTATGTGGTAATTGGTGGGCACTTACTATATATCCACGGGGTTGACTATACACTTTTCTGCAATTAGCTTGCTGACATGGCTATGGCACCAGTTGTCTGTTTCTATGTGACCCTTTTGTGGGATGCTTGTGTCAGCTGGAGGGTCAGATATGGTGGGCAGTTTGTAGTCCTCTGCAAACATGTTCAGACACAGTCCTTCCATGTTGGCCTGTACCTATGGGACATATATACCAAATGAGGGAGGTCCCAGGACCAAGCCTTGTGGGATGCCAGTTATATCTGGTTTGTAGTCTGACATGACTGCAGCATGTCTGAGCATGTCAGTTCTGTCCTTGGTCTGGTTTGCAACCCCTCTACTGACATAGGGGTTTATATTTAAGCTGGTGACCATATCTATAATGAACACATAGGGTATTGTATAGAAACCTTTGCAAGCTGTGTGGACCACATTGCCCTCATCAATGACCTTAATGACTGTTTCAAATGAGTCAAACATGTTTAGGGACAGGATCTGCACTTAAGAAAGCCACACTGGGTAGGGTCCGATGTCAGTAGGTCCCCAATATCTTTATGTCTGCGGTACATGCTGATCCTTTCCATAGCTGTGCAGACCAAGCTTCTCAGGATTCTGGGGTGGTAGTTTTCAGTATCCATTCAGGCAACACCTTTGTTGAGAAGGACCACTAGTGTTGTACACTGCTCTTTGGGTACATATCCTGTGGTAAGGCTGACATTGAGCAGTAGTGTGATTTGGCATTCCATTCTTCTTGGAGTCCATGTTGGACTCAGCCCAGGACACCATCTCATACCATTGCTGCTGTGTGTTTGCTTTGTAGATGCTGGCTGTTACCTCAGCATCTGCAATGTCAGGGGGCCAGCAGTGTGCTGGGATAGATATTTTGCATTCTGGGGGTTGCACTGCACCTGTCAGGATGTATGTTGGCAATATGTGTGTGTGTTTGGTATGTTGTTTGTAATATCTGTGTGATTCAGAGCATATCTGTGAATTCCCAACACGGTTCCTACCATCAGTTGTGGAAGCCTTGGGATTATCCTTAGTGTCCTGCACAATTTGTATCTTCATAGGTTCATAGGTTCATACTAGGCTATCCACCCTAGGGCATTTGTAAGCCTAGCGGTGTGTGTGGCTTTCGCCACCCCTTGCTATGTGAATATTATGGCCATTTATGATTTGCTTTGCTGTGCCTCTGTCTGGATGTGACACAGTGAAGACCTCCAGTGTAACTCTATGATCATCCATCCACTTGGCAAGGTTCCCGTTGAAGAGTGTCAGTGAAGGCCTCTGCCTAACATGGAGTGGGATTCTGTTCCAGGGTGTGGGGAGCCTCTGGGTTATGTATCTGTCCTTCCAGCACATCCTATTTCATTATGTGTTGAGGTTGACATCTCTCACTCTCACAGCTCCGATGGCTTTGAGTTTTCTGGGGTGGAGCATGTCCATTACTCCTGTGTTGGACATGGCCTTGTACAACAGACATACAATGCCTCTGTGTAGGCAGTATGTGACTGCATTCAGCTGGGGTGTCTACAGCCAGGCAGCATATGACATATATTTGAGACCCTTTATCCTCTTGGTGAAGTACCTTTGAGGTCTTTCTAACTGCTGCAGGTGTCAGGCAAGGTACATCCCAAATGAGGCATTGTACTAGATTATGGGTGTGATAAGAGAACTGTATAGGGGCACAATGACCTCTGTTGACGTAGCTGTGAATCCTTTCATGATACGATTGTCCAATATAGACAGTCTTCCAAGCCACATTGGCAATGTGAGTATCACATAACAGGTTACTGTCCACTTGTGTCCCTAGGTCCCTGATTACTCCTTCCATACATAATGGTTTACCACCTATGTGGTAATTTGTGAGTACCTTGTTTGGTATTTGGTGGGACATTCATACTGTCAAGTGTCTTCAGGATGGCTGGGTGGGGTTCCTGTGTGTGAGAGTGTGGTCTGTAGCATGCTACAGACTGTACAGCAGTCTTGCCTACAGTTAGTTGCACATGGGTGGACTCCAATGCCTTGTACATTGTCAGTTACCTGGACGTATGGGTGTCTGTGCTGAATATGGATACTCACCCTCCTTTTATGTTTTGTTCCAGGTTTTGGGGCCATAACGCATGATATGTGGTATAACCTGGTAGTGCTGGTGTGCTGTCAGGAGGCTTGCAGCAGGTTTCTGTCACTGCACAGACATCGATGTTCTCCATACTGGGGATGGCTTCGGGAGCATGCATATTGAGGTTTACAAATCTGGCATTGGTCAGCATTACCCTTATGTTTCTTTCCACTTATGTTTTGTAGGGTGGTGGGTTAGTCTTTTCAGCCTTGCCTATGAAAGGCTCTATGGAGGTGGCAAAAGCCTTATCCAATATCCAGACACCCAGGGGTAACAGGTGCAAGCCATCCCTGGAACAGCTGCGTGGCTTGTCAAGCATGACATCCCAAGCAGACAGACATTGCATCCTTGGAATGACACCAGTAATTGTGCCACTTGTTATAACAGATCATTCCGTGTTTGTACTCTGGCATCATTCTTGGTGAGGGTAGGATGCTGCAAACGGTCAGTGTCATACCAGCCTGGACTACATAATCAGAGAGCTCATCTATGTCTCTTTTCATGTAGTCCGGGCGGTACATCTCAGGTCATTCACACCAGCATGGACTATGACTGCATCATATTTCTACTTGCTTTGGGGTGACCTGCATACTTGTGTTATGTGGCGTATTGTAGCAGCCTACAGGCAGCTTACTGTACCCTTTCCCTTGTTCAGTCTGGTGTGTGGGACAGCAGCGTGTCTCACTATGGAGTCACCTATTACAACTGTATCAGGCATGTTGTTTCTCCTTCTGGCCTGTGACTGCTTGGCACACCAGCTTTGTGTACTATGTGTTGCATGTGCTATGTTTGGAGGTTGTTTGATTGGGTGTCTGCTTTGGAGGCCTCTGTTGGTGTGGTGTGTTTGTAATTTGGGGCCTCGGGAATGTTTTTCTGTGTTTATGTCTTTGGTTTGCAGTTGTGATAGGTCTATGTGGGACTGGGTTTGTGGTGTATGTGGTTACCTTCTCCTCCTGACTAGTTTTGGGAGTACTGAGTTGAGGGAGCTCAGCCTCCAGTTTGGATAGATGGTTGCATCTCTCACATATATTTGTATTTCTTGGGTGGAGTTGGGGGTTGTCTGTGTACTTGGGGCAGGTGTAACATTGCCTCAAGATTCACAGATTCAACTTGTTGTGGCTGGCCTTAGTGGATTGTATGTGTAGACATATTTTATTGCCATACTACTGATCAGTGATTACTTCTTTTTTATGTTTGCTCTATCATGTAGTAGCTTCCTCATTCTCTTGCATGGTTTGGTTATGGCTGGTGTCCACCATGCCAGATGCCTGTGTGTATGGCATTGTGACTTGTTTTAATTTAAGATTGCATAATCCAAGCATTCCTGGCAGCATTCATGGAATGCCGGTATAACAGGTTCTGAGGTGTGGCCCATATTTTGCACCTGCACAGGACCTTTAATGGATTCCACATCAGTTTGGAGGAGTGCAAATTTTGCTTTACACATGTTTTTCACTGTGGTTTTCTGGCCAGGGACTGTGGTCAGGATGTGTACATCCAGTGTGATTACTCTATGATCTGGTCTTACCAGTGAGCAATACACTTCTCATCTTGCCATCCAGTACCCATGTTGCTGATTATCACATCCAGTATGCTTACCCTCTTGTGGGTGTGGTACATTGTTCCTGGGCATTTTGGTTTATGGATTCTATGAACTTTTGTCCTACAGTGTTGGAGCTAGTATAATGCTCCCAGTCTATGTCTGGGTATTTTCAGTCACCCAATATAATATGGTTTGGAGGACTTGATATATTCATGTATTCCAACATAGGCCAGGTGCAGTTCCTGGTGTTGGGATGGTAGTCTGTAGCAGGCTATAAACTGGGGGGCAGTTTTAGCCACTGTTACTTGACCATGGCTAGTCCATGCTGCTTCTTGTTGTGGTACCAACATGGGGGTGTGGTTATCCTGGACAATTATTGCTAGTCACCCTCCTTTTGTAGCTTGTTCCATGTTTTGAGGCTGTACAGCACAGTATGAGGTGTAACCTGGTAGTGTTAGGGTGCTGTTTTGAGCCTTGACCCAGTTTTCTGTTACAGCACAGATATCAACATTCTCCATAGTGGGTGAGTTTAGACTGCATGCATCTTGCTGTTTAGACTTCTGGCATTGGGTAGCATTACATCTAGGTTCTTATCCCTTCTGATACCTATGGAAGTAGGTTTGTGTTTTGAGCCTTACCTATTCAGGGCACGCTGTGGGTAACAACAGCCTTTGCCAGTATCCATACGGCCTGCACTGATAGGTGCATGCCAGTCCTAGCAGGTGGAGCATCATGTCATGCTCAGCATGTCATCCCAGGCTGGCACACATTGGATCCCCTTTGACTAACTGCAATACTTCAGCCAATTATTGCACTTGATCATCTCATTGTCATATTGTGGCATGATGCTTGGTGAGGTAGAATGTTAGTCATGGTCCTCAGGTGTGCATATAGTACATGGTGTTACATTACTTAACACATGGCATTCATGCCTCAGGTGGTGCTGCAGGGCTGCCTCTGTCGGATGCACATATTACACTCCCTGTACATGTTTGTGAGCAGGTCATGTCATTTTAGGCATCCCTGTTATTATTTGAGTGAGTCAGAGGGGGTATAATTCCCAGGGTTCCTACTGAGCCAGTGTATGTGCTATGAGTTGCCTCTTTGCCAAGGCCAGGGCATACTGGGCACACCTCCTTCGGCCTACTGGGGCAGGCTCAGGTTGTTCCTCCTCCGAGTCACGCTCTGCCTGTGATGGCCTTGGCAATGGTGGGGGGCTGTTTGGCCCAGCCCTATGCTGGTCCTGCTGCAGCTGTTTTCGCAAGATCATATTATGTAGCATAGCACATACCATGACAATTTGGGTACATGTAGTTGGTGTGTACTGCAAGGCTCCACCAGATGTGTCCAGACACCGGAACCGTGACTTGAGCAGCCCAAACACACGCTCTATTACATTACGTGTTTGTGCGTGTGCCTCATTATGGCGTTCCTGTTCAGGTGTGTGTGTGTGTTTCTGATGGGTGTCATCAGCCACGGCTCCAGTGCATAACCCGCATCCCCCACTAGGTGTCCGTGTGGGATGTCCCCATTGGCAAATGTCTGGTACAGCTGCGTCAAATGCCATATGTGGGAATCATGGTAGCTCCCAGGGCAGCCAGCACACACATTCATTATTATGCCCTGGGCATCACACATGACCTGGCAGTTGATGGAGGGGAAACCCTTGTGG
Organism: Protopterus annectens; assembly: GCF_019279795.1. Taxonomy (NCBI): domain Eukaryota; kingdom Metazoa; phylum Chordata; order Ceratodontiformes; family Protopteridae; genus Protopterus; species Protopterus annectens. The sequence continues at coordinate 673,041,148 of NC_056734.1, read as the reverse complement.
TTAATGTAGGCCCTACCCCGCTCACCGGCTGGTGCTTTGATGCGTATGTGCGTGCAGTCTATTGCACCCACTACCTCAGGGTATTCCGCTATTTGCTGGAAGAGATGCATATTGCTGGCCAATACCTCCACGGGCATTGGGAAATATACATGATCACCGACATGTGCTGACATGGCATCCAGGAACTGGTGCAGTACCCTGGAGGCTGATGCCTGTGATATCCCCATCATATCACCAGTTGGTCTCTGGAAGGTACCAGTTGCTAGTATTCTTAGGCCAACACATACCTTGGTTTCCACTGGGATGGGTTCCCCTCTGTTGGTTCTGTGTGTGAGGCGTGGCCTGCACAGCTCTACTATTTGCTGCAGGAGCTCTCTGTCCACTCTATAGCGCTTTACTATCTCCAGCTCATGTAACCCATGGTAGGTGACCCTGGGCCTGTACACTCTTCTCCGTCTCCTCACTGTAGGTTGTCTGGCACCATCTGCATTGTCACCACCCTCAGCAAGTCGCCTATGTCTCATTATGACAGCTATGGCAGCCCCTAACATTTCTGCTCTGAGTTCAGCTTTTTCAGTTTTCACTTCTAATAGCTTAATCCTGTCTTGCAGTGTCTCTTGAGAGAAACATCTTGCACTGCTGTTTGCAGAGTTTTAAGTGTTGGGCTGAGCTACTATTCTGCCTGTCTAATTGCCTGCTTCTAATTGTTTTCACCTGCTAGCTCCAGCAGTATTCCCTGCTAGCTTCCTACTAAATCTGTTGCTTCCTTTTTCCTTTCTGTTTCCTCAGGGGGGAGCCGTGTGCATACCAGCAGAAACACGCTCACAGTGGCTTACACGCACGCACACATGCTTACACGGTTCAGAATCTGCTTATTCGGGTTAAAACGCGCGCACACCCGTGCAAACAGTGTTAAACATCTCCCAACATGCTCCCACATGCTCAGTCTGCCTTACACGCGCGCACACTGTCTTACTCGCGCTTCATGGCGTGCACACATGCGCATGCACACCCAGCAAGAAACTTTGGTGTAGGCAACAGTGTACACCTTCCATTTCTTGACTTTCCCATACTTATCTTGTGGCACTCCTCTTTCCATGATATGTGTCTGACATCTGTCATGTAACTCTGACCTCAAATGAACTGCATTTCTTTCTGACATTCCCCCCTGTGATGTCACCTATCTCCTACTCTATTCCTCCCCCTTATGTATCTCTTACACTACTCAGAATGTGCTCATTTGCTATGTGACAGTGAAATTCAGTATCCTAACACTCATTTGCATCAGATTGCCTACTAATGCTTAGTTACATCTCTTAGACTCAGCTTCCCCCCTTAGCAACCACTAAACGGTGGCCATGTTGTTTTTGGTCTGCTGCTCCCTGCATTGTAAATCCATGTATTGCATAAAACCCACATTTGTGGGTTTATAACCTTCATTTTTATGTTTTATATAGCGCAGCCCGTTTATGTGAGGGCTGCGCTGCGTTTAAACACCGACGATCTCCGAAAAAAAAATTATTTATTTCTCATATTTGCATGGGGGTACCTTGCCAATGGCCACATATTTGGCCATTGGCATGCTGCCTGACACATATGCACCCTTTATTTGGAGCTGACATGGCTCCATTGTGGTTTTTGCAGAAACGTACTCAGTTGTCAACTGAGTACATTTCTGCAGCTAAAACGGCTCTTACACAGGCTGCTTTGGGCTTCCTGGATCGCTAATCAACCTCATTTGCATGCTATTCGGCTGCAAGTGAGGTGATTAGCTTATCCACGCCCACTCCGTGTAAGAGACTTTTTAGCTGGTCTCTTACAGGGACTTTGGGCTGTTCCTGGATCGTGAAGGCTGCATGGAGTCTTTCACTACTCTTAGACTTTGTGCAAGCCTTCATGAATCCTGCCCTAAGTCTATCTTGTCTGTCTTGGTATAGTAAAATGCAAATGCATTACCCTTTCTCTCTATTTACTCATGACAGCCTAATCATTTGTAAATGATCCAGCTGTTTGGACATCAGCTACCTTTGCTGGCAACTCATTTCACCAGTCTTCTACCTTCTCTGTAAAGATATACTTCCTAATACCTAACCTGCTCCTTAAACTGTAATATATGCTAGCCCATTACTATCCTTGTCCTGTCTTTCCAGGTTAAAACCATCAAGCATCCGTTTTGTTGGACTATGTATCCAAATATGGTACCTTATTCTCTCCTTGTAAATTGAAAAGATATCTGGTTCTTTTTCTTCATGCCACATCCTCTCTATTCTCCTCAATAGCCTACTTGCATTTCTTCACACTGTTTTATATCAACATGCCATCTTTCTTCCTGTAAGGCCTCCAGAACTGAGTACTGCATTCCACTTGTGGAATCACAGGTGCATGATGGAGAGATATTGCCTTTCTGTTTGGTGTATCCTAGCATTCAATTTGCCACTCTTTTGCTCTGAACACAAAAGATAATATCTTGTATAGTAACTGCACTTAAGTGCTTATTTTGTATCAAGTGTATTACTGTGTACTTGGAAGCATGGAAGCAGAACTGACACCCATCAGGCCTTGCTTCTGTCTTCTTCACGTCCCTTACCAGCTCTGTTTGTGCATCATATACTTAGTCCAACCATCCATTGTCATCACGCTGTATGTCATGAAAGATGACATACAGCATTCCTTTACAAAAATGAAAAATAGCTACAGCAATCTTGTCTGAATCCAAAGAAAATTAAACAAATGGCATTTTCACCTCCAAACTAGCAATCAAATAATTTTGACTTAAAATAGTAACAGCCAATAATACTAGAATTGAATTGTGCAAAATACAAAACTATTGGGTATGATAATTGGCCAAAGATTAACAGTTCAAAACAGCAACCATAAACTAGGACATCTTTCTAAAGTTAAATCTTTTCAGTCAAACCATGCATTTAACACCATAGCTCAAACCTACCTACTCCCTTATCTTCTGTACGCCTCCTGAGTTGTGACTGACCTACACTCCTCTCAGCTGGCCAAAATGTTGCAATCTTATAATAAAATTTCAAAGTTTGTGAGTGGCCACATTAACTAAATACATCACAGTTTTACACTTCAGTCAGGAACTACCTCATCAGTTAGCCTACACTCACTCTAACACTGCCTAAAACATTTTTTTATCCTAGATGGATACCCTGACATTAGTGAGTTATTAAACTTTTATTCACTTACCAGAGAATTATGTTCCCTGAACCAACACTTAGTGCTTACTCAGAAATCTAAAAATCATAATGGTGACTGACTATACTCTATATACATTGCTAAATTATGGAACTCTTACTTAACAAATGTCAGAAATAGCTCATCTCATTTACAATTTAAAAGCTTATCGAAATTATACCTGTGAATGAAATGGTTCTGCATTTGCAACACCCCCATTACTAAGCCACCCTCTTGTTCTAATCTCATTCCATCAACATCTTAACAACCCAATGAACTCATACATCTTAACAAACCAGTCCTTCTCTTGTTCCGACACCATTACTAATTCCCCCTTCTCATGCAGCCAAATCAATTAAGTATCTAAAAATCCTTTCACTTTGTCTCCTGTTTACAGCTCTCAGGTGAATAACTGTTTGGGCAAAATATACATATGTCTCATCTGCTATATGTGTACTAAAATTTCAGTGAGACTTTATATGTAAACTGCAAAATAATGCTGAATGTTCGATAGATGCATGACTTCAGTATGCTATAAATACTACATAGTGCGTTTAACACGGTGATAATCTGTTAATTATATATAAGCTTGTGTTATGTAGTATAATTTCATTATTAGCTTAAGTGGATGTTTTTAACCCAAGCTCCACTGAAAAAGAGATTTGTCTAGAATGACTTTTCCAGTAATTAAAATAAAATAAATAACTAAATACATAATTAAATAAATAAATAGTTTTGGTACTTTGTTCCAGGTGGTTGTCTTTTTTCTTTTTAAACCTTTGTCATTATAATGCACTGTGCTGTTTATCTCCTACCCTCTACACAGCATTTTCTCTAGTTTTTTAATAATTATTTTCACCTCACTGAAAAATCATACTGCTGCCCTCCATCTCATCGCATGATAAACCATTTGCAAATCTTGTCTTCACACCTTATTATATTCCACAATCCCTCCACCTCTTTGTTTTCCTCCCATTTTCAAGATCTTGATTTTTTTTTTTCATTTTCTCTTCAAAGGTTTGCCCTTCGAATCACAGACTCTGATCTTATTGGCCAAGTCTGCTCCTATGTCCACTGTAAACCACACATTTTTATTCTTTCTACTTGTCTGTGGATTCCTGATGTGCAGATCCTTTAATGTGTCGTCTTTGCAAAGAACTAAGCTGAGAATTCTCCCATTCCTGAGTCCAACCTTTGTACTTTTGTTTGGACTCTTCTAGGCTGAAAATAGCATTTTTCTTCTCTGACTAGATTCTAGAATGCTCCAGTGTTCCTCAGGCAAAATGAGACCTCCATCAGCAGCATTCTACTTTTACTTGCTCATTCTTTTTTTAACCAGTCTCTCTCTTCCATAGCAGTTGCAGTGGACGGACTATATGTAGCACTAGTGTACCAAGTCATCCCATTAGTCCCAGTCAGCTGTACTGCTATTAGATAGGCAGGGAGTTCCTTTTCTCCATCTCATTTCTACCTTTAGCCATCTTTCTTCCCTTGTGATACTTTTCACTTGCTCTTCTTTCCTTTCTACTAAAATCTCCATCTGCAATCCCTGCCTAATATTTATTTCAACCTTGTAATCTATCCCCACCTAGCCTAACCTTAAATTCCCATAGCCAGGATTTTCTGCAACACATCCCTGTTTGTTTCTGTCCCACACTGTGGCTAAGCTGATGACATCTGCACCACTATCAGCAGATGACATTGTCACCTCAGCAGGCATCATGCATATACTCCTGACAGTGCTGAGCTACAGCTGACAGCTCTACTCTTACTTGTCTTTTGCTGATGATGCACTTTCACTGCTACCACGTCTCTGTTGCCCCTGTACCATATCTCTATTTTTGCTGCTGGAAAAAAGGCCCCTTCTGGCCTACATCCCCTTCTACTCCTTGCAATGCCTTTGTGTCTGTCTTTTTTACCTTTCTTTCTTTTATTCTCTTTTTTGATTCCTACATTTTAGTATTCCAGTCCAGCTGTTTCCTTGTCCCTGTGCTAATGTTGTTATCACTGTCCTGAATTTTCATGACTTCCATACCTAGTTCTCCTTTTACCTTCACTAGATTTCTGTGTTTTCTGTACCTCTAGATTACATTTTATTCATTCCAAGCTTCAATATTTTTCTGCCTTGTTTTTTTGAAACCTCAAAGATGTCCTGTGTTTTGTTCATCCTTACATTTTTAGTTTAAAAGATCACTTATCGTGACATTCCCTTCCAACCTCTGTTTCAACAGCATTTTCCCCATAGTGCCTGATATGGAGCCCATCTTCATTAAATAGTCTTTTGTCTTCCTCTGCCCTTCTCTAGTCATCAGCTGTCTTCATCCCCTCTTTCTTATTTTACTTCCTCAGTTGGTATTTAAACTGCTTATTTATCTCCACCCTGATAGTGCTGACTATTGATACACATGGCACTTCTGAGATTGCCATTGTGTCTCCCACCCACACATACTGCCTCTTCACTGGTTTCCTTAACCAGTCCATTTGATTCCACATACACCATTCCCTCCGCCTGTGCTCATTTTGGTCACTACATGTCCCAGAAAGGGAAGGGCTATGCCTAGGGCTGCCTTTACATCCACATAGTTCATCTTCCCTCCCTCCCTGCTTCCCTGATTTGCCATCTAATGAATATAATTGCTAAATCACCCACAACTAGAGACCCCTCATTTGCTTCTACTGCAACAGCTCTGCCCATACCTTTACCCCCCCCATGCTGATTCTCTTCAAAATTACCTGTTACCCTGGCTAGACATTCTACCAGTTTTTAAATTAAGTCTCCCTTCCACCTCCTTCTGTTACATTCCTCCTTTTACAGCTTTCTTCTTTAGAAGCACCACTGTCCTCACCCCTTTCTATTTTTTTCACCTATCTCTGTCACTGCTACCAATTCTCACCACTTACCTGTTCCTCAATAAATTGTTTCCAATCTAGCCATCACACTCATGCCTGACACCACCTTCACATATTCTGCTGGCCTACCACATTGTCTAAATTGCCTAAAGGTCAATGCCCAGACATTCAAGCAGTCATGCAATCTGTAGATATGATGGTGTTAAGAACTTCAGAGCATCAAAAGAATTTAAGTGTGACATGTCTTTATTTAATGATATGTAGGTTGTATACAAGTTCAGTGAAACAGAGCATATTGACAAGATTGACCTGTGTGTGTGCAAATGTGCAAACTACTTTACAATGAAGCAAGTATAAAAAAAAATAACGGAACAAGAAAATATATGAAGCTGGTTGAAATTTGTATGAGTAAATTGTACAACAAAATAATGACTCAAATGTATAATTTAGAGAAAAAGTGTATGAACTATATAAGTACTGAGAAGTATTTAGGGTCATAGGTTCATAGGTATTCACTAGGCTTATGACTTCAAGGGCCTTATTTACTAGGCTAATAACCACAAAGGCCTTTTTAAGCCTAGCCTTCTTCAGATTAAACATGTAAAATTGTGAGACTTAATTAGAAATCATAATGTATTAACTGGGACAAGATAGCTGACCATACCAGGTTTGTCAGCACTGTCAAATTTCCTGTGGAAAGCTAATTAATTTATGTTGAAAGAGTTGGATGTTATTGGAAAGAATGTAATACTGAGTGTGAAAAGAAAGTGTCTGATACATCTTCAAGTGATGAGTGCTAAGGCATATACTATCGCATGGTTTGTCAGCAGCAAACAATGTTAACATCTCAAATCCATCAGTAGTTTAGATTACACACACACACACACACACACACACACACACACACACACACACACACACACACACAAGCATGCCCACATGTACACACACAATAGCATGCACACACACACACACACACACACACAAAATCAGCAGGGAATCATACTATATTACAATGTATTTCATGACTGTGCAAGCTGGTAAAGCAATATCATTTTGAAATGTGGATGCCTGAAGCATTATGTGACAGAATTTCACTTGGTGTATGTTGTAAATGTTTACAAGAAATAAGGTTTAAAAGAGAAAAAAACACTCCTACTGCAGAGCAAAATAAATAAAAATGAATTCATTGAATGCTTTCAACCATAAAATGTTTTCATCAAATAAAAGCCTTTTACAACTGATCTGTTTTTATTTTAAATTTACAAAGTAACATGACTAATCAAAATACAAACCCCTCCCTATTTTAAATTACTTACATCAGTTTTTATTCTCGTTCCTCTTCAAAACACATTTAAATTTTGTACCACCATTTAATCCAGGAAAAACATGAACATCCAACAAAATCTGCCATTTGATTTTATAAAGTTTATCATATCTGCTCCTTTGAAAACTGAGGTAAATAATCCACCATTGAAAAAAATTAGCATCTTAAAACCAACACATTGGGCTGGATTCTGTAAAACTAGCAGAATCTGGCGCATTATGCGAATATCAGCACCAAACTTGCAGGTAACATAATATGTAAATGAATGACAAGAAACAAAGTAATTCTGCATACAATGGAGTATTGCAGTGGAGACAGTAGAAACAGTGCACTATAGAAATATGTAAGTAATCTGTAAGTAATAAGAAATGGTTGTCTAACCACATTATACAGTACCAAAGTTACGGAAAGATGATCACAATTCAAGCATCCTGATGATTATACAGAAATATATATATAACAAAATCTGTACAGTAAGGTCAAAGACAGCTACAGAATGTACCTGACTCCATTATGATAACCCCCCAAAAAGACTAAAAAACGCCAACTATCCCAAGTTTCAGGAATAGGCACAAAAACATCTCAGACAACTATGAATATTTCTGTATTTCATCCACTAACTTAAAATACGTGCTTCAAAGCTGCAGTGCTATTTGTAATATACATAATAACATCACTCTTTACATAAGCTCAGAGACAACTACAGATATCTCTGTAATACATGTATCAGTAAAATATGTCAGCTTGGATTTACTGATTCCAATGGAATCTGCAAATTTTCTAATAAAAAATTAAAGGCAAAGGGCAATCACAACTACATCGCCATATCTAATATTTGCTAACAGTAGGTTCAGGACTTGTGTGGGGAACACAAGTAACAAACACACTAAAGGAAAGTGGGAGATAGAAAAGAAGATTTGGGGTGCAGGTGAAGAAGAGGGGCACACGAGAGAGATGTTGGAATAAAAAATTTGAAGGAAAGTTAGAGGGGGCATGGGCAATATTTTATTTTTGGTGGGAGTAGACCCCATTTTTTTAAGAATAGAAGGACAAGTAAACATAAAGAAATAGGTGGAGATGATCATCACAACAGGTATGCCCATAGAACAAATAGCACAACACAAGACAGACAAAGGTTGAGAAAAAAATAATGACAGGTAAGTTACACAGGCAGCACAATGCACAACACGGGCAATGGAAAGTTGACAAACAAGATGTGGATGCATAACAGCCATGCTGAAATGCAGAGAAACAGATCTAGCTATCACATTACAACATGCTGCAAGCTGTGTGGCAGTCATACCTGGATTTGTATGACCAATAGTAGATGTATGCTTCAGGGTAATACAGTAGGATCACAACACACATTGGATAAATATACACATATCCAATTAGTCCATCAGCAATGCAGATGTAAGCCAAGCAATATCACAGATAAGCAAATACAGGTCTAACAATGGTAGATAACTCCACCAGAAGGCAGAAGCAAACCTATGACCAAGCATGTGAAAGGCAAAGAGCCAAATGCAGTGCCAAATGGAAGTACTGCAGAAGAGCAACAAAGGCTGCTACATACACAAGTAAGAGTACACAACCCAAACAAATGTGTAATAGAATGTGTATATGTTACATGCATATGCCATGTCAAAGGCAACACACAGATGTAGATGTTTATGTATGTCTGTCAGTGCCGTATATGGAAAGTACATGACATCCAGGCTGATACACATACATACACCAATGACATGTAAAAATATATTCAAAAATGTAACATTACAGCATAATAAATATAGCAGGTTGAGCACATGGATGTGAAAAATACTCTGGGTAACACACAAGTATAATGAAAAGAATGAAACATTGCAAGCATTAGCCATCAACTTGTGTGCATATATCCTGCATTGTACAATGGCTATACATGTGGCACATCTTCACTGTGCCAAATTAATATATGACAATGGTCAGTAGTTTTATCAAAGGCGAACATACCTGCAAAAATAATATTGAAATATGAAGATGGGAGGGAGGTGGACAACTTGGACCCACATCAGGGTAAAGTAGGACAAGGTAAGTTGACACAATACAAATGCACATGTACAGCACCCAGGATTCTGTAGAAGCCACACAGATATACATTTAACCAAATATAAAATGTATGTCAAATGCCCATACTGATTGCTGATGTCCACATAACTTGACATGTATAAAACACACATACACGGTAATGTGCAATCATGTCACATCAACATGCATAGGTAAGCAAGCTAAAAGTTACAAGCACATACATATATACTGTCATGCAAATGTCAAATAAAGAAACATACACCATTCCTTGCTAAAGGTGAAGATTTTATTTCTAGTCTTTTTAAGGATGGAAAGTGGGTTTATCTTGAAATATAACACTTTAAAGCCTAAGGGTATGAATTTAGAAGTTAATCTGAATCTTTGAAATGAGATTTATTAGATAAAAAATAAGTAATTGTGTATAGCTGTTATAACATTGTGCGTTTTTTATGGAAAAATGCTGATTTATTTAATTAGTGTTGATTTATTGAGTGGGGGCATCTGATTGGAACTGCTTTGTAATAAAATGGGGCATGTTGGTGACTTGTATTATTCCTTGAAAGCTATCTGCTGATGTACCAGAAGCACCAGTAAATGGATTTTGCTCTCATTTGCTGCCTCCTTGGTGTGTTTTTTTTTTGTTGAATCTGAGCTATCAGCCAGCACATGCTGTTCTTAAACAAACAGATTCTGCTCTACAAACCTTGTTGTTAGAAAGTAGATGCTATGAGAGCATTGCAGATTATGGCCATATTCATAGAAATTCAAAGACTAACTCAGTGAGTTGTAACCATGCACAACATAAACATTAATATAAAGTATTGGAATACGCTTCTTCCAAAAATGCTAGGGGTGAATTTATCCAAGGTAACAGGTACAGATACATATTTTCCCTATGCGGACTGGAACCCACAGCATGCCAAAATTTAGATGTGCTGGCTGGTTGTTTTACAGGTCAAGCTAACATTCAGCAAGGGTTTCATTATATCAAACAGGTACTGCAGGTTTTTATTAGAAGTTCTGCGGAGAATGAATGAATACCAAAAATGCAAACAATTACTGAACCTTTTATTGTAAAGAAATATCAGCTATCAACACATAACTGAAAACATTTGTATAATCAATAAGACAGGCATTTCGTTTTTGATTAAATAAATGTGTCTGTGTACTTTCTTAGGAGGAATGATGTAATGAAGTTATATACATGTTATAATGGTGCAGTAGGTGATACTTTGGGACTATACCAGAAAGCTATTAAGTATGCAGTCATCCATGGCCTAGGCGCTGTAGGCATCTGTGATGCAGAAGGACAGTGGTTATGTGAAATTATGTAGTTAAATGTTGTAAAACACATCTACATCTACAAAGAACATAATTATGGATATTATACACATTATTAAATAAATTAACAACATGGGAATCAAACCCATAGCTAAGAGGACAGTATTTACCAAGACTATATAATTATCCCCATGTGCTAATTGCCACAGCAGCTCATACGTCGTTATAAGATAATTTAACTGATATATATATATATATATATATATATATATATATATATATATATATATATATATATATACCTTCTTCTTTCAGCTTTTCTCGGTTAGGGCTCGCCACAGTGGATCACCTGTCCGCTCATGACTGGCAGTGGAGTTTTACAGTGTCGAGTTGCCAGCCTGGCACCCAACCTTCCACAGAAGGCACAAACATGCGCACACTCATGCCTAGGGCCAGTTTAGAGTGTCCAATCCACCTACAGCATGTATTTGGGATGTGGAAGGAAACCGGAGCACCTGGAGGAAACCCACATGACCACAGGGAGGACATGCAGACTCCGCACAAAAGGCATCCCAGCCAGGCTCGCACCGGAGAGCCTCTTGCTGTGAGGTGGCAACGCTAACCGCTGCACCACCACGGCCACATACATATATATATATATATATATATATATATATATATATATATATGTGTGTGTGTGTGTGTGTGTGTGTGTGTGTGTGTGTGTGTGCATATGGTTCCACTTTATAATACTGAAATCTCGAATTTCAGTATCTCAAGACCATAAAGTTGAACGCTTGAAATCCCAAAACCCAAAACTGCGAAACACAAAATCGCAAACATAAACACACCATACATGAAACAGCACATACACCATCCTACCCACACTACAACAAATAAACAAACAAAACACACAAACACAAAAACACAAATCAACAAACCTACTCTAAATATAAGCAGGGGGGCAACCCCCCTGGAACCCCCCGCACACCCCCTGCTTATATATACTAACTCCGAGATCGCACAAACAGAAAAAGACAGTAAACTCACACCCAGACATTCTACAGTCCCTTACACACACACACACACTCATCACACATACACAAACACCACCACATCCAACACTTAAACACTCATACTTTTACCTACCTACTCTAACCCACACGTACAATTTACAAGCACACTCACATACACTCAAACACCTATCCAAAACCCTTACAAAACACTCACTTACCTTAAATTCCACCTAAATCCACACACTACACTGGACACCATCCACACAATATACTACAGGGCACGTAACATAAAGCCATAACTGCAAATCTGACTTAGTCGAATTTGCGATTATGCACTTTCGCTATTTTGAAGATTCGACTTTATGGTCTTGAGATACTGAAATTCGACCTTTCAGTATTTCAAGATTATAAAGTGAATCCATGTGTGTATATATATATATATATATATATATACACACACACACACACACACACACACACACACACACACACACATACACACACACACACACATAAATATATATATATATATGTATGTATGTATGTATGTATGTGTGTGTGTGTGTGTGTGTGTGTGTGTGTGTGTGTGTGTGTGTGTGTGTGTATACAGATAGATATATACATACATACACACATACATACAAATATTTCAAGCACAGGCATTAAAAGCCCTTCTAGTTTGTCAATATGCAGTAACACTTGCTCCCATAAGTGTCCTGGCTGTTCTTAAAAATATCTAAACTAGTACTTGCTTTAATGCAGTTTGGTAGTTTCTACCATTCATTGGCTATTCTGTCAGAGAACAAGTTAGTACACTTCTCATTCCTGAAGAATCTCCTACATAGGTTGTCTGACGATTCTGTAGTACTTTTTGATAACCCCAAACATTCCCAGAGGTAGTTGTCTCTAAATAACCTATATACCTGAATACGATCTCCTCTTAGATATTTATAAGTTCAGATGTTTTAGTCTTTCATAATAGCTTAAAGTTTTACATCCATGGATGCTCTTGGTATATTTCTGCTGTACTCTTTCCAGCTTACTCATGCATGTTTTTTTATAGGATTTATATATATATATATATATATATATATATATATATATATATCTTGGACAGAGAAATATCTGTAAAATCTGTAGCAATGCTAAGGTGTGCAAAGACTTTTGGCGCTTACTGTAAGGATCTAAGGGCTGCCTCCACACCTCGGTTACCCTCCATTGCAGTTCCTGCACATCCCTGTGATGCAGGTCATCATAGGACAAGCCTGCAGCTTGCGATCCAGTTCCATACATTAATCATGGTGAATTTTCCCTGGGTATGGCTCTCATTGTGTGTTCCAATCTGGTGTATGCAGTCAACATCTCAGTCATCTCCTCGTTGGTCCAGTTAGGCACGTGGACACATATCAGCCTCCTCGAAGTAGCCATCATGATCCTCAAGTTGAAGAAGTCAGGAAAATGCAAACAGAGATGTTCTCACTGAGGTGCCACTCGCTTTGCAGTTAGCAATGGTCTGATCAGTAAATGTGTAAAAATCAGTATTTGAAAGTAGTGCTGATGTCTTCTTATAAGATCATTGGAAGATAATGGTCATGTGTCACACATGGTCCGATTTATTAATACCTATTGGGTGTTTATGCAGTACACCTGGGTGTTTTAGAGCATGAAGCCAATTTACACAGATGTGTGTGAATGGGATTCCAAAAACTTGAATTTTAATGAACCTCATTAATTATGAATGCTACAAATGATACTTAAAGGTGGGTACATACAAGGTGCAGTTTGATACAGTGTTTCAATTTGAGAGGTACATTGGCAATTAGTAGCATTTCTGTTTTGGTGATTAGTAAAACTCTTAAAGTTAGTCATTTCAAAAGGTATATGTTTAAATTAAGTTTTACTCAAAATGTTATTTTTAACAGAAGTTGTTATAAGTTACTGGCATGATATTGTCTTGAACTTTATGCGTACAGGTTTTCTTCTTTTAAACAGTTTATTTCAGGCTCATATGCAGTTGTATAGATAGACTTCCATTGCAGATGTTAGCAGTATAATATGAAGGCTGATTTATGGATCATCTGCAATTCTTACTGCTAATTCCTTGGACTCTGTGGTGTAACTACAGAAACCTACAGATTCCTATACTATCCATGTCTAGTTTGTGATGTCGATATTACAAATATTTCTTAATTCCTTTCTCCTAACAAAATTATTAAAAAATGTATTGTTGCTGCTACAGATATGTCTTCAATGATGTTTCTTAACAAGGGTATATCAGTACTGTTTAAATATACTAAGGATCTGTACTATATACAGCCTGGCTACGGATCCTGAGGTTTGCCAATGCTTTCCATACGTTCTTCAAATTGTTACTTGTTATAGTATTTGAATGTAACATGCAAGCAGACTTGTGTGGTGTGGTGCTGTTGCCTTTGGACCTCCATACAATGTATATGTATTGTCAGGTGTTCTAATCCCACTCAAACAGTAAAGATATTACAAGTTTTTTTTTTGCCAATGTTATGTATGAAGGCATTGTTGTTGCTTGCAATACATCACATTAATATTCTCACATACAGTGTTATATAGACATTTTCATTGCACAGGAATGCATACTGTTTATGTTGATGTATGCTGTTCACAGAATGAAATGCATAAATGGCCTCAAATATGAATATTATCATGTATGTATATCACTATCTTTCTGATGGCTAATCATCTTAGGGGGGCAACTTTTTCCCCCAGGAAAATGACATCATAATTGATGCTCTCCGCCAACATGGAAGGAGACTCCTATGTCATTCCTGTGATCCTGTTTGGAAAAATGACATCTAGCTGGGCCTCACCAATATGATCAATGCAGTTGGAAGCCACAAGTGATCCTGTGAAGCTTGTAGATGACACTGTTCTGACATGATCCTTCATACAGCCAACAGAATGACACAGTATGAGAGATCGAGGGATGCCACCAGTGGTGGACCACCACTGACCCCCCCCGATGACATCACAATACTTCTGGCATCACTACATACAGCAGGAGGGTAGTGCAGCATCTCTGGTGGTGGGAATGGAGCTGGAGTTCCAGGACGAATATATATGTCTTTCTTTCCATTACAGGACTGTTCATTGAGACAATCATTGCATATTGCTGTAGCATGCATATTCATGTATTGCTGTTTTTGATTTGCAGCAGCAGAGTTGACACACGCACACACATCCACACAGGGTGAAGATGATGAACATTAAGTCTAATGACATGTATTGATACCACTGAACTTCAACCAGAGCAGTCCAAACAACATTTGTAATGCTGTCTGCATTAATATTCACAGGTCCATCTACTTTGGAACTTAACCAGGGATTGGCAGATGAGTGTCTGTGCTGTTACTGTGAACACTGCCCGGTTAGCTCATCAACCTTAATTCATGCCCCTGCTTGTTTCCCTACCATTGTACATTACAGGTACATCCAGTGGAGGGGCAAGCTGTGCATTTTCAAGTGCAGACAGAACAGGTATGCTACAGCAAAACTGTCATAGTTTTCAACAATGTGTAGCACACATGATGCCTGACATGTCAATATTTGTCAATACAGGCCCATCTGGTGAACAGTGTCCATCATGTGAGTATTTGCAGCCCACGTTACTGTGTTGTACATGTGATGCCTTCAGTATGCTTTTTGCTAAATACATGACTGTGTTGTGTTTCTCTTTACTTTTCCACTGCAGGATCCAGTACAACCCACAACATATATACAGCGGGAGTCTGTCAGTGGTAAGTTACTAAGTATATTTCATACCTGTCCTTGCTGTTAATCATGTAGTTGACCTACATTATTACTGTGTCCTTCTTACCATTCCTAGCGCAGTCTGCATTAACATCATTGAGTGCACATATGAGTGGTATGTGTATGTTACACATTCTGCTCAGCTGGTTAACAGTGTAAATGATATGATCACTAATGCTGGTTTTTTTTTCCTACACTAATTGAAGTTCATCCCTGTTCAACATCACCATCTTCCCATAAGTTGTTGCCTGGTGTGTTTCTTTTTTATTCATCACATATATCATATATGTTGGCCATGTAAACAAATTATATACCTCATTTACATAGATCCCATGAAACATACATACATACAGTAGGCCACATGTAAAGTCTTTATTATTTGTAACATTGCAGTGAGATATATATGCCATATGTCTTTGATGATATCCATCATGTAATGTAAGCACATTCTTCTGATTTGTGCCTTTGTATCTTGTAGCACATCAACTATCTGTATCACCCAGCAGCCCATCCAGCAATCATGATGTTGTTCATGATATGTCTCTGCATGGTATTATAGCCCCTGGTACAGAGGACCTTGAGTTGTTTGGAAAGTCCATCCATTAGGATGTCACAGCAGATGTAGCCTCGGATGTGGAAGTTCATTTGTCTAGCCATTCAGAGGATGCTGCCACAGTGGATGTTGAACAGGGCGAGTCCATTGACCAACACACAACAGATGAGAGCACTGCTGCTGCCAGTTCCACACAACAACCAGGAATGGCATCATGGCAAATGTAGGTGAGCAGATCTGCATGGCCAGATGTCAGACAGTGTCCACCTCCTGCTTCAGACAAATGAACAGTCACAGCAATGGCATCATTCAGATGTCTGTGCACTTGTCATTGAAATACAGATCATGTGGCATATCAGGTACATGTCATGTATGAAGGACAAGAGTGCAGACACAGTGGGATTATGGCTGCATTGGTCACTCGCAATGAGAGTCTGCTAGCTATGGCATGGTCAGTGGAAACCCTGGCCTCTACAGTACTGCAGCAGTGTCATACTACCTGCAGGATTTTATATTCCCTGACTGTGCTTAGCAGATGGCAACCTGGGGAAGGCAGGCCACCTGTCTGCTAAACCACCATTAGCCATTGAGAATCACTATCTGTGGTCTGACCTGCACAGAGTTCAACTGCTGGCCTATCTGATATGGTCCCACTAGTCACAAGGCTTTCAACTCACAGTCATGCTTCTTTATCTCAGCATGGTGTTGCGACCCCAACCATCTCCTTTGTGGAGCAGCAAGGACAAGATGTGTCTGTACATTGTCAGGGCAGAGTGGACCATGGTGTCAGATGTCAACAAGGTGACCTTAACTGCATTAGCATGCATCCAGCAATGCAGTACATATAGCTGGCTCATATTATTGAAATGACACTGTACTGTGATATGCATCTTCTGAAATTAAAAATTCTACATTATGTCCTGCATGATTTCTCTTTTTTCATATTATTATATTGTACAGATATGTATATGTTCAACTGATGTTTGTCCCATATTGTTTACCATACAATGATACAATAATCTGAGTGTGTATGCATACCTGTGTCAGTTGTCCCCTGAGCTGATGATCACAGTTGTGACACATTTGCATATGTTCATGTTGGAATATGTTGCGATTATGTTATGTGTGATGCTTAGTGTATACACCTAGTGGGTACTTGCCATTAGATGCAATCTGTGCTGCTATTGTGGGGCAACACTTGAACATAAATTTTAAGTCTGTGTACTCATGTACATAGGGTTGCCACCTTTTCAAATGCCCAAAGTGGGACATTTTTGGTACAAACGTCAGATTTTGCAGAGCAAAACATACCCAAGGCTAGTACAAAGGAGAGAACTTCACTTTTTTTGCCTAAATAAAAGCTTATTATTGTAACATTTTAGTTGCTTATTGTGTTTCTTATAACATTTAGGTTTTTCAGATACAGAATAACTGTTTTATGCATCTATTACATAAAATATAGTAAATATTTTTGTCCTAAAATCTCAGGACATTTGACATTTTTTTAATTTTTTTGCAGGACACAACTGCCCAAAGAGGGACTGTACCTCGCAAAGTGGGACAGGTGGTAACCCTACATGTACATGTGGCTTGTCACAACTCAAATATTTGGGACAGATGCTGCCGTGATGCCTGGGCCTGCACTTGTGGTCACACCCTACATTGCCTACACCTGTGACTTTTGTCCCCTATGTCCTCCTGCTCCTCCTCCGAAACCTGTGGGATATCATCATCAGACATTTGCGGTTCTTGGGATAGTTCACCCACACCTGCAGTTGGAAGACTGCCATTTGCTCTGCTAAGCATGTTGTGTAGCATGGCACACACTGTCATCATCTTTACTGCCTTTTCAGGTGTGTATTGCAGTGCACCACCAGATGTGTCCAGACATCTGAACCTAGCTTTCAATATACCAAACACATGGTCTATGGTGTTTCTGGCTGTTGCATGTCCTTTATTGTAGGCATCCTGTGCAGGGTTTGATGGATTGTGGTATGGGGGTCATTAATCACACCTCAAGTGGATACAACCTATGGTGGGGAATAAAAACACTTTTGGTCAGAATATATATTGTTGTGAGGGGTATTCTTAACTTGCATCCTGGCTGTATTCCTGTACTTACCAAGCAGCAGATCGTGAGATATTTCACCTTGCTGGAATGCAGCCCTTCAAATGGCTGCATCATGGACACTTTCCAGGATGTGTTGCCATGATGTTTGTTATGTTGCCATCTACTGCACACACAATGTAGCAGTTGATGGATGGCCAGCCCTATCTGTTTATGTATTGGTCTGCTTCAGGATGTACTGGTGTCTTGATAGGTATGTGTGAGCAATCTATTACACTGAGTACATGTGGGACTTTTGCTATGTTATAGAACTGGTGCATTACATTTCTCTGCCCCATGGGGGTGGATGGAAAGTGTATGTAGTCATCCACCTTGCTACATATTGCTTCCAGGAATTTTGCCAGGATATGACTGTCAGTTGTTTGTGATACTCCCATAGCATCCCCTGTGTGTGTCTCTGAAATGTCTCAGACACAAGTATACCCAGGCTGAGATGCACTGTGGTTTCAAGTGGGATGGGATTTCCTTACGTGGTCTGCACAGACATGTGTGGGACACAAAAGTTGCAGACAGCCTGCACCAGTTGTCTGCCTAGGCGGTACCTGTTGATTCTTTGATGGTCTGATAATTGGTTTACTGGCAACCTTGCTTGGACTCTAGCTGTCTGCCTTCTAGGACAGACAACTACAGCCTCATTTATGGCTTGCATAACTGCAGCCTGTTGCAATATATTAACAACAGGGTGCATTTTTATATATAGTTTGATGTTTTACTATGGATTTCACCATAATCTGTAGTATTTACTTGACTTCCTTGGAGTATATAAAGTATGCTTCCAGGATTTCAGAAATGGAGTCAACATGGCTGTTTGTTGCATTTGAGTTGCATTGTGTGGGCATGATGTGTTTTGGAATAAGATCAGCATGTGCAGAATCTCTAATTATCCTGTGCTAAATACTTAATTACATGGACTATCTTCAGCGTACCTTCTGGAATCACTTCTGCACCAGGTGTGCTGAAGTCTTCCTTTGGCGTGCTATGCTGTCTGCAAATAGTATCTGCAAACTTTACATAATACAGCCCATATTCTGGAACACTTAGCTAAAGCATTGACAAGATTTGTACTTTTTACCACACTATGATGTTCATAAATATGTTTTCTTAAAGCTGTGTTGGGTTTTCATATATAAAACGCATCACATGTCATGCACTGAGCTATATACACTGTATTTTCATTCAGTTTTTTTGACATTCTGAGGTGTTGCGTGAATTTGTGAATTAGTTTAAGAAATAAAGTTTGCCAAGCAGATGTATTTGCCCATATATAAAGATGCCTTTTTTTTCTAGTTTAAGCTAATGAGCTAGGTTAGAGGGTGTGTGCCAATACCTAAGGTAGGGAGAAGGGAAGGAAGTAGATAGGAAGCTCAAGAGGTGGTGATAGGAAGCGAGTTCAGAGGTGAAGTCAGATGGAGATGATATTTATATGTTGGGTTGGGGATGGTCTAGCCTCCTTGGTGTGAGCATCTGCTGCATGTCTGCCCTTCCCACCCTTGTTTTCTGAATTTGTGTTTGTATTTTGAGTCCTAGGAGGGTGGTTTAAAAGGGGTTCATTTGGTTTCAGGAACCTCATTTCTATTACCCATTTCCTCTTCCATTTATTTCATTCCGTTGGTTAGATTAAGTAGTGGTACACTACTCCAAGGACTAGGGTCTGGTTAAGTTACAGTGAGTCATATGTTTTAATACTGCTTGTAGTACCTGCTTTTGCTGGTGAGCTTTCCCTTCACTGCCAAATGCCTGCTCATAGTTATTTATTTATTTTATCACTGTTAGTGTTTTTAACTTGTTTCACTGTTTGCAGGTTTGTAAATTCAGTAAACTGGTCACAATAGGTTTAACTGTGTGATTATTGGTATCTGTGCAGAGATTATAGAAAAAAACTGTTCTCAAAGAAGCACTTGAAACTTGGAGAAATCCCAAACATTACAGTTTCCCAGATTGTTGCTATAAAGGCTGGTAAAGTGAGGCTACATATAGGCAAAAATACTGTTAGTAAACTGTACTTACAAGATACCAAAGGCAAGCGTAAAATTATTGTCATCTAACTTCTCACAGTACAAACAAACTGTTGTTTTAAAGCAGTAGGCTATAACAAATACCACACCAGTAAGGCCAAGGTGAGTGAATGACCAAATGGCAGGATGGTAAAAAGTGTGATTAAGATAATCACAAGACACTGGTGACTATACATATGATATCCAATACATCCATAAAAGGAAAAAAAAGACTGAAAAGACAGTAGAGGCAATGAAAGATGGTAAGGAACTTAAGAAGAACAACTGTGTATGACAATAAATGATTTATCTTATGAAATATGTAGAATTGTGTGCATCATCCTAAAGAATGCAGGAACAAAATAACTAAACTGAACACTAGTGTTGCTATTTCAATGGCTTATGAAATTATTTTGCTAAACTGAAAGGGTGGGTTGATCCAAGTGAAACCCTTTTTGCCATGGCAAAAGCAAAATGGCACAAATGACCAACAACTGCAAAGTTATCATCAGGATTCAGGATAGGCAGACAAAAGTAGCTGGGTCATAGAAACAAGTGTGTTAGAGATTATGAGTAAATATTGAATGTTAAGGTGTTACAAGCTGAAGAAAATGCTAAGGCAGCAAAATTCTGGAGCAAGTTCATAAATAAAGCGTGACTGCACAATGAGTTAGACAGATCATGTTGGTGCGCTAAACCAAGGGAGAACTGAGTGCTACTAGTACGCTGACTGCAGAGAAAGCACAAGAGTTCAAGGAATTACTCAGGGGTCTAACACCTCAGGAAGAAGAGGAAATGGGTGGAGATGAAGAAGAATGACAGCACCTCAAATATGTATGTGTAAGGACTAGAGAACAGATATCTGGATGAGTCAGGTATGGAAAAATTTGCATAAGGGACGTTGGTGGTGGAATGCAGAAGTCACCGAAAGAAAGATGGAGTGCAGAAAAAGTTAGAGAAAGAAAAGACAGACCTGGCTAAGAAGCAATAGTGGTTGGCTAATGCAGAGGCTACAAGAGCAGTTGCAATAACAAACAAGGGGGTATCAGAAGCATTGTACTAGCTTCTCAAAAGTGACTCAGCAGGTGGCACAAAAAACTCTATTAAGCAAAACTCTATTGAGCTGCAAAGCAAAGACAGAAAGATAAAGAAGATAGTCAGATATCCTTCATAAGGGATATCAGCAACAACCTCCTCACGTGTCCAAAGGACATCAAAGGCAGATGGAAGGAGTACTTCCAACAACTTCTGAATGAAAAAAAAAAAAACAGAAGCTGTACTGCTCCATATACAGCCTATGATGACAGAAGAGGAGGAGCCTACTACAGAAGTAAGAACAGCACTAAAGAAAATAATCAGGGAAAGCAGCATCCTCGGATGTAGTAAAAGTAGGTATGAGCAAGATGTTGGGTGAGATAGGGGAGAAATTACTTGTGAGGATAATCATAGCAGTAAGCATAGTCATGCCAGTGTACAAGAACAAAGAGAATACCCACAACTATGGGCAGTATTCAGGTATGAAACGATGGTCACGCTGCATTAAAGTTCTGGAGAGGGTGATTGATAAATGAATATGCAGAGTAGTAGAAAGTAAGATGGGAGATGAGCAGTTTGAATTGAGATCAGGATGCAGCACAACTGACCAATGTTTGCAGTGAGACAGACAGTTAAGAAGAAGTTAAAGATGAGATAACAGTCCAACTAGGCATTCCTAGATTTGGAGAAAGCATATGACAAGCTCCTAAGAAAGCTGATTTGGGCAGTCCTGTTGTAATTCAAAGTCCCACAAACATTGGTAGAATCAGCACAGGCTATGCACAGGAACACAAAGACTCAAGTATAAACAGTTTTTAGTCTCACAGAGGGGTACTCTGTGGGAGTGGGTGTGCATCAGGATTCAGCTTTGAGTTACTGCTGTTCATACTGGTGAAGGACTACATTAGCAAACAGGTCAGAGGAGACAGAGCAACAAAACTGATGTAGGCAAACAATGTGGCAATGCAAACAAACTCTGAGCAAGAACTTCAGCAAAGGACTGAGTAATGGAATGCAAACCGAAGGTACATGGGATGAAACAGAGTATAGATAAGATTGGGGTAATGGCAGCAAATGGGGAAAATCAGAAGAAGCTAAGAACTGAGATAGAAGGGGAATAGTGGAAGGGGTTAAAAGCTTCATGCATCTGGGATGGGTGGTTAAGAAGTCTAAAAGAGGAGGTGAAAGCAAGAATCAGAATTGATGCAGAAAACTGGCCTAAAATGTTAGGGGTAGTTTATGACAGAAGAATGGCAAAGAAGCTAAAAAGCAAGATGTACAAAATAGTGGTGTGACCTGTACTACTGTATAGTACAGAAACACTTTTGCAGCTCGAGCTAATGGAGATGGAGTGCCTGACATAGGATAGGTGGTAGAATGTACACTGTAGGACAGACAGAGAAATGAGGACATGAGAGCAGAGGCCAAAGTAGTTCCAATTGCAGAAAAACATAAAAAGAACAGATTACTGTGGTTCAAGTACATGTTCTGAAAAGCAGAAGACAATCTGGTGAAGAAGATCTGTGGCACACATGAAGACAAGAGGAAACAATGTCATCCAGCAAAGATATGGGAGGATTGTATGAGAGAAGACCTGTGACAGTCAGGTATGACTGTCAAAGAAGGGAAGAGAGTGGCACCAAATTGAGAGAGATGGCAACAGTTGACACAACACCCTGACCCTGTGTAGAAAATACAAAAAAGTGGGGTTGATGATAATGATGTCGACAATGATGATGATGTTGAGTGAGTTAGGGTTGAAATGGCTCCAGAGGGTACTCGTAGCAGTATGGAGAAAAAGGGCTATCTCAGATGACTGGAGAATAATCATTCTAGTGTCAGTGCACAAGAACAAAGGAGACATTCTCAAAAGTTGGCAGTAAAGTGTTTTCAAACTCCAGTCTCCTGTATCAAAGTTGGGTGATTGATAAATGAAAACACAGAGTAGTATAAATTTATATGTCAAAAGAACAGTAAGTATTCAGAATTAGGATGCAACACAAATGAGACAATATTTGCAATGAGATAGTTGGGAAGAAGCTGCAGATGAGGAGAGTTCAAGTGAGAATTCCTAGATTTGATAAAAGCATATGACAAAACCCCAAGAAAGCTATTTGGGAAGTCCTGTGATGGTTTGAAGTTTCAGAAATATTGGTAGAATTATGAAGGTTGTGTACAAGGACCCAATGACACAAGTACATAGTGTTTGCCTCACAGAGTGGTTCCTAGTGGAGGTGCATCAGGCTTTAGCTCTGAGCCCACTGCTCTTCACACATGTGATGGATGGACTACATTAGCAAACAGATCAGAGAGGAGAGATCAACAAAGTGGTTGCATGCAAACAATGTGACATTACAAGAATACTCTGAGCAAGAATATCAGCAAATGATAGACAAATGGAATGCAAAATTGAAGGCACATGTGATGAAACTGTGCACAAATAAGCAAGTTGTCATAGCAGCAAATGGGAAAATCATTAGAAGCTGGAAACTGAGATAGAAGGGAAGATTGTGGAACAGGTTATCAGTAGATGGGAAGGACTGTTCAGGAGAAGGGAAATTAGAGTGAGGAGGTCAAAGTGAGAGTCAGAGAGATTGCGATCAACTGACAGAGAGTATTGGGGTAGTATGGGACAGAATAATGCAAAATAATCAGAAAGGTATGGAGTATAAAACAGTGGTGCAACCAGTACCTAGTAAAGAAACATGGGAAAGAAAGACAGAGCAATTGGGAAAGCTAGAGGAGCTAGAGATGAAGTGCCTGAGACTGGTAATAGAATGCACACTGTGGGACAGAGGAAGAAATGAGGACATCAGAGCAGAAGCCCAAGTAGATCCAATGGCAGGTCAAAGAGAACAGCTTATGGTAGTTCAGGCACATGTGCAGGAATACAGAAGACAATCTGGTAAAGAAGATTTGGGAGAGGCAGCAAGAAGGCAAGAACAAATGAGGATCTCTACCAAAAATGTGGTGGACTGTGTGAGAGAAGACCTGTGACCTCAAGAATGACTGTTGAAGAAGGCAGGAGAATGCCACTGTATTGAGAGAGATGGCAATAGATGACATGACACCCCAGCCTCATGTGGAAAATGTGGAAAAAAGATTGATGACAATGATGATTCAATTATAGATATTAACATCTACAAAATGCAGCTCTGCTTTCCAGGGCTAGTTGGCTAAATTGCCTCAGCAAACATGCTAGCTGGCTATTAATTCAATATTTACAATGATTTGTCACTATTCTTACTTTCCTGGTTGTTTTATTGTTGTAATGCATCCCGCAATTGTTTTGCCATAACTGTTTCATGGGTTTCAATGATTTATTTCCATTTTTCCTGTTATTTTTAATTGTATGATGCTCCATATCCCTGTAATTCTCTGCAGAATGCCCTCTGACCATTGATGTCATGTAAGGGGTTCCATTAAGGCTGTCATTTCATTTTGTGAAAGCAATTCTGAGGACTGGGGTGCTTTTTCTAGTTATAGCAATGATATCCACATTGTTGGTTTAACTTCTGATGTGAAGGGCTAAATTGTTACAAAGATGGTCCTTATTTGAGTTCAACAGAAAGGCCAGATGAAAGTGAAGTTGATGTTGATGAGGCTATGTGGCCTCCTCTGTACCATACCTAAAAGCATTTGGGAAATCACAAATAGTATGTGTTTTGTTACAATATAATGAATTTCTTTTGCTGCTGATTACTAAATGAAATGTGCACAGTTGTTAAATTTGTGACTGCATTATTTTCATTTTGGGGTCACACTTACTGTTGGGTCACAACATGGACTGTTGTTTTTGTTAATGTTTTGAATGGCAACAGAATGTGTAAGGGTAAAGTGAATAAATAATGGATTTCACAGAAGCTATGTGATATACACTTTCTGTGAGATACAGCTTCACAGAAGCAGGTAGGGTATCATTATGCAGATAGCTAGCATGGGAGGGTAGCCATAAAATAGCCAGTACTACAAGAAATATAGGCCCATACAGTGTATGGGAATGCATGTTCATAAACATAACCAAAAAGCAGGGGTCATATACTAACATTGATGGTTCACACATAGAATTGTGTGATGTGTAACAGGGTGATACAACACAATAAACAGCATACAGCAGCATGAGTAACTACAGACAGCTCAAGGACCAGCCAAAAAGAAAATACACACAAACAAGCCTCACATCCCATGTCTGACATGGAATGTAACATAAAAGGTAACAATTTAAGGCTCAGGTTATTGGTGCAACATGACACATTTAGAGGTAAGGGTACATTTAAACATGCAGAGCATCTATGACAGTGGCTACACTACAGACATGGAACATGCATCAATGTTGGGGATACAGCAACATAGGTAAATATATGTGTGAAATCAGTGTGATATGGAAAGGCACGCATGGGAACTACATGCCAACATGAGAATGTAAAATAGAAACTGGTCCACAGAAGTGCAGTGAATGCTGAGGGTGAGGCATAGGCTGTACCATATTAAAATGCATTAAATAGCACAGGTATGTATACAGAGGCATATTTGCGCATGCGGGAATGGCAGACAGCAAGGGAATGTGTAATGTAGCGATCAATGCTGAATGACAAAGATAAGTGCTGTTAATCATGTAAATATGTGCTATATATGAACTAGCAAGAAATGCAAACATAGAAGCATGAAGGCACATATAGCATTACTGTCAATATCTGAGTTAACATATACCAGTGACAAATAAGTATTACATTTCACAACTAAAACTAGTCACCTAGGTCAAATAAATTTTGAGAAAACCCTGTGGCATCAGACGTATGAAAAAACATAGAGTAGACTAGTCAGTGGTCAGCAGAGCAGACATCATTGCCACATGGTCAGAATGACATGACAGGATAAAGAATAGATCAACTACCAGTGTTATTATAATGCAGTCTATGGTGCCCATGCTGACATCTCACACTGCAGTCCTGTCTCTACCTGCCACATCTGGAAACACTCAGCTCATGGTGCTGCAATGAGGAGATGGATGTGGTGACAACAGCATACTGGAACATAATGTGGGTAGAACCAGTCCTGTGATGTGACGCTCTGGATGTGACTGCTGAGCTAACAGCTGAGTGACCAACAGCAGATGTGCATGCATGTTGCAGCATGGACGTTGACATCTGAGAGCCATGTGTGGGTCTAATAAAATGGGGTCTGCCTCTCCCCACTGGAGGTAATCTGCTTAGTACAGTTAGGGCACAAAACATCTGGTTCATACTATGACTGTTCTAGCACTGCCATAAGAAGGCTTTCAGCACAGCGTGCAATAGATAACACACTGTCATGCTGTGCAGCCAGTGTTGCCATGACCTCTCCATGTCTGCACTCCTAACTTTCATGTAACACACACACAGCTACATGATCATTAGCACAAGCAAGTGCACGCAAGTCAGAGTCATAATGTCACCGTGAACTCACATATGCCTGTAATGGTAAACGGATACCCTCTGACCCACAGTCATGTACATCGGCTACACTCCTATGTGTAGTCCGACAGAGAGTATCAGACCATTCTGGGGAAGAGTCACCATCATTACCAGACTCTACATGGGACAGTGAGTCAAAGTCAACATCATATTCAACACCTGATGTCCCTACATAATCAGAATGGCCATCAATATTATCCTCCCTATCAGAGGCTACACCATGAACCACATGGCTGTCCCCTTCTGGGCCAGACAATGAATCTAATGCATTAGCCTGTGTGCCATGGGCCATACTATCACAGTTAGGCATATCACATCCCACCTCAAGATCAGTGGATGGGCTACTGGTGGAGGTAGGTAGTGGACATGCTATAAAACGAGACAGATGGCACATGTCACATACATTCACAGAAAACAAATCATGCAGCATAGTACTGAAATCTGGAACACCTATGTAACTACAATGCTAATGATGATATTGACTTAACAAGTCACTGTGGCTGTGGGTGGTTCAGGGACCCTATATAACAGAGATATTCCATGTAATTTACTTATCAGAAAAATATGACAGATGAGGTCAATGCAACTGCTAAAATCTACCTGACATGTCCTCCTGTGACTCCACTGCCAGAGGTGAGGATGAAATACCACTGTCGTGAAAAGATAGACATATACAAATCATTATTAAGCATATACAAGTTATTATGTATCATTCCACATGAGTTATAATGCACAGCAAATAATATAGACACATTCCAGATGGGCAATGCTGATGTGCAGATTGCAGGTGTCCTGTGCAGTGAACAAGACCATAGTAATCATGATCGACATAGATGTAATTATCAATAGTAACAATATAGACTGCCTCTTCCGGTATGTCTTCCCTGGTTGGGGAGTGTATCATCCATCCTAATGCATATTCTATATTATAACATGGCATACAAACAACAATATGTGAGCATACTCTATAGTCTTAACAGAATGGAGGGGCACACAACAACTCTGGATCACTCTAACAGGGTATAGAGATACTTTTATGACAAACAGTGCACCAGATGTACCTGTATATGGAACAAGACAACATTAATATCCTAAACCACAGGAGTGCTGAACAGTGCTGCACAAAATCAAGCATATGACCAAGCTTATCAGTTCTGTCTGTGTGCAGCTTTATGGATCATGTCTTTTGATGATGTATCTGAAGGTTAAAGGCAGTAAGACATCAGCATATGAAAATAACCTGTTATGCAGTCATAGCTACATATCATCACAAGAAACAAACATAAATGCTAATCCATCCTGACGTTGCCTCTGTCCCATTGAATGTACTCACAACTCCTACTACTATATGACTAAGCAATAGAGAGTATCTGTAAATCAGTCACCGAACATACAACTTGTGAAAATCACTGTAAGTCTCAGTAAACATACACCAGACATTTCAGCATATCCTGCAGTAAAAAAGATAAATTTGCATTCCTTCCATATCTGTAGTTCTCTGGGGCTGCTTTATTTTTATCCATACAACTGCATATGGGGAAAAGCTCCTTGTCACTGATGAACATATACCCATATGTATGGATATTGTTGAAGTGTACCTCCCTCCTTTATGTAGCAGACAGATTCTAATGTAGAGAATTTCAAACAACATACACATGAAAGCATGTTTCAGTTGTTATACATGGCATACTAATAATGTAGGTATGTGATAATAGCACTGTATTCTACCTCAGCAATACAAGCAGGTGAGAGCTTACCTGCTATACCCCAGAGTAAAGTTAGCCAAGTACCCACAGCTTTTAAGTACCATTTGCACCATACATAATTAATGAGGTTTATTAGCATTCAATGTTTTAGAATCCCATTAGCAAACATGTGCATAACTCTTCGAATCTTGGCACATTAACCAATAGTGTACAGTGCTTAGCGCAATAATTCTCAATAAACAAGAATAACTGTAACATGTCTGATGCCTTCCAATAGTCTGTTACCATTCTATATGAGCCAAATTTAAAATGTAATATTTATACATATTCCTACCATACCATTGTTACCTGCAAATTGAGTGGGATCTCAGTCAGCATTTTTGGAAGGTGTTTTTGTAAAAGCTTCAACACGCATACTGAGGATGTCTACAGAGGTGAGGCTGCACTGAGTCTGGGTGCTGAACTGAACAGAGGAGGAGACCACCCAGATGCCCACTGTCTGTGTTGGGTTTCAGCAGAGAATGAGTGCACACCAGAGGAACTTTGATCTGATTGACATCTGAAACTAGATTGCGAGGGAGCTCTGCAGATGAACTAGGATCTACTGGACTGGCATGTAGGTGTGTAAGCCCACCACTATTATGATTACCTGCATCGGAAAGACACAGAGGATCTTTGCCAAAGAGTTGTAGAAGTTTGATGCCAGCAACCTGATACCTACATTAAGTCACATAACCCACATCTTAACACCCACATTATCATATGTGTCCTGTAACCATATGTGTTTCTGTGAATCTGTGTTTCAAGTGTATCCCATGGCGATCTGTATTGAAAATAGTAACTTATATGGAGGAAATTTAGTTGTACTCATTAAAGTTAACATTCTCATGTCAATGCATTCTGAGGTTATCCATAACTATACTAGGCCAGTGTACAGATTATGCATGACTGTTGGTTATGACTGTATATTAATACAGACGTCACATATATAACTACTACTGGTATTCCATAATATTTGCTTTAAGAACATCTAATGGTCTGTAATTTCCCTTAGCTCAACTGGTTAAGCAATGTTGCAAAGTGACTGTTGTCCTATGTGTGGGTTTAATTCTCGTGTTGCCTGTTTTTGTAAAAGTATTGGCAGTGATTCATGTAATAACATTTGGCATGTGGTGAATTGATGCCTGTAGTGCTCAGGCTCCAAATGATTATGCATTTCTTCATTATCCACAAAGCTTCTAGAAACATCATGCTGTATACCTGTGTATATGTGAATGCTAAGTAATGCATACCTTGGTAAGCTTTAAATTATAAAATTCATAACAGTCCTTTATAATCCATGTCTGCTTTCTTCAGTTTAATGAATGTAAGACCAATGCAAGTCATCATGGCTAAAATATGTGTGAGTTTTGTAAATACAATGCAAGTACAAGAAATGTGGATCTGTAATCCTTATACTGTCTAATTGCTGTAGGGTTAGCATTGCATGTGGACACATTTGTGTGTTTGAATCATACGGTTGTGCACTCATTTTTTAATGGTTATTTATTCTTTAAAAGTACATTCTAATGTTTTTTTTTCAAACTACGACAATCAAACTCAATGTGCTGACACATGATACTTTTATAAGGCAGATACATGCATATTCCATCACTAGTCTATAGACTTTTATAGCATCAAAGGAAGTATGCTGTCTCTTAGCTCAAATGGCTAAGCAATAGGCCACTTTAATTTTTTTGCC
Organism: Protopterus annectens; assembly: GCF_019279795.1. Lineage (NCBI taxonomy): Eukaryota > Metazoa > Chordata > Ceratodontiformes > Protopteridae > Protopterus > Protopterus annectens. The sequence goes on along the minus strand of NC_056734.1, from coordinate 673,011,022 downwards.
TATGTATAGGTTCAAATCTTAGTGTAGCCTCTTTTGAATGATATCATGTCAGATATGCATTCCGACTAAACAATACATATGAGAAATCTATACTTGGTTAGTAAGTTATACATTAGAGATTTTACACATCTAGCATGGCTGTGGTGCATTAAAGTCTATAGTGCTTAGCCTGAGGATGACTACACAGATCTCTGGTTATCCACAAGTTTCTAGAAACATCATACTTCTGTTAATAATGATGCATGTATAAATGCTGGGCAATACATTCATATGTTACCTCTACAGTTTAGACTACACAAAAGTCTGTTATAATCCATTACTTCTTTTCACTGACTGCTTTATCTAAATTACATGTAATGGTTTAAATCCCACAGTTGAACAAAATCCTTTAATGGCTACTTATGTGTTTGAAGTGCAGAAAGATATTTTCCTGCAAACTATGACAGTTAAAAAACTTAACTGTTAAAGTTGTGAGGTATTTTTTTGAGCAATATAATGACAAGAAGTCCTAACTGCATAGGATTGTTGCTCAAATCCCACCACATATATTATGCACATCATTGACCAGACTGAATATTATTACACAGGCATGCCTAACTTTCATGATATGTGTTATGAACAAGTGGTACTTTTGTTTCACACTACTGGTCATATATGTCACTGTTATGAACAGTGGTGCTTTTGTTTCACATTATTGGTCATATATGTCACTGTTATGAACAGTGGTGCTTTTGTTTCACACTATTGGTCATATATGGCACTGATGTCATCAGTTCACATCACACAACCCATTTTGTATATACTACATGCAATATAATGTTAAATGTGTATATTATTTTCCTTGTCATGTAATATACGCACATAACTTCACATTAGGCTAATATATGTATGTACATGTCTAGACAAAATAGCAAACACATGTACACCTATACATGGAGATCTGTCTATCAATCTGTATTTATAAGCCTATGTACGCATACATATGTATTAAATTGTATTCATGCATATGTACAGAGAGGAAGATTGTAACATTGAGGTATTGTACATCATATACAGGTACACAGTTTTATTGATTATGCAGTAACAGCACAATAAGTTCAGCATTCAATAACTGTGTACATTTATAGGTCTTTGTCCACATGGTCAGTTATATCTCTATGCTTATCAAATGTCATCTTAGATTAGTATACACATTCGTGTGTGTATTGCTTTCCTGTGTATTCATGGATGTAAGTCATTTGACATCCATCAAATGAGGCAATCACAGTCAAGCTGGATTTACTGAGTAGGTAGGGTTCTGCTTTCTAGTGTGAACATAAGCAACTGTTATAGATTTGAATCTAACTTTTTCCTGTTTGGCTACAATAATCTTCGTGTGTGCATAGTAGTGAAAATGACACATTAATGATTGAACATGCAGCATGTGATACTGTATGCCAGTGCTAGCTTGTAATAATGTAAAGCTCCCTATATTCTTAATAAGCTTCCCAATTACCACCCCTTAAGGTACATTTTTTTAAAACTTAAACATTCAATGTCATGCTTATTAATGGCATTGTTTTCATCCTTTTTTCTAATGGCATAATTATGTTAAGATATGTGTCTCTTCACGGAGGAAAGCAATGCCCTTATTAAGCATGCCATTGAATGTTTGGGTTTTAAAAGGATGCATTTTCATTTTGAAAAAGTTGGTTTGAAATAAAAAGGGTGGCAATTGGGAAGTTTATTTAGAATATAAGGAACTTTAATGACAGTTAATAAATGCATCTAGCTTCCTGGGTTTGAATAAAAAAAAAATAAGTATTTGTAGCATATAACTTTATGATGGAATTTAATGAAGGTGTTGCTTTTTTTATTTTCAGTGAAATATATAACAATGAATTTTTCACTGCTGTAATTTTTAAATAATGTTATGAACTGATGTAAGTTAGCAGTTGCATTTATTCACTCATTCATTATTTATGTTAAGTCCTTCGTATATTGATAGTATGGAATATTTATAAATTTTGTATTTTTTGTATGACTTCATTAATTGCATTAGTGGTTTGATTTTTAATGAACTATTTATGGGAAAGAAGTTATGTGGTATTAAAGTCTGGTGACGTTCCTGTACTACAGTCAGAATAAAAGTGCTTAATTGTGGATTGTTTCATATTTTTTATTAAATGGTCTTTTTTATAAACTGCTGTGTTACTTTGTTTCCTAAAATGGTTTGGTGAACGTGAGTTCCTCTCGAGAAATATAATTAACATATTCCACTGAAAATAAAAAAGCAACACCTTCTTTAAATGTGCAGTCTTATGACATTCAGGCATGTTAATGTGTATGTCAGACTTTCCGTAATCCATTTGCTAAGTGAGTATAATACTTATTGAGTTATTGCGAATAATATTAATGTGTACAAATTTTTAAGTGGAATGTTGTCTTAAAAGTTAGTTATCAATAGGAGTTTTTTTTTATTAAATTGGGGTTATGTGATGTTTGTTGACACCACCAAAATGAATGACATTTTGACTTGCATGGTTTGCAAGTAAGTTGCTTGTAATGTTGCTGCAGTTTGAACAGCAGGAAGTGTGAAACTTTTGAGTGTGCCAGTGGTCCTCGGTGAACTGTGTTTTGTGCATAGTTTGCCTAGTTGATTGATGAATTGGTTCTGCTGTCTCAGCATTCTTAATGCTGTTGGAAGACCTTTGCTGGCATATACTTCTTAAGCTCCACTTGTATAATTGCACTGTGATGATTTGTTAAACATATTACATACCATGTTCAGTCAATGGTGTGTTACAAGCCAGTCATAGTTCTATTGTATGTGTGAGGTGTTGCATATTATATTCATGATCAATATTACATTGTTTCATCTCTGCAGATACATATGCAAGGATAATACAAATGTAGGCAGTAACATTGAGACATTTGTTGAGGGATGGTTATGTATGCGAGTCATATACATCATTTCTATGTATTGTATGCTGTTGCACTGTGCTTGTAATTGTGCAGTTGTTCAAATGCTTTCAAATTCCATTCTGTGATGTTCTGATGTCACCCATTAACCATGCTGCATAGCTTATCTCATTTGCATATGCATTTTAAGTGTACCATTGCTTGTTATGCTTATTAATCTTACAATATATTTTAAACACACATTTTAATCATGAGATATAAACATGATACATTATGTGCATATAATGATAAGCTATACTAGAACTTTAAATGTCATATTGATACCTCAACATAAATGTGTGAGGCACACATTAAGTAATAAATAGAAGGTTATACTTTCCAAAAAGAATAATGGTCATTGGTTTAAGTTCTATCTCTCTACGTACATGTATCAGGTGCCCCTTTCCTAAAGGTCTGTTGTTGGTGTTAGCTTATACTAGGCTAAGTTTTTTTTTTTTTTTGAATAGAGCCTCATGTTAGTGTTGCATGCTAAAGTCATATGGCACACTTGTCTTGAGACTTATACTGTATATATGTCTGTGTACTGTGCACAAGTGTGCTTTATATGCACACTGAAGCCAGATATGTCTGTAAATGTACAAGTAATAGCAGAAGCATGTTTGATAAACTGAATACTGCATGCCATGTAATGTACCAGAGTAAAATAATAACATGATGGGCACACTGGCCTACCCATGGCTTTCTATTCATTTTATCAGTATATGAATCTTATGACATTTAGAATGTTGCATAATCATGACAGTGCATTTGTCATTATTTCACCTTTGTGTGTTTTGTTATACATCATATAAATAAACCTTATGAGCCAGATCTGTTGAACATTATGGTGTCATGACAAGTGTACTGTACTGTTAAATAACTTGAGCAAACATTTCACATGTCCTGGCTCATACATTTTGATGTTGTCGATTGCATAACCTATACTCTCTTAATTATGTTGGTGCACATCTAATTGTGTTTTATTACAGACATGTTTGGCATATGACTCTGATGTCCATTACAAATCATTTGTGAATTAGTATGGATTGGATTTATGTCTGACATCACATATGGTATTAGAGATGGATAATGTCAGACAAACATCTGATACATAACAGCTACAACATGTAAATTGTGTAAGTTTGTATTATGTTTTATTTATTTGCCAGTTTTAGGTTAATACCTATTATATATGTATAGTGTTTCTTTTTTTTTCTGTAGTGAACTATGACAGTGCATGGGACCTGTGCTGGCTAAACATTTGAATGATGATGATGACAATGTGCCAGACCACTGCCAACCGAATTGGACTCTGAGGACTAGGATGATGACCATGAAAAGGACAAAGATGACAATAACAGACCAGGACCTGCACTTACCATTATTTCTTTTGCTCAAAGTGGAAGATGTCCAAAACCATGCCAGGCAGACTGTTTTCAGAAACAGAGCTGAGACATAGTGACAGATGTCTTCCATCTGCATTTGAAGTTGTGGCTGTCTCTCTACAGTTAATTCCCCATGCACCCTCCCTGTTCTTGTTTTGGTATTAATGTTGGTGGTTTTGAAATTGCCCGCCCCTCTTGTAGATTTGTATTTGGATACTCCTTCTAGGCCCATCTCATTTGCTCACTCAACTGAGTGCAGTGAGATCATATTCTGATTTCAGGCACTCCTACTGTGTACAAAGAGAGCATTTGGGAAGGACAACCCCTGTAGCCTCGTAATCCTGCTCTGTTCCCTCACTCAAAAAATTCAACTGCCCTTACTGTAACTGTCTTAGTTGCTCTTCTGCGTGCTGTTATCTGTTCAGTCGCTCATACTCTGCACTTATTACTGCTTGTTAGTAGCCTTCTAATTTATTGCATTCTGCACTTGTTTTTTAGTCATTTGTTAATTTAATTGCATTTATTTGAACTGTATTTGCCATAGTGTTGCTACACACTCGGGTGTGCTGGCCTGCACTACAATTTGAATTGTATTTACTGCTGTTTTAGCTGCTTTTCTGTAACAAAAAAAATAAGAAATTCTAAGCTTGTTTCCTGCCTTTCCTGTAACTAAAGTCCAGATACAGACTTGCTGTATTCAGGACTGTTCGTAAGCTTCTGAGCCCCCCAAGCCTTTCTGTGTTGGAGGGAAGCCTTCTAGTTTATCAGTGGGAGTAGTAAGCACTAGGTAGCCTATTTACCATGGGAAGAGTGGGTTTTGGCCCTTAAATTGTAGTTCATTGGCCATTTGGAAGTTTTTCCATCTCTTTCTACTTTCTGGTTAAAAGCCCATTTTGCGTTTGGTCCCTGCCTTTCCTATAACTATTGTAGACCAGGAACAGATTTGCTGTATCCAGGACTGTTGGTAAGCTTCTGAGCCCCCCAAGCCCTTCTGTGTTGGAGAGAAGCCTTCTAGCTTATCAGTGGGAGTGGTAAGCACTAGGTAACCTATCTACTACAGGAGGAGTGGTTTCTGGCCCAGAAATTATAGTTTATTGGCTGTTTGGGAAGCTTTTCCATCTCTTTCAACCTTCTGATTTAAAAGCCTGTGTTTGCACTTGTTTCCTGCCTTTCCTGTTACTAGTCTAGTCCAGGTACAGATATGCTGTATCCAGGACTCTTTGTAAGCTTTTGAGCCCCCAAGCCTTTCTGTGTTGGAGGGAAGCCTTCTAGTTTATCAGTGGGAGTGGTAAGCATCAGGTAACCTATCTACCACAAGAGGAGTGGTCCCTGGCCCAGAAATTGTAGCTATTGGCTATTTGAGCTGTTTTTTTCCATCTCTTTCAACTTTCTGGTTTGAAACCCACACTTGTAGCCTATCCTCCATGGGAAGAGTGAGTTTTGGCCCAGAAATTGTAGTTTATTTGGCTGTTTGGGCAGTTTTCCATCTCTTTCAACTTGCTGGCTTAAAACCCTATGTTCATAGGTTCATAGGCTGATACTAGGCTAGCTGCCCTAGGGCATTTACAAGCCTAGCCAGAGTGTGTTTGGCTTTTGCCACCCTTCTTAGATTAGTTGACTGTGCCTCTGTATAGTAGGTCACAGAAGATAGCCCATTTAAGGTTAGTTTACCGTGCCTCTGTCTAGCAGTGACACAGAAGAGATCCCAGGGGTAAATTTACGATCTCCCATCCAAACGTCAAGATTCTTCTTGAAGAGGGACATTGAGGGGCTCTGTCTGACATGGATTGGGATTTTGTTCCAGAGTGAGAGGAGCCTCTGGGATATGAATCTGTCCCTCCAGCATGTTCTATTTATTTCTGTGCTGAGGTTTAAGTCACTGGAGCGTGTAGTTCTGATGGATTTGGATTTCTTGAGGTGGAGCATGTCCATTAATTCTGGGTTGGACATGGCTTTATACGTCAGGCACAGATCACCTCTGAGTAGGTGGTAAGCAACTGAGTAGAGCTGGAGTTTCTTTAGCCTAACTGCGTAGGGCATCTGTTTGAGTCCCTTGATCCTCTTGGTGAGGTACTTTTGGGGTCTTTCTAGTTGTAGCAGGTGTCGGGTAAGGTACATCCCAAATGGGGCATTGTATTCAATTATGGGCCTGATGAGTGATGAGTAGAGGGGCACAATGACCTCTCTTGATCTAGATGTGAACCCCTTCGTGATAAGGTGGGCTATGTAGAATGTCTTTCTAACCACTTTGGCAATGTGATTGTCAAAGGAGAGATTGCAGTCTACTTGGGTCCCCAAATCCCTAATTACTTCTTCTGTACTTAATGGATTACCACCTATGTTTGTACTTGTTCCCCGCATTTCCTGTAACTAGTCTAGTCCAGGTACAGATTTGCTGTATCCAGGACTCTTTGTAAGCTTCTGAGCCCCCCAAGCCTTTCTATGTTGGAGGGAAGCCTTCTTGCTTATTAGTGGGAGTGGTAAGCATTAGGTAGCCTATCTACTACAAGAGGAGTGGTTTCTGGCTCAGAAAATTTAGCTATTGGCCGTTTGGGCAGTTTTTTTTCCATCTCTTTCAACGTTCTGGTTTAAAAGCCGCACTTGCGCTTGTTTCCCACCTTTCCTGTAACTAGCCTAGTCCAAATACAGAGTTGCTGTATCCATGACTGTTGGTAAGCTTCTGAGCCCCGCAAGCCTTTCTTGTGTTGGAAGAAAGCCTTCTAGCTTATCACTGGGAGTGGTAAGCACTAGGTAGCCTGTCTACCATGAGAGGAGAGGTTCTTGGCCCAGAAATTGTAGTTTATTGACCACTTGGACAGTTGTCCGTCTCTTTCAACTTTCTGGTTTAAAAGACCACATCTGCGCTTGCTTCCCATCTTTCCTTTAACTAACCTACTGGGTAGCACTAGAAAGCCTTAAACTGATGCAAGCCTTCTAGCTTAGAAGAGAGACTTTGGAGTGATTAAGTATCAGTTTTCTGTACTTTCTTGCTGTACTTAACTGTTTTCTGCCTAAACGCAGATTTTCCAGCGTTTATTGTGATTTAAAAACTTGTTTTTTTCACATACTGTACTTATTTGACTGCCTGCACTTTTAAAAAGTTGTTTTTTGTTAAATAATTTGTTTAACTGTTGTAGGCTACACACTAAAGTGCGATAGCCTTTTCTGATCGTTTGTAGTCGTTTAAAGCTGTTTTAAGTGTGTTTTTTCTTTACTGCTTTTGCCTTATCTTTTCAAAAAAAAAAAATTCTTGTTTCCCACCTTTCTAAGTTTGTATAGTCCAGTTTTCAGGCTAGTGTTAAATTCAGGGCAGTGATACTAGTTTCTGAGTTGCCCATACCTTACTTGGATAGAAGGAAGTTTCTCTGTTCACCTGGAAGTTTCTTTGTTCAACTTGTGAGAAAGGGGAGCTTTGAGCAACCTATCTGTCCCTAGAGTAGTGGTTTCTGCCCAGAAGTTAGTAGTTTATTGGCCATTTTGGGCTAATTTCTATCTCTTTTATTTCCCTACTATAAAAACCACGTTTGCACGGTTTTGTGTACCGGGCAGTGCCGGTTAGCTACGGTTAAATATTCCTGGCTCCACTAAGTTTCCTCTTCAGTTTTTCCCTTGAAACTAGTCTAACTCTCAACCTATGCACTCAAAAAGCATCTTACAGCCCAGCACTTGCTCAGACCTAATAGCAAGCACTAATATACCCTGACACTGATTACCCCAACAGGGCAAGGCTCTTTATTCACCCCTCACCAACCAAGTGACTAAGCAGCTCACCCTACTATTCAGGCATGACCAAAGGGCAACTTCAGGTGCACTCTCCAGTCCAGCTGGTGAATCTGGGTATCCTGAGACAATGTTACAACTGCCTCATGTACACAGACAACCCTCTCCTCCTACCACAAAACACTAACATATGTGAGAGATGCAATTATACAGCCAAACTGGAGGCTAAGCTGCCTCCACCCAAGACTGGAACAGACAGTCAGGAGAAGAAGGTTAACACTTGCACCACACCTCCAGCTGCACACAGACCTACTAAAACAGCACTGGCAAAAAATACACATAAATACACAAAATCATACTTGGAGGCTCTAAATAAAAATCTGCAAAAGAATCAGAGATCTCCAAAGCAGGCACCCAAACAACCTGCACTTCCTGTCACAAACCAGACAACACATAAAACACAAAATCAGTGTGCCGCACAATCACAGCCCTTAAGGTGAAATAGCATACCTAACACACTAGTAATATGTAACTCTATAGTCAGGCACACTGACATCCCACTCACTAGGCTGGACAAGCAGAAGGTTACTGTTAGCTGCCTGTCGTGAGCCATAATCAGCCACATAACACAAGCACTCAGGTCACTCCAAAACAAGTACAAATATGACTCTGTCATTGTTCATGTTGGTGTGAATGACCTGAGACGTACCTCCCTGGACTACATAAAAAGAGACATGAAAGAGCTCTCTGATCATGCAGCCCAGGCAGGTATGACCCTGACCCTGAGTAGCATCCTGCCCTCATCAAGAATGATACCTCAGTATAAAGAAAAAATTATCAATTTCAACAATTGGCTAAGCTTCTGGTGTCATTCAAGGGGGATCCAGTGTCTGTCAGCCTGGGACAACATGCTCGACAAGCTGCGTTGCTTCACAAGAGACGGCTTGCACCTGTCACCTCTAGGCATTCAAATACTGGCCAAGGCTCTTGCTGCCCCCATAGTGCCTTTTTTAGGCAAGGCTCAAAAGTCAAACCCACCTCTGTAAACAACACAATTAACAAAAAACTGAGGGTTATGCTACTCAATGCCAGGAGTTTAAATCTAAAAATGCACGCGCTTGAAGCACTCCTCAGTATGGAGAATGTCGACATCTGTGTAGTAACTGAAACCTGGTTCAAAGCTCCAGAGAGCACCCCAGCACTACCGGGCTACAACTCACACCACACGTTTCGGCCACAGAACATGGACTGAAGCACAAAAGGAGGGGGTGTATCCATATTCATCAAGGATACCTACACCTCCAGGTTAGTGGCGCAACATGATGCCTCTGAGATCATCCATTTGCAAATAACATCGGGCAAATCTGCAACGCAAATTGTGGTCTGCTACAGATCACCCTCCATGATCCAGGACCACCACTCTACCTTTCTGGAGACACTGGAAAACATGAAGGTCCTACCGAACACCCTGATATTGGGCGATTTCAATTATCCTACCATTCACTGGGAAAACTACTCGAGTACAAATTCCAAGGCCCAGCGCTTCCTGGAATTCATCATCTCACACACCCTGGATCAGCTGGTAAACTCCCCTACCAGAGGTGAAAACATATTGGACCTGGTCATCACCAACATGGACGACAGGTGTTCCACACTGGAGGTCAACCCATCACTGGTTAGATCAGACCATAAACTAATCACTCTGGATGTCCACACCCCACCACCACCCCCTACTAAGGGAACCACAGTAAAAAACTTTTCTAAAGCAAACTTCACCTTACTTAAGACAGAGGTGGTAAGTTTCACAGCCCCCACACTAAAGGATAACACTGCCCAAGATGCAGAAACCTTTACAAATGCACTCTATGAGCACCTACAAGGATGCATGGATCATACAATCCTTAGCAAAACCAAGACTCACTCCTCTAAGAGAAGGAAACCGGTTTGGTGGACCCCTGCCATAAACAGGCTATACAATAGAAGGAGGAAACTAGTTCAGAAAAAAAGCAAATCCCAAGAAGGAAAGACAACCCTGATCAGTATCAGTAAGAAACTAAGGTCCCTCATGAAATCATCCAAGGCTAACTTTGAAAGAAAAATAGCCAAGGATTCAAAAGATAACCACAAAGTCTTCTTTAGCTATGTTAAGAATCTAAGTGGCAACTCGCAGATATGCACTGAACTAGTGAAAAATAGCACAAAATATACTGAACCTACTGATATTGCCAACATCCTGGCAGATAGATTCAGTGCAAACTTCAGCCCCCTCTCACCTCCAAAAGGGCCCACAACAATACCGGAAAAGTGTAGTGTTCCAAAAATCACAGACGCACAGGTGAAAACAGCCCTTTCAAAAGCCAAAAACACAGCATCAGTGGGACCAGATGGTGTCCCAGGCTGCGTCTTGCACGAACTACAGAATAAACTAACCCCCCACCTAAACACGCTGTTCAACCTCAACCTCTCCACAGGCTATGTGCCCATAGAATGGCACACAGCAACAGTTATTCCTCTCCACAAAGGAGGGGCCACAACTGACCCTGGTAACTATTGCCCCATAAGCCTGACTAGCCTGGTCTGCAAGGCTATGGAGCGCATCATCATGGAACTCATTAACAAAGACATTGGGAACCTCCAAACACATGACCCGACCCAGTTTGGCTTTGTTAAGGGCAGATCATGCCTACTAAACCTGATTGACTTCTTCGAGACAGTCAACAAGGCCATAGACAAGGGAAAGGTGGTTCACACAGCCTACCTTGACCTCGCCAAGGCTTTCGACACCATTTCCCACTCAGGTATTACAGAAAAACTCACCAGCCTGAACATAAACCCCTACGTCATGAGATGGGTTGCCAACTGGCTTACAGACAGAACTCACACGGTAAGAATAGCGGGCTCCAGGTCTGACTCTAAACCAGTCACAAGTGGTGTCCCACAAGACTCGGTCCTGGGACCCCTACTGTTCGGTATATACTTCTCAGAAGTACAGGCAAACACAGGAGGACTATGGCTAATCAAGTTCACCGATAACTGCAAACTGAGAGCCATAATTGACTCTCCAGCTGATATGGACATCCTCCAAAAGGGCCTTACTGAGACAGACACCTGGTGTCAAAGTCATGGCCTCAAGTTAAATGCCAATAAATGCATAGTCATCCCATTTGGGAAAAACAAAACACCCACAAATTACCACATAGGTGGCAGCCCCCTTAATACAGAAGAGGTAATAAGAGATCTGGGGACCTAGGTAGATAGTAATCTCTCCTTTGACAATCATATTGCCAAAGTAGTTAGGAAGTCCTTCTATGTGGCCCATCTAATTACTAAAGGGTTTGCATCTAGAAATAAAGAGGTTATAGTGCCTCTCTACTCGTCACTCATTAGACCCATCATAGACTACAATGCCCCATTTGGGATGTACCTCACAAGACACTTCCAACAGCTGGAAACACCAAAAAAGTACCTCACCAAGAGGTTTACTGGCCTCAAACATATGTCCTATGCAGCCCGACAGAAAAAACTCCGGCTGTACTCAGTGGCATATCACTTACTCAGAGGTGATCTCTGCCTGACTTACAAAGCCATGTCCAACTCAGAATTGATGGACATGCTCCACCTAAAGAAATCCAAGTCACTGTGAGCCACACACTTTAGTGAGCTAAACCTCACCACAACAATAAATAGAACATGCTGGAGGGATAGATTCCTGTCACAGAGACTCTCCATGCTTTGGAACAAAATTCCAAATTACATCAGACAGAGCCCTTCACTAACACTCTTCAAGAGAAACCTTGATGAGTGGATTGGGTAACAGAAAATATACCCCTGGGATCACTTCATTGGCTCTGCTTGACAGAGGATCAGTTAATTAATCAATGGAGCGGCGAAAGCCGACACTCTGGCTAGGCTTATAAATGCCTTCGGGCAGATAGCCTAGTACCTACCTATGAACCTATGAACCTATATGAGGGGCCTGATGTGCAACTTCTTTCAGGACATGTCACAGGCCATGTGCAACTCCTTCCAGGAGATCAGTAGAGAGGTCTTTTGTGATGTTCGTCCCTATCAGGGTGGTCCATCAGAACCATAAATATTGTCTGTGTGATCCACTTTTACAATGTCTCACTATAGTGTTTTCCATATTCAAATATTTAAAGTCTAGGCACAATTATGCAGACATCCCATATTGTTGTTATGCTTTTCTGACATACGTCATAATGTACACTGCACATATGTCATATGTGGCTTTATATTGCTACTGCAGTATGACACATTACCAAATGACACGTGTTACCCTTACATGATCATGCTGTCATTACTGCATATGGGCAGGAGTATTACTCCTTCAGAGAGTGTGTGTGTGTGTGTGTGTGTGTGTGTGTGTGTGTGTGTGTGTGTGTGTGTGTGTGTGTGTGTGTGTGAGTGTGAGTTCCTGTGCATGCAGTGCAGCATAATATTGTTATATCTGATAGACTCTGTCCCTGTATGTGACAGATAAGACTGTTGCAGTTAGCATAATGTGAGTGAGATATGATTGTTCTGCTTGATATTCCTGCATATGCTTAGTAAGGATGATAGCAACTCAAATAGTATATTATTTACATTCTTCTCACATAAAAAGTGAGGTCGTTAAGTTTATTTATTTACACATTATCCATGTGTGTGCATTGCAGCTATTTGTGTATTGGTTGTTGCTGCCTTACGTCTGTTCAACAGCATAACATGTCCTTGATTTTTGTAACTTATATAACATTCTTGAGTCATGCTGTTCTACTGGCACAATGACCTTGTGTGTGGCATGTACTAGCACATATCATGCCATGTTGTTTTAGTGTACTGTGCCAGGTACACATGAACATGTATCATTGATATACTGCTTTGACATTCACTGGTCTCTTAGTGAATATATGAAGGTGATACTTTGTTTAACATTATTCATGACTCCTTTGTTTGTTCATACCTTGCTTATGTCAATAGCCAGTTATTTTGATAATAGCTTATGTTAGATATTAGTACATGTATACATGGATTTGCATACATGCCCATGCTTATGCATTTGTAATACATATGCACTGATTTACAAGGATATACAGGTAGTGAAAATATGATTGACACACAAATGCCCTTATAATTTGTGACTGGTTGCATACACTTATTTTATACACGTATTTCATTTTTCTGCCCTGTATTTACATAAACAGGACTGTCCTTTTATTGGTCCTACACATGTACAGTGACATCTATATCTAAAATGGTGATTGTGCCAGCTGTTGTTTTATGTTTGCATGGCAGTATATATGTGTATGTGATGTGGTACTCAAACCTACTTTTGTTGTGTATCTATGCCATTTGCTATTTAATTGCTGCATGTTACTGTGTTGTTTGTGTCATTTGTAGACAGATATGTTTATAGCTATCCCCAATGCACTATGTCCATGTGTCAGACTTTACCATTTGTTTCAATGTCCTTTGTAGGCCTTGCAGTCCATCTTGTGTGGTGGACACATGCGTGTTCACTGTGTCACCTTAGCTAAGTGGGTCCTGCTTTAGTCTGTGCTTGCTTTCTTTTGCTGGCACTTCCTCACTGATATGGGAATGGGTTGTCTTTCCCACTATAGCTTTGGCCTACATATTTCACATAAACATGGCATATGTTATGTGTATGTTTACCTTCCTGTGTGGTATCATCATTGTAACATATGTGTACTGGTACAATATTACCTTGTGCCACCATGTTGGGTATCATACACATGCAAGGCATATAGATACAAGATGAGGACAATTTAGTATGTTCTGTCATTGTTTATGCTGTACTTATGTGTTGTGCATTACCCAGGGATTTGCATGCTTCTTGCCTATGCACAGGCTTGTATTCCTTAACTTTCACTAATCGTGTATGTATCACTATTTACTTCATATTCCATGTCATTGGTGCAAGTATGTGTGATGAGCCTTGTTTTTGTTTAGATTATGTTATTCTATTGCATGTCAAACATAGATGTTGTATACCTGGCAACCCATCCGTGTTGCCTCTGGCAAGGCATATGTCTTTAGCATATGTATCTCTTTTCTCCTGTGTTTATAGTGTGTATACTTAGCTGTTTATTATACAACCACATTAATGTTTTGCTGTGTTTTGACACTGTTTGGTTGTTTGCCTTTCACATGCAGGGATGGAGGTTCTAGTCTGCCCTCTGCTTTTCTGCCTTTCCATTTAATCATCTTTGCTGTTGCTTGGCTTACACTTGCACTGCTAACAGTCTAGTATATGATTGTATTTGATATCCATTTTGTACTGCAATGACAGCACTTTCTATTTAGTGTTCTCCAGCACACACCTACCATCGGTCATAGTCATTCTGGTATGACTGTTACACAGTTTGCAACATCTCAGCAATGATTTGTGCATTGGTACGTATGTATTTTTTGTGTTGCACCATGTCTGGTATGCATCCCTAACCTGTTTGCAATTTTTCATTCACTCATGTTGTACAGTCTATATATTTGCGGTTTGTATACCTTACCTATCCTTTATGTGTATTTTTTACCTTTGTCTTTCATGTCTTGCAATATTTGTTATACATTTGTACCTGCTCTTTTGTCCACCTCCTCTTTCCATGTTTCTTCCATCTCTTCTATTCTCAAATAAAATGAGGACCATGCCCACCAAAAAAAATTTGCCCATGGCCCTCTGACCTTCCTATTCCATATACCTCTTTTGTGCCCATCTTCTTCACCCTCTCCCCACATGTGCTTTTCTGTTTCCTTGGGTATGTGCAATACTTGTTTCCAACACATGTCCCATACCCATTGTTAGCCACTGTTATACATGGTGAAGTGGCCAGGATTGTCCTTAACCTTACTTAATTATTTTTTTTATTAGAAATTTTGAAAATTATGTCAGATTCTGCAAATTGTGATGGGTGTATTTATATATGTCCGTCTATGCACTATGACAATATCGTAAGTGTTTGGGATATTTGTCACTTTTCAGACACAAGGGTTGATGCACATTTGTCTTCATTTAGTACTTTCCATGCATTAATCAAAGTTCCATTGGCCTTGTATACCTTCCATAGATGTGCACTGGTAATGTACTTGCATATATTACTTTCTGAACAGATTTTGGAATACATACTTGAAATTACCGATTGTGGTTGCACTGATGTCCCTGGTTATGTCTGCTTTGTGCTAAGGTATTATTTGTAGACTGGGGCTTATTTGCATATTACTTGTTTAGCCAGAATTCTTGTGTGGAACTCGGCCAATCTGCTGGATTCCACAAATGAATGAAATCTGACCCATAGGCATACCCATTTCACCTTACAAGCCACGTGAACTATGGGAAATTGTTATGTTGCAGTGAACAGGTTGTAGCAACCTAAAAATAATACTTTAATTAAAGATTCACAAGGTGGAAGCCAAGGCAGGAAAGCTTCTCCCCCTCGAGTGCATGTCCTAAGGGAATGCCCATCATAGCCACACATCGAAATAGGTGACAGGATCATCTTTTAACAGCACTGTTTTTCCCCCTTATTTATTAGTCTTATTTTCACATAAAATCATTATTTTATGTGCAAATAGGATTACAACAGCCACTGGCCATCAGCAAACTCCTAAAAACAGTGGAAAATGAATATATATTTATGCCACATTCAGTTCTTGTCAATATTAAGCAAAGTAGAGGGGGTTAGTGTTGAAATGCAGGGAGGTGATGCTTCAGAAGCTCAGGTTGTGTGATGATGCTAGGTAGAAAATAGCTCAACATGCACCACATGCAAATGACTAAATATAATTAATTATCAATTTGAAGTAACTAAACTTCTACTGTTGCATAAACAAAACCTGCTGTGAAACACCTATGTATATCAAAGAGTCTCTGTCTTAAGAAATAGATGTTAAAGTGTTAAATAAGTCAGCTCTCTGATGCTCTTCAAATGCAGCCTGGACAAACTGATGGGAAAACATGACTCCATCCCTGACATGGCTTCTGAAACCCTCACGGAAAGGGGAAAAAATTAGGTAGTAGCTACTTTGGCTTGTAAGATAATGATAAAATTGAATCATAAAGCTAGATGTTAAATGAGATACTGATAAAATGGAATCATAAAGTTAGACGTTAAATGATCTATCTGATCAACAGCTTAGTATGAACATATAAACTCTAGACTGTGTTGGATATTGTGTATAACACTGCACTGTCACAGACACATAACATCATTGGATGTGTGCTCAAACTGCTGAATACCCAATTCCCCTTTTTGGAGACATCTGGTGGTATGCTACAAGATATTCCAGAGATCTGAAGCAAAATATCCATGATGTGTGTTATGCTACATAACATGGTGCTATGGAAACTGTTTTCACAAGGGGGAGCTCTAGTACTGACTGATATACATGTTGGAGCAGTGGAGGAGGGGCTGGATGGAGAGTCATCAGGTAAACTGGCTGTGAAGAAATCCCATGCAAGGCAGAGGAGGATGCAATAAGTCATGGTAGATGGCACTAGCAAAATGGCAACATCTGGTCCACAGTTGTGGGCCATGGTGTCATTAATACATAAAAAGTTGAAGTATGCAATAACACACCCATGCTGGACATTACAGTGCATCCACTGGTTGCACTGTATGTCAAATGTTATGATACGCACACAGACCAGAGGGCTGAGTAAGGCATACTCAGCATCATTTGCACAGGTGGAGTGTGATACAATGATAGGGGGAAGCAACACTAACATAGATGGAAGGTTCACTGGTGGTGGAGGTGAGGGGAAGTTAGGGATCATGCCCTCCACTGATAGGGTGGAGCGTCCACAGGAGGAACATTGGATGGGTGTAGCAAGTCACACAACTTTGGGATAAGGTAGAAAAAAGAAACTGCAAAACTCACAAGTTTGAGTTCAGAACTGATGATTGACCAGGTTTCCATGTGTAAGATCATGTCAGGGAGATGTAAATGATTCATTCTATACTGCAAGGACAATGGGAGAAGGAAGGGACACAGACAGCAGATGTTGGGGCCAACTATACCTTGGATCTGTGGAAGTACTTATTCAGAGATAGGACTGTTGGCCAATGGAATGAAATGCTTAAATGGGTGCAGAGGGAAATCAAAAGACATTCAAGAGAGTATAGGAAAGGTAGAGAAAGAGTGAGTGTGAAGGAAGAAGTTAAGGTAGAATGTTAAATCAACTTGTACAAATGCAATTTTCAATATGGTTGATCCATTTATTCTGGTCATTTTCCTGCTGGTGCTCACTGTTTAGTTTGTAACTAAACAGAATTTGTTGCAGCTTGATGCCAGTCTTCAGCATAAAAAAATGCTGCATTTTGAAATGGAGGCCCTGCTTTGCAGCCTAAGCCTTTGTACAATGAAATATGCTTTCAAGCCCTGTACTGCTATAATGCTTAGCTTGATGAAGTAGCCCTAAACAGTGACAAGGAAGTCACATGCCTTGAAAGTCTGCTTTCTGCAGTGAGACTAAGTAAGCTAACATATCCTATTGTTCAGCTACCTACTAAATATGTTTCCATTAATTCATGAAACTGAACATGACTGTTAATTATGTCCAAGTGTTTTGGATAACTGGTGGGTAATTGCCGAAAGAGATAACGATGTTTATCCTCTGAAAGTGTGAGGGTTGTACTTAACTAATTATCCACTAAAAGTGTGAGGGTTGTGCTTAACTAATTATCCACTAAAAGTGTGGGAGGTTGTGCTTAACTAATTATCCACTAAAAGTGTGGGAGGTTGTGCTTTACTAATTATCCACTAAAAGTGTGGGAGGTCATGCTTTAGCAATTTACATCTGACACTGAAAGACACGACACAAGCACAGCTGATTATGCAAAGTAGTTTATTCAGTTGTTCAGGGATGTTTGGAATGCTGGTGGTTAATCCAGTGCTCCTCACGGGAAACAACATGCCAATCAGAAACTACACAAAGGTGTGATCCCAGACTTGCACATTAAATATTGCCATTACATTGCTTGGCATACAGCTGATTGCCATGATGACATTATATTACACAGTTGAAATTGCAGAAGATGATGTGCTCCCTATCCAGTCTGCCTTAGTCCAATAGCTAGTATTTTAAGTTGTTTCTATTCCAAGCCTTCCTGTAGGACTGTGGACTTACGATCTGCTAGCAACTCATTTGGGACATCCCATTTAAATTTTTAATTTGTCTAGTATCTTAATAAAAAGCATATTTTACATAGTTTTTTTTTTCTTTTTTGCTTTTCATAGCTGTGTATGCATGTGTTCCTGTCTGTGGGTATATGACTTTTAGAGCAGTAGGAGTAACAATCTGATACTACTCTGGAACAGCAATATAATTAATTGCAAAGCAAAACATATACTAAAAATAAATTGTGTTAATTACTAACATGCGAGTCTGTAGAAATGTGAGAATAGTGTTATAATTGTTAAGGAATCAAGGCCGAATTTACAAACAAGTCATTAGCATTGTTGATGCATAATGCAGAATGATAACAGGAAAGAGAACTGTGTAAGGACAGGGCCCTGATTGATGGAGGAGGAATCCTCCTAAAAGAAGCACAACATAACATGGCCATTGTAGTACACTGAACCTGCAGCCTGGTTTGTGCTGATAAACACAGATAATAAACAGAATAAGTATGTATCGTATTAAAACAGGGTTTGTGTAAATCAAGTGGTGGAGTAGTACGAGATTAGGAGTCATTTTAGTGTGCAGTTTAGCGGTTGAAGTGAGGGGAACTCATCACTGTTCTGTGGTTTGAAAGCTCAGTGTTCAGCAGGGTGATTGAGTGTAGGTAGAATCCTCCAGTCAATGTTGGGATGGTTGAGTAATAGAGTTTAGTTAACAGAAATAAACTGATTTGTAGCTAGTATCTAAAAGTGCTGAAGCTGACCTATGATAGCAGCCCCTCTCTTCTATTCCATGCATTGAGGAATTCCAAATTGACCTAAAGACCTCAAGTGTCATAGATTCTTCTACCAATTACAATAATGAATTCCACCTGTCAAATATTTTATATCAAGGTCAGACTGTGTTCCCCTTATCTAGTGGCCATATCCCATGTTTCCTCCCCTATCCTTCCATTACAAGGTAATCCAATCACATTACCCCTTTGTGCCTTTTGTATTTGTATCACACTTCCCTTCCTTTTTTCCATTAAGAAACATTGAGGTACATTAATCCTGTCCATGAATGTCACAGCCTCCACCCCCCTAACCATCCTATTCACTTTCCTTGTAAACCACTTCAGTCCATTGAACTTCCCTTCCCTATAATGCCTGTACAGACTACTACAGTGCAAAATAACCACTGCATGACCACGGGGTTCTTGTGCGCGCGTGTGTGTGTGTGTGTGTGTGTGTGTGTGTGTGTGTGTGTGTGTGTGTGTGTGTGATGGCTCCCAACCTTTTAGTGCAGGAAATCTGGACAAAACTACAATTAATGGGGGGACAAAGGCCCAAAAATAGGGACATATTTTAAATATTGCTCATAAACTTAGAATGTAGCTAGAATAACAGGTGTTGCCTTAACATGCATTTTCTGAATGATATGAAGTCTAAAACTTAAATGTTTTCCATTATTTAGTGACTTCAATTCACAATTATTTGCCAGAAAACCACAAATTCTATGAGGAACAGGCCAAAAATATGAGACAAAAATCTGGATAGTCTGCAAAAATCAGGACAGTTGAGAGTTTGTTTGTGTGTGTGTGTGTGTGTGTGTGTGTGTGTGTGTGTGTGTGTGTGTGTGTGTGTGTGTGTGTGTGTGTGTGTGTCTGTTTAAAGTCTGGGGACTTTACGTGCTAGATTTTTTTCAACAGATTATACCAGACCCTGTGCCATCAGTGAAAGGGTATGCAGACCCCAGCTTCTCATATATATTAATAAAATGTTATATACTTATAAATAATGTATATATCACAGTGTAATATTTTGCCATTTTCTGATTACTGTGTGCAAATAACTTACATAGTCAATACATTAGGTAATAACCTTGCATAATAATACAATTTAAAGTATGATATATTACTTTGTATTATTCTATGTATTTACATATGTGTTTGCTTCTCTACTGCAGGCCTAATTAAGGAGGAGTAGAGGGAAACAATAACTTCCTTGGATCTGGAGGATAGGATATGCCTTTAGTGATTAGTTGGACAAGGAAGAAAGATTTCCTAATAATAGTGGATACACAGTGGTCAAATACGAGTTCATTATCTATGAATATGCTAAGATCCCTAATGGCAAAATACAGTTTGAGGGGTGGTTCATTTGTAAAGTATGTGAAGGGAAGTGCTTGTTTCCCGGTACATGTTTTTGTACTGAGCTTGAATCCATGGTCATAACATAGTTAGCAGTATTGTTTAGGTCCTTTTCAATAGCATAGTTTGCTGAGCTTGTAATCAGCATCAACTTTTGTCACCCTTAGATCCCTGATGTCAGCTTAGAAATCTGAGTAATATATGTTGAAAAGAAAGGGATCAAAAATGGAGCTCTGTGGGACACTGCTGGTGACAAGGCCCTTAGAGGAAAGTGTACTGCCAACCTTCACAGTGCATGTTCTTACTGTGAGCCAGTTAACTACCCAGTGGTTTACATAGTGCTTTATATTCAGTCAAGTAAGCTTTCGAATAACATCAAAAGACTTAGCTACACGCAAATAGACAGAATGCACTGATTCACAGTGCTGAACATATCCTTTCGAAGAATTGTACCAGATTCAGCATACGGGACGTATCCTTTTCAAAGCCAAATTGACAAGAGTCAATGGACTGTAGGTTGTTGATAGCATTATTTGAGCTCCATTAAAGTGTGCTCCATTACTTGAAAATAATACTGGAGATAGTACTTGGTCTACAGTTCCCATGGTTGGTGGAAGGGACTCTGTTGTGAATGGATACCATGCTGGTCATTCCCCAAGCCTCAGGCATTTTCCTCCATGGATAAGCTAAGAAGGAATAGAATACAAAGAACTCCTATGGCAATTGTATTTAGAGGCAAATAAACCACCAGGATTGAATGAAATTATTTCTATCGCTCTGGTTTTGAAAATGAGAGCTGCTAAACTTTAATGAATACTGGGAGAAATAGTATGTTATTTGGTATTTTAATTTTGAATTTGAAGGCCCGTCCAATACAACATACATTTGGATATTGTTAAAAACATATATATATCATATATTATTTTTTAAAGAATTTTTAGGCTTCCATTAATAGTTTCCATTTTGTCCACTAGATGGCATCAATGTATATAACAAGTTAAAGTGTGTATTTATTAGAAATATTTTCTTTTGTATTATGAAGTTGTTTTTTAAATATATTATATTATTTTAAAGGTTCATTATTAAATTAGTATTGAAATTTTAATTGAAAAGCTTTAACTGTTTTTAAAATGTTATAGTAGAGTAGGGCATTATGTTTGTGGTGAGTTTGGTACCTCTTTTTTAGAACGTTTTTATGTTTTTATGTTTTGTTTTGTCGCATAAGGAGTTAATTAATTAAACATTTTCCTTGATTATGTATTAATTGCTTTATAGAACATGATACATAATGATCAAATTATATGATGATAGTATTCAGTTGTCTGAAGAAGTCTTGAGAAACGAAAACGTAATATTGAGTGTGGAAAGCGTTTATTATTCATTGTCTTGGAACTGTAATAAATTTCCCTCTTGGTGGAACCCAGGACTAGAGCCTTATTTCCTTCAAGTGATTTTGGTTTGCTGGTGTTTTTTTCACTTGAATCCATTTGTACGTGATAAGAAGGAATAGGTTTAGATGGACATCATACCTCTCAACTGTCCCTAATTTTCACGGACGTCCCTGATTTTGACTCAAATTTAGCTCTGTCCCTCTGAATCCCTCCTAAAACTAGTGACTTTGGGCAGAAAGGTGGTGAATTACACTTAATGAATAATGACAATAATTAAGAGTTATACACTTCTTTTACTTCAGAAAAGGTGTATTAATTCATATGCTCTGATTCTCTCAATGTTTCAACGTAATAGCGCTAATATTTATTTATTTATTTATTTATTTATTTATTTATTTCCAGTTTGATAACCGGGGAAGTCCACTGGGCCCGAAAGCCCGTTTTCAGTGGAGGCCCGGGGAGAAAAGCTCCAATGATAATACATTACACAAAAAAACACAGCAGAACAGATCTAAACTAATACACACAAAAACACACTCTGTTCTAATAGCATAATACTTTAACAATTTCCAAACAAGAATGAGGTGCATTGGGCACTATGCATAAGAAAAAGATATATTAGTGCAACTGTGAATGTTAGTAAAGTAGGAAAGGAAAGGAAATTATAGATAGAGTTTGAATGCAAGAGCAGGGATGCATGGGAGAAACGAATAAGAAGCAAAGAAATTAAAGGAGAGGTGTCAGAAGAGGATAGAAAAGAACAGATAACTAATGTTCAAATTGTGGTTGAGTCCAGGAGACCACCTTGAGAAAAAAGTCAAAAGATTTAAGGTGAGAGTAAGCATAGCACTTGAAGGAAAATAAAGGGTTTATTCAGGGAGGAAGGAGGAGATAATGAAGAAGAGAGGGGAGCTAGGGAGAGAGTCAGAAGAAGAGGAACCAGGGGGGTGGGATGGAACTAGGATAAATAGAGATCTAGGTAGGAAGTATACAATTACATTTCCAATTTTGGAAAAGGTGAGAATGAAGAAGAGATTTCAAGTGTTCATAGTTTGTAGTGGCTCTTAGAAGGGGAGGAAGTGAGTTCCATTTTTTTGCTGTAGTAGTTTTCCTGACTTTTCCTTGATTCTGTTCAAATTTGTCCCTGATTGGTTAAGAGGTCTGATGGACATTAGGAAGTTTATGTTTACTGCTGACTAAAAGAGTGTCTGATGTACTGTCAGAACCTACAGGCTTATTGCTGTTGCTTTTGGACAGAGTGTTTAAGACCTGTTCAGAGGCAATTATTAAAAGGGGCAGGGAATGATGAATACAGGAGAAAGCAAGGAGAGCTGGATAGAGAGAAACTGCAAATTGATTTATGCTCTGCTATATTATTGATGTCCTCTGGTTTGAAGTAGCCTGTGCCATGCAAAATGGGTTTTGTGTAATACAGTAAGACGTTGTCCTGTTCAATTCTCAGCTAGAGCGTCTTCAGTGTGGAGACATGTGTGAATGGGCGTACCTTCATTGAAGGTTGTGCGTCAGGGCCGGCAACTTGGCACGTAAAAATCTACTGCCAATCATTAGTGAACTGGAGTTCCGCTGTGGCAACCCCTAACCGGGAAAAGCTGAAAGACACAGCAACCTGAAATTCCTAAAAGTCTTATGATTATATTTAGGAGAGTTGGGTACATTCAGATTATATTTGACTTTCTAAATTTTGCAATTATGTCTCAGTTCTTTGTGGACACAGTTGAGACTATTACTGTGATGTCAAAGATTTTAATAAATTCCTTAGTGTGAGCTTTTATTTCTTTTGTTATACTGTTTGTTGATACCAGGATTCCAGAAGAAGGGCTTTTTTCATAAATTATTTTATACCTATAATGGATAGGGATGAAGTTTCACTCATTCTAGAGATAGGCACAAAACCAACCACTCCTGGTGTCCAAAGAACTCTAGAAGACAAAGCAGCAAAAATTTCCAAGAAAAAAACGACAAGAGCTCAACGCCAAACACTATTTTAATGAGTAAAATAATAAAACAGCAAAGCTTTCGCATTACAAAACTCTTTCTCAGTGCAATTACACATCTCATTATCTTCACGGTGTTATATTTACACCAGCAAATCATACACATTCTTAAAATCACATGGGTTATTAAATATCTAAATACAGTTAAAATAAAACACCATAGTAAAAGAAACATACACACATATATAAAAGAACAAACCCAGGACCAAATAAAAACAAAGTTGTAATAAAATACAAATATAAATAAAGGATATATTACATATTATAAGTATTACTAATAACTATACTATTATACTAAATATTATGACAAAAATAAAAACAAATACTACTTATATACATATTGATGTCTATTTTTTTCAATATGGGCTTAATACTATTGGTACTATTCAATCCAGGCATTTTATCAGCCTTGAAATAATTAATCCAGTCATATTCGATCATCTCTGTTTGATTCACTAGGTCACCTCCTCTTGCACTGCAATGGACAGCTTGTAAAACCCCAAACTTAAACTTATGATGAGGGCCCACATATAAAATGTGTCTGCTCAGGGCATTCGTCTCAACTTTTCTTCGAATTTCCAAAAGATGCAGCCCTATTCTTTCTTCTAATTGCTTATTAGTTATTCCTATGTAAAAGCACTCACAGGATGTGCAGTTAGCAAGATAAATCACATTCTGAGTATTACATGTAGCAGAAACATGAAAAACAGATTCCTTCCCTGTGATGGGATGCTTAAAAAAAGGGGGTCAGTATTAATATTTATGCAATATATAAAGTTGTGACAGGGAACTGTCCTATTCCTATTCACCAGCTGTCTTTCAGCTTTTATATTACTCAAATCCTTATAGCATAAATACTGTTTAAGGGTCCTTTCTCTCTTATGAATAAACTTAGGTTAATTACCTACAACTTATTTAACATCCTCATTCGATTGTAAGATGGTCCAGTTTTACGTATAATATTTTAATCATATTACTATGTATATCATATTTCATAATATACCCCAGATTGTATTCAAAATTATTACTAGCAGCTTGTTGTCTATTCAATTGTCTAGAAAAGTATGGTGCACCTAAATTACCAACTTAATATTATAACCTCTAGAGTAAAAGTCATTAGCCATATAATCAATATCTTGTATAAAATTTTCAGTTCTAGTGTTAAGCCTGCTGACTCTAAGAAATTGACTTTTGACTATTCCTTTATACATATGCCTAGGGTACATACTTTTAGAGTGAACATACCTTAAGGATTGCACATCTTTCCTATAGATTATAGTATTAAACTTTTTTCATTATAATCTACTGTAATATCTAAAAAATGTATTTTATTCTGGACTATTTAACATGAAATACCAAAAACTCAGCTGTATAATGTAAATGCTCAGCAAATGCATATAACCCACCAATATCTCCCATCCACAGCAAAAAAATATCATCCACAAAATGCTTAAAAAGAGACAAACCTTGATTCTTAAATGGTGCTAGTTCATTATCATTAAAAACATTAATCTCTTCTCACCTTGATAAAGTAATATTAGCATAAGTGTTCGCAACCGGGGTGCCCATAGCCACCCCAAGTAGCTGATGATAAACTTCATCATTAAACAGAAAATGTTATTTTCCAGCACTATATCTGGCATTGAACATAACATGTCTATCTTAGAAGATGTAAAAGTGCTGTGTTCACATAAATACTTTCTAACACATTGTATTCCCCAGTCAATATGTATCACAATAAATAAGGACATAACATCCATCATAACAAGTAAATTATCTATGCCTTCATTTTCCACAGCCCAACGTCTGAGTGTAGAAAGAAAATCATTAGTGTCCTGAATAACACTTTTACTAAAACTTAATAATGGGCATAATTGTTTCTCAAGGGAGTTGGACAGGGGTGTGTTACTCCAGGGGCTCCCTGAGACTATAGGCCTCATGGGTGGTACTACTAATAAATCTTTATGGATTTTTGGTAATCCATAAATAAATGGAATAACAGGATGCAAGACATAAAGATAATTATATACTTTAGGTGTAATCAAATTTTCCATAAGTAAATCATATAAAAAGTTCTTAACTCGATGCATTATCTGATCACCAAATTTTCTACTTTTTTAAAAGTAGTGAAATCAGATAGAAAGTCATGTATCCTGTTTTTATAAAACTGCACATCCATTACAACAATCTTACCCCCCCTTGTCAGCCTGCTTAATAACCACATTTTTATTCATGCATAATTTACTAAATGCTTCTCTTTCTTCGGGTTCTAAGTTATATTTATTACAATGCTCTTTCTTAAAAAATGATTCATAAATCTCTGGTTCACACATTTCTTGGAATGCTTTCACTAGGGTCTATATTATATCATCGAACGCTTAAAAAAGCGAACGCTGATTGACTGACCTAATTTAAGCGAAAGCTTACAATCTCGAACTGTCAGATCAGCGATTTTTTCCCAGGGAAAAAAATCGCTGATCCAAAACACATACACACAACACAAGCACACCAAACAAACAGAAATCCACACACATACACCTAAAATCTGATACCTAACCCTACACTAAACTATGCACACACCACTAACTACCCACTTACCTTAACCCAAACCCTAACCCTAAGGTCCGTTACTATCGCACACTCACCTCACCTGCTCCCTAACCCTAACTCACTTAAATCCGCCCTAACCCTCATGTCCACTCAATCGCACACACAACTAACCCAAGCCCTAACCCTAACTCACCTAAATCACCCTAACACTCACATCCACACAATTGCACACTTACCTGAATCCGACCGGTAACTTTCCACCATAACACTGAAAATACCGAAGCAACAGAAACGGACAACCAAATTCTTTCCCTAGGAAAAAAATTTAGTTTCTGCTGCTTCGATATTTTGCAGTTTCACGAAAATAAGTTTGATCAATCAGCGTTTGCTTTTTTAAACATTCGAGGATATAATATAGACCCTTTCACTACTGGAGTATTGTTTGGTACAAAAGTGCTTGATCACCTTAAACAATCATCCCTTTTACTATTACTTCCATACAATAACTTTAAATCTGTATTTCTTATGAATAGCCTGAGTTCAGTTAGTAAGCTGCTAATATTAGCTCCTTTAGCAGGGACAAAAGTAAGCCCCTTATCTAAAAGCATTAGCTCAGCATCACAAAATGACCATTTAGACAATTTAGCCACTGTAGGACTAGCAAAAATTAAGTTTTTGCATGTTTGTTCCTAACTGTTAGTCCTACCCTTGTGAAGGTTTGTTGCCCCATCTGATGCTGCATGGTTGGTTCTATCCTGTCCCAACTCCTCTTCCTGCTCTTGCTCCTTCCTCTGAATGGTTCTTTGATTCGAATGAGCAGCTGTAAGGAAAAATAGTTTGAGGCCAAAAAACTGTCAGCCCCTTTGCTTTTCTCTTTCACTGTTCCAGAATTACCAATTACAGTTGCATTCGTGGCAACAGTACTCACAGAATGACTCAAAACAGCACCATTCTGTTCATCTGCTGTTTCAGAATTTCCATTCTGAACTGTACTATTAAACTGTACTATTAAAGTTCTTACACTTGATCACAGAACTGCTTGCTGCAGTCTCAGTTTGAATCAGAGTGAAGCTATCCAAATCTGTGACTGCTTCACTACATCTAGTAGCACCAACTTTAGTTTCACTATTAAGGGAAGGGGCGGGTCTGCCACTAGTCTTTTTAAACTGGATTTCCTCAGTCTGTAATACTATCACATTTCTTAAAGGGGCAGCAGCTTCTGAGGTAAAAGCCTGTTTTCTTTCGGCCAAGAAATATATAATTTAATTGAAAGTCATTCAAGTCCCAAA
This sequence comes from Protopterus annectens, assembly GCF_019279795.1. NCBI lineage: Eukaryota > Metazoa > Chordata > Ceratodontiformes > Protopteridae > Protopterus > Protopterus annectens. The sequence continues at coordinate 672,983,466 of NC_056734.1, read as the reverse complement.
CAAGTTTCCGTTTTTTTTGTAATGATAATAATTTCTCTTCCATTCTTTTTGGTCTATCCAGCATATTGCTGTAATCACTAGCTATTAAGTAGAAAGAAGTAGTATTGATACTCTTATCTTCCATCATCTCAATTTCTGCTAGTAATTCAGTTTCACAAGGTAGAAAAAAATGATTCATCAGTTTTGTACTCAGCACTCAGATTTAAATTCAGCTGTTGCCATTGCTTTAAAAGTTCAGGATATTTATTCCCGTATGTAGGCATTTTAATAATTCTAAGACCTCTGGTAGTATACCTAGCTCTAAATATGCAGAAAAGCTTAATCTTTGCTATTGAAGCCTTTTATACAACTCAGTTCTAGATTCTAAGGAGTGAATACTTTTCTGCAACTCATTCAGTTCATCATTATTTGCAGAACAGTTACTTACAGCGTCAGTCTGCTGACTACATAATGCCAAAAGGGGTTTGCATTCGCTGTTCAAAAATGCTGTAATCTTACATAAGATGACTTAGTAGCTGTTTGCATAGATGTATCAGATATACCAAACATTGTGAAAATGTAGGTGGTCTGGGCTGTGGTTCCATAGAAAAAGCAAACACTGGCTGATAGAACAGGTAGGTCACCAGGAACAGTAAAAAGCAAGAAACACACAAAACCAACCAGTCCTAGTGTACAAACACCTCTTGAAGACAAAGCAGCAAGAATATCCAAGAAAAAAATGACAAGAGCTCAACGCCAAACATTAATTTAATGAGTAAAATAATAAAAACAGCAAAGCTTTCAAGTTACAAATCTCTTTCTCAATGCAATTACACATCTCATTATCTTCATAGTGTTTAAATATTTACACCAGCCAATCATACACATTCTTAAAATCACACGGGTTATTAAATAGCTAAATACAGTCAAAATAAATAGCATAGTAAAAGGAACACACACATATATATATAAAAATAAATGTATAATAAAATACAAATATAAATAAAGAATATATTACATATCATAAGTATTACTAATAACTATACTAACTATTATTATACTAAATATTATGACAAAAATAAAAACAAATACTACTTATATACATATTGATGTCTATTTTTCAATATGGGCTTAATACAATTGGTACTATTCAATCCAGGCATTTTATCAGCCCTGAAATAATCCAGTCATATTCAATCATCTCTGTTTTATTCACTAGGTCACCTCCTCTTGCATTGCGATGGACAGCTTGTAAAACCCTAAACTTAAACTTATGATTAGGGACGACAGATAAAATGATCTTGCTCAGAGCATTTGTCTCAACTTTTTATATATGTGTATATTTTGTATACTATGCTGTTTTATTTTAACTGTATTTAGCTATTTAATAACCTATGTGATTTTAATAATGTGCATGATTGGCTGGTGTAAATATTTAAAAACTGTGAGGATAATGAGATGTGTAATTACACTGTGAAAGAGTTTTGTAACTCAAAAGCTTTGCTGTGTTTAATTATTTTACTCATTAAAATAGTGTTTGGCATTGAGCTCTTGTCATTTTTTCTTCGATATTCTAGAGATATGCCTGTGCTTTAATGTCAGAAAAGGTTCAAGGTCATTTTTTTTTCTTATTTAGTCATCTAATGTTAAACTTTGTCAGCTGATGAAGGCCTGAGTAGAATTTGTTAAGTGGGAAGTTCTAGAAGACTGACTCTCCCTAAAACTAGGCATTATGCTTAACCAATAAGTGCAAGCCCTAAGAGGAGAATGTTGGTCATCCCTGGCACAGCAGGCAGAGATGCAGCACTTCACCTCCCATGCTGACACACAAACACACACACACACACACACACACACACACACACACACACACACACACACACACACACACACGCACACACACACACACACACACACACATACACACACACACACAGATCTCCCTAGAATGACACCAGTCACTGAGGCAATTGTCAAAATATTTTTTTTTGTTTTGTTTAAATTATTGCACCATTCTTATCGAAGTCATGATACTGCTCAAAGCTGGCTTCTTCCCAGCCTCAGTCACAAATGCTGAGGGTTGAGGTTAGTTTAACGGTTAAGGCATTTACCTCACAGTCATAAGGTACAGGACTTGGTTCTAATCTTTGGAAGGAAATTAGCTAGACTTAAAATGGCCCTTAAGGGCAGTTATCCTAGTACTTACCTATAAAACTGAGAGTTCAGTTATGTCTTAGAACAGCTCCTCATGAAAGAGCACCTAAGATCATTCACCCCAATGCCCAAATGGGCAATAACATGGTTTTATGCATACTTGGAGTGGAAGGATCTTAGGGCTCTAGTAACATCTCAAATCGCAGCATCTGAATTACTGTCATCCTTGTTCAGCCTGGTCAGCAGAGCTTGAATATGCAAGTAATAATGCCTGACAGGGTGTTAATGTGTAATTAATGCCTGCCCTGGGGTGCCTCTACACCCTGGAAGGGCATTAATTAAGCAATAGCCCACGCCCAGGTGTGGGTAATGCTGGATTTACCCATGGATGGTGTGGTTTGGTCATGAGGGTGAAGCCCGAGTGGCCAAACCAAGACAACCGTGGGTAAATCCAGCATTACCCACACCCAGAAGTGGGTTATTGCTATTATACAATGACATTATTTAAGAAAAAAAATACTTACTTTTCCTAAATAATGGCATTGTATAATGCCTCCTTGCTGCCCTTTCGCAGCTGTTCAGTATTCTGCGATAGTTCTGATGTCTTGCGCATGCGTATGGTTATGCAGTACATCAGAGCTGTGTGTGGAAGCAATGGAGAAAGGTAGATCTCCGTTGCTTTTTAAAAGGTGTCTCGCTATGTTAAAAGAGTTTAACATAGCGAGACAGCTTTAAAAAAAAGCAACAGAGAAAGGAAGATCTTCATTGCTTTTTTTTAAGATATCTCACTATGTTAAACTTGTTTAACATAGCGAGATAACAGCAACTGAGCTTTTCCGTTCTCTGTTGCTGTCCAACACAAAAAAAAGACTTATACTAATGGAAAAAGTCCAGGCGACCTTAGCTTTTTCCAGTAGTATAAGTCTGATTTACAACGGGCACGCTGACCAATCAGCGTGCACGTTTTGGAATATTAATGGGGGGGGGGGTTGTTGTATAATTACACATTAACACACACCCTGGATGGCATTATTGTACTTAGAGAATGGGTTCTCCATAAAATTGTTGTGTTTTACCTACTTCTTTATTTCTTTAAGTACCATTTTATTTTTTCATATGTTTTTGATGTAAAATAGTTCTTCCTCCTAATGTTTCAAACTTGCAGTGGTATATGTTACTGGTATTGGAGGAAGCATATTACATTGAAAACATAACACTTAAAAATGTCCAGGTATTTACTTTATTTATTTATTTATTTATTTTGGTTCCTTTCATAGACAATCAAACTATGTTGCTGCAAACAGAAAAGCAATTATTTTTCAAAGGCAAATCATGCTTATTTCCCCATATGTGCCTTAAAATACAATGCTGGCATTTTGCCATTAGTATTTTTTTTATGGTGGAACAGTTACCATATATTATATGCACTAGGTGTATTGGCACAGTGTCTTATGAAAGGTAAATATGTGCAAGCTGTTTGATTCCAGATTATACGTCTCTTTGAATCATCACAGGGTCATATTAAGCAGTCTGAGTCTTAGCCAGCTGAGTTATATTAGTAGATGAGTTATGTAGGTCCGTTGTGAGACAAGGAAGACTGCATTACAGGAAGGATAGCAAAAGCAATTCAGCTAGTCTTCGTGAAATCCTTTTCCACTATATAGCTTGTATTCCTTACTGTGTTGCACATGCATATTTTAAGATCCTAAGATAAGAGGTCAAGAGGTATGCAGACCTCTTAACACACACACACACACACACACACACACACACACACACACACACACACACACACACACACACACAAACAGACACAAACTTTTAAGTTTTTTCTTTTTTATTTTCCACTCACTAAACAGCAAAAGCACTGCTTAGCGAGTGTAAAATAATGGCTCTATCGATCTCACTGTTCTCCCTCTCTCTCTTGCTCTCTCTCTCACACACACACACACACACACACACACACACACACACACACACACACACACACACAGACACACACACACACACACTTTTAAGTTTTTTCTTATTTTCTACTTGCTAAACAGCAAAAGCGCTGCTTAGTGAGTGTAAAATAACGGCTCTATCAATCTCACTGTTCACTCTCTCTCTCATAGACACACACACACACGCACACACACACATATAAACACACACAGTATCTTCTGCTTTCATGCAAGCATTTGCTCACACATGCAGACAGAAACATAAACACACATACACATACATATACACACACATACACTTTTTTCTATTTATCTATTCATTTATTTCATTATACTCATTAAACAGCAAAAGTGCTGCTTAGATAGTGTGAAATAGCTTGATCGATCTCAGTTTACTCACATGTATCTATACACACGCACACACACACACACACACACACACACACACACACACACACACACACACACACACACACACACACACACACACACACACAGACATAAACACACTCTAAAAAATTTTTAATTTTCTTTTTTCTTTTTTACATTTTACACTCACTAAACATCAAAAGCACTGCTTAGTGAGCATAAAATAATAGCGGCCATTAGGTGTTTTCTGTCTGTGCTCCATGGCAGCTTGATATGCTGCCCTGAAGCAGCAGACTCATTTTTCTCAGTAGGCATTACTTGTACATTAATACCCTGCTGAAGAATGTTCGCTCTCCAGTCAGGGTGCTGATGTAAAGTTTGCCCTTAAGTCTGATTATTAAGGCACTGACAACTAGGGTATATTGCTATAGGGGCAAAATTCTCTGGTAGCCTTAAGAGCCAGGCAAGCAGCTCCGGTGACCTGAATTTGTGGTAGAATTAGCAGATGCAGGTATATGTTTAGTGGCTAAGGTGTGGGCTTATATTGACAGTGAACTGTACTTTGATCACCATGTATTCACTGCTGTAAGGAAGCCCTTTTTCATTGCACAACTTATATCTAAAAGTATTGTGTCCAGATCTGGGGATGTAATCGTTCCACTGTACTCATGGTTGTTAGGCAGATCACTGAGTACAATGCCCATCTCAGTATATCTGTCCAAACACTTATAACAGCTGGAATGACCACAATGCTTTCTCACTGAAAAATATCAAGGGCCTAAATCATAAAAAAATTATTCAGACTTTCTTAAAGCCTTGCCTCTCTTCTCAGTATCATACAGGCTACTGAGGGGGTGACCTCTGCCTTGATATAGAGCTTCTACAGATCCTGTTCTATCAGACCTATTACACATTTGCAAGTCCAATTCTATTAGAAACAACTGCTCATGGGATTGCAATCTCTTTTGCAAAGTAAATAGAACATGTTGTAGCGACAGGTTTGTATCACAGAGAGTACTGCTTCTTTGGGACCATCTTCCATTCCATATAAAGCAAAGTTCTCCTCTTACTCTATTCAAATGTAATTTGGATGACTGGATGGGTAACCACAAGTTCACTACTGGTTTAGCACCCCTGCCCTACTTGGATAAGATAAACATGTCAATGTTCCAACATATTTGACTTATCTCAAGGTTATTTGTATGCAAAATATACAAACTAAAAACTATCATTGGAATATAAGGCTAGGCTTCTTAAGAGCCTCACAGATCAATAGCCTGATAAGTACCCGTGATGCTATTCACAACAAGAACAGGTTTCTGACACATCTTTCAGTATACTAAAGCTACTGTAAAAAAGACATAGATACACGGTATATTATATTAATTCTCAAATGAAAAATAAATTAATAAATTAACCATTCAACCCAGTTAGCATGTTTTGGCCATAATGCCAACCCTCTTTTTCCTATGTACTATGAAAGGAATATAGCAGATTTAAGAGACACAGGACAGTAAACTAATGACATAACTAAGCAAATTTTGAACTGTAAAGCACAGTACATATATACTAATATGGGAAAAGACAATACAAAGAGACAGTCAATATGTAGGAAAGAAAGAAAAATGGAACAGAACATGGGAAAATAGTAAGAAGTGCAATAAGGAAAGGTTAAAGTAAGTACAGTGAGATGCAAGAGAAAAAACAAATTGTGAACCAGCTGGAACCATAAAGAAGCAATTAGAACCTGCTAGATACATAGTAAAGTAAGTCCAGATGGATGAGACCGTGCTAGACAAGTAACATGATGGATAATACTGCAAGACAGCTAGATAATATGAAATCTAATGCAGAGCCAGTTAGAACCAAATTACTAGGTAGGTAGATATTTGAATAAGTTACACAGTTAGATCATTTTTTTCTGTATACTGTCTGCATTGGAGTTTTTCTCCTCGGGTCTCCACTGAAAACGGGCCAAAAGCCCAGCTGGACCAACATGGTTAACAAATGTCAATAAAAAAAATAAATAAATAAATTAGATAAGAAAACGGTACAATAATTAGCTTTTTTTACTTTGCTGTTGCAGGAAAAGTAAGGAAGGTTTTATCTCAGTTAGGCTGACTGAAATAGGAGTATAAGGAAAAGTGCCCACTGGTTTCTGTATCGTGCTGGCTCGCTCGGCTCTTTCTCATATTGTAGCAGCTCAGCAGTGCAGCTTAGAGTAGCTTAGCAAAAATTAATGCTAAATGAACAAAGGCAGACACAGCGACAACACAAACTGGATAAGAACACACCCAGAGGTAATGAATCCAATAAAAGTTTTAATAAACTCCAAACAGCACAAAAGGTGATGTAAAGCGATTTTCGCCTGGTCGATTCACCAGACTTCCTCAGACAAACTCATACAAAACAAGCACCAAGTTAAATTAAAAACTTTTCCCTCCAAAGTTACATCAACCAATCAAACACATTGTTAAATACCTAATACCTATATTTATAAGGGTTATAAGTAGTACCCATTTTTTTATGTTTTGGCTTTTCAGGTTAGGTTTTTTGATAAGTATTTTTTTAATAAAATGTTGTTTTTAGAAAAATTGTTTAACTTTAAGTACAAGTCCTAGGGCATTGTATTGTTATATAACTTTAATGTTTTAATTGATGTTAATTGAACAATGTGTTTGCCATCACTTATGGTGCAAAAATTTCATATTTCCATACTGGATCGGTTGAGGCCCGGGTTAACAACGACCGCCACCAGTACTGTTAGCCAACAGGGTGCTGGCAGAAATTGGGCTACTGCTGGCCGAAGGAGAAGAGGAGGGCGAAGGCATGCCCGAAGGCAGGAAGAGAGGAGGAAGGTTAGGAATGTAGCAGTGAGGGTAGGAACTTTGAATGTTGGCAGTATGACTGGTATAGGAAGAGAGCTAGCTGATATGATGGAGAGAAGGAAGGTTGATATATTGTGCGTGCAAGAGACCAGATGGAAGGGAAGTAAGGCCAGATGTTTAGGAAATGGGTTCAAATTGTTCTATCATGGTGTGGATGGCAGGAGAAATGAGGTAGGGGTTATACTAAAGGAACAATATGCCAAGAGTGTTTTAGACACGAAGAGAGTGTCTGACAGAGTGATGTTTATGAAGCTCGAAGTTGATGGTGTAATGATGAATGTTGTTAGTGCATATGCTCCACAAGTTGGGTGTGCGATGGATGAGAAAGAGAAATTTTGGAGTGAGTTGGCTGAAGTTGTGGTGAGTGTACCCAAGGGTGAGAGGTGAGAGACTAGTGATTGGAGCGGACTTTAATGGACATGTTGGTGAAGTGAACAGAGGGGATGAGGAAGTGATGGGTAGATATGGTGTTAAGGAGAGGAATTCAGAAGGTCAGATGACTGTGGATTTTGCAAAAAGGATGGACATGGCTGTGGTGAATACGTATTTTAAGAAGAGGGAGGAGCATAGGGTGACGTACAAGAGTGGAGGAAGATGCACACAGGTGGATTATATCCTATGTAGGAGGGCCAGTCTGAAGGAGATTGGAGACTGTAAAGTGGTGGCAGGGGAAAGTGTAGTTAAGCAGCATAGAATGGTGGTCTGTAGGATGACGTTGGTGATCAAGAAGAGGAGGAGGAGTGTGAAAGCAGTGCCAAGGATTAAATGGCGGAAGTTAAAAAAGGGTGATTGTGAAGTGGAGTTTAGGGAAGAGTTAAGACAGGCACTGGGAGGCAGTGGAGAGTTACCAAATAGCTGGGTAACTACAGCAGAACTAGTAAGGGAGACTGCTAGAAAGGTGCTTGATGTGACATCTGGACAGAGGAAGGAGAATAAGGAGACCTGGTGGTGGAATGAGGAAGTACAGGAAAGTATACAGAGGAAGAGGTTGGCGAAGAAGAAGTGGGATTGTCAAAGAGATGAAGAAAGTAGACATGAGTATAAGGAGATGAGGCGCATGGCAAAGAGAGAGGTGGTGAAAGCTAAGGATAAGGCGTATGGAGAGTTGTATGAGAGATTGGACACTAAAGAGGGAGAAAAGGACCTGTACTGATTAGCTAGACAGAGGGACAGAGCTGGGAAAGATGTGCAGCAAGTAAGGGTGATAAAGGATAGTGAGGGAAAGGTACTCACAAGAGAGGAGAGTGTGTTCAGTAGATGGAAAGGGTATTTTGAGAGGCTGATGAATGAAGAGAATGAGAGAGAGAGAACGTTGGATGATGTAGGGATAGTGAATCAGGAAGTGAAACAGATTAGCAAGGAGGAAGTAAGGACAGCTATGAAGAGGATGAAGAATGGAAAGGCTGTTGGCCCAGATGACATTCCAATGGAAGCATGGAGGTGCTTAGGAGAAATGGCAGTGGAATTTTTAACTAGATTGTTTAATGAAATTTTGGAAAGTCAGAGGATCCCTGAGGAGTGGAGAAAAAGTGTTTTGGTACCTATCTTTAAGAATAAGGGTGATGTGCAGAGCTGCAGTAACTACAGAGGGATAAAACTGATCAGTCACAGCTTGAAGTTATTGGAGAGAGTAGTAGAAGCTAGGTTAAGAAGGGAGGTGATGATTAGTGATCAGCAGTATGGTTTCATGGCAGGCAAGAGCACTACAGATGCAATGTTTGCTCTGAGAGTGTTATTGGAGAAATACAGAGAAGGTCAGAAGGAGTTGCATTGTGTCTTTGTAGACTTGGAGAAAGCATATGACAGGGTGCCTAGAGAAGAGTTGTGGTATTGTATGAGGAAGTCGGGAGTGGCAGAGAAGTATGTAACAGTGGTACAGGATATGTACGAGGGTAGTGTGACAGTGGTGAGGACTGCAGTGGGAGTGACAGATCCGTTTAAGGTGGAGGTGGGATTACATCAAAGATCAGCTCTGAGTCCTTTCTTATTTGCAGTGGTGATGGACAGGTTGACAGATGAGATCAGACAGGAGGCCCCGTGGACTATGATGTTTGCAGATGACATTGTGATCTGTAGTGAGAGTAGGAATTAGGTTGAGGAGACTCTGGAGAGGTGGAGATATGCTCTAGAGAGCAGAGGAATGAAGGTCAGCAGGGCTAAGACAGAATATATGTGTGTAAATGAGAGGGAGGGTAGAGGAATGGTGAGGATGCAGGGAGTAGAGTTGGTAAAGGTGGACAAGTTTAAGTACTTGGGATCAACAGTTCAGAGTAATGAGGAATGTGGAAGAGAGGTGAAGAAGACAGTACAGGCAGGGTGGAATGGGTGGAGAAGACTGTCAGGAGTGATTTGTGACAGACGGGTACCAGTAAGAGTGAAAGGGAAGGTCTACAAGAGGGTAGTGAGACCAGCTATGTTATATGGGTTGGAGACAGTGGCACTGACAAAAAGGCAGGAGTCAGAGCTGGATGTGGCAGAGTTAAAGATGTTAAGATTTGCACTCGGTGTGACTAGGATGGATAGGATTAGGAATCAGTATATTAGAAGGTCAGCTCATGCTGGACAGTTTGGAGACAAAGCAAGAGAGACGAGATTGCGTTGGTTTGGACATGTGCTGAGGAGGGATAATGGGTATATTGGGAAAAAGATGCTAAGGATGGAGCTGCCAGGTAAGAGGAAAAGAGGAAGGCCTAAGATAAGGTTTATGGACGTGGTGAGAGAGGACATGCAGGCGGTTGGTGTGACAGAGCAAGATGCAGTGGACAGGAAGAAATGGAAACAGCTGATCTGCTGTGGCGACCCCTAACGGGAAAAGCTGAAAGATGATGATGATGATGATGATGATGATGATGATGATGATGAACTGAACAATGTGTTTGATTGGTTGATGTAACTTTGGAGGGAAAAGTTTTTAATTTAACTTGTTGCTTGTTTTGTATGAGTTTGTCTGAGGAAGTCTGGTGAATCGACCAGACGAAAAGCGCTTTAAATCACCTTTTGTGTTGTTTGGAGTTTATTAAAACTTTTATTGGATTCATTACCTCTGGGTGTGTTCTTATCCAAAAAATGAATGCTAGCCAGTGCAGGGGAAGGCCTACAACAACCATGCATTCAGAATAGTACATAGGTAAACCCATAGTCTTACCAAGGGCTAACAGAACAACATGAAAATGAAAATTAAAAGTAGATCCCAGGAGTCTCAAATATATCTGAAGAAAATCAGGTCCCATTTGAAAAAGGGGCTTGATAGCAGAAGTCTCTATCATAAATGAAGCACTCATTAGTGCAGCTTGGAGAAGCTCAGTGCAAATTAGAGCTAGGCCATGCAATGCTACTCAGTTTGAAGCAAACAAATTTAAGCAGTCAGCTAATCGAAGCACATGCCCAACAGTTCAGAAGGCACTGGGTAGGTATGAAATGTGAAGCCAGTGATGAATGCTTCACTCTAGTGTTCTCCACTCAGCTGTTCTCGTCGAGAACATTACATTAAACATCACACAGCTGTTGAAGATACAGTCCACCCACCTGTTGACATCACTGATAAGGCAGTGGCCATGCTTCTGAGAGTAACAGAAAACACTCAAGGTGATGAAGCACAAATTACAGGGTGGGCAGAAGGGCAGCAACTGAAACGCAGAGTAAAATAATGCAAGGTGTTGCAATTTGCTGAGAGGAAACAGAAGTAATGAAGATGACACAGAGCACTATTACAGTACACTGAGTGTGAACATGACCTGGATATTATAATTACCCTCAGACTACCTCCTGATGTATACTGCCAGAATGCTGGGACATGATGTCAAGGGAGCAAATCATCACTGCCCTCTCAAAGGCAAAAAATATAGCATCCACGGGACCAGATAACATCCCAAGCTGCATCCTACATGAACTCAGACAGGAACTTGCAGCACCATTAGGCACCCTATTCAACCAAAGCCTGAGTACTGTCTTTGTCCCAGCCAAGTGGAGGACAGCCACTGTCATCTCTTTGCACAAAGTGGAGCGTCCACCAATCCAGCAAATTATAGACCCATCAGCCTCATTAGCCTGATCTGCAAGACCATGGAGTGGATTATCATGGACCTCATTAAGAAGAACATTGGCAACCTCCAAACACTTGATTCCACACAGTTTGGTTTCATAAAGGGAAGGTCATGCCTGCTAAATTTGGTTGACTTCTTTGAGACAGTTGCCAAAGCCATGGACAAGGGGAAGATGGTGCACACTGCCTACTTTGACCTAGCTAAAGTCTTCAATACTATTCACCACTCGGGTATAGTCGATAAACTCTCTCAACTAGGTGTCAATCCATATGTTACCATATGAGTAGAAAACTAGCTAACTGATAGAACCCACCTAGTCAAAATAAGGGAAGCCACCTCAAGCAGTCAATCCGTAGTGAGTGGTGTACCCCAGGGATCGGTCTTGGGGCCTTTGTTGTTTGGGATATACTTTTCTGAGGTGTGGGCCAAAACCAGAGGGCTATGGCTGACCAAGTTTGCAGATGACTGCAAGCTGGCTGCTGTCATCAATTCCCCTAGTGATGTGGACATCCTCCAAGAGGGTCTCACTCAGACAAATGACTGGTGACAGAAACATGACCTCAAGCTGAATACTAAAAAATGCATCATCACCTCCTTTGCGGAGACTAATGTGTCCACAAATTATCACATTAATAACAAGGTCCTAAGCATGCAATCAGTTGCGAGGGACTTAGGCAACCAGGTTGATAGCAAACTGATGTTTGACTACCATATTGCCTTTGTTGTACAGAAAGATTTCTACATGACCCACCTCATTAGTAAGGGTATCTCTACCAGGGACAAGGTGCTCATGACATCCCTGTATTCTTCCCTTATAAGACCCATTACTGAGTACAATGCCCCTTTCGGCATGTACCTCATAAAGCATATGCAGCAGCTGGAGAGACTACAGAGATTCCTCACCAGCAGAATTCAGGGCCTCAAACATCTACCCTACACCAATAGGCTAAAGACCCTATCCGTCTATGCTGTCTCCTACAGACTCCTCAGAGGTGACCTCTGTCTGGCATACAAAGCAATCTCAGACCCCGCCTTGATGGGACTGCTGCATATCCACAATTCTAGCTCCACTTGAGTAACCCGCATGTGCAACCTCAACCTGGTCTGTGACATCAATAGGACTTGTTGATGGGACAGATTTGTGTCCCAGAGACTCCCCCTTCTGTGGAATAGACTCCTGCTCCACGTCAAGCAGAGTATCTCATTAACGCTTTTTAAGTGCAATCTGGATAACTGGATGGGGAACAGAAAATACACCCCTGTGATTCCACCTGTGTCCCTGCTAGACAGGGGCATCTGGTGCTGACTTGTCGGAACAATGGGCTAAATTCTTGGCTAGGCTTGTAAGGGCCTCAGGGCCAATAGCCTAGTAACTTCCTATGATCCTATGATCCTAAGGATGTGAACTCTAGAGATGCAAATCTCATGCAAAGAGTTATATGTGGATATAGTGAAAACCAATCTACAGCATTCTGTTGAGTTCTGGAGGCCAGATTAGAAGTGGAATTATAGGTGTCTGAAAGTGTAAAACAAAACAGTGTAAGAAACTTCTCTATATGGACGACTTTTCAGTCCATATATCTCTAGAATCACTGTATATTAATCAGATCAGACAATAATGGTAGAAGTAGCGAACTTTCAACTCGTCTTAAGTCAAAAAATAAATAAATAAATAATAAAAAATATATAATTTGAAATATTGTACAGAATTACTAAGTATTTGAAAGTAACCCAAGCAAGGCAGGCAGTCTGTTTCCAGTCGCAAATCCTTTATTAAGCACACAGACAAGTGATCCAAGTAAAACAAAAATAGAGTAATAGTTTTCTCACAAGCTTTCTAAATATATATATATATATATATATATATATATATATATATATATACTTTTTATCAGGCAAGGGAGTGGTTTATTGTGCTGTAAAACAAAGTGTTATTGGTACACATGTTAAATTCACATCCCTTCCCCCATCAGTGTAACATTCGAGCTGGCCCTGCCCTACTTAGTAGCTGTCATAATAATATAACCCTTATGTACTTTAAATAACATTTATAATGATGTGGTACCTCTTATTTAACCAGATTATTAAGTCTGTGATTTTATCCAAGACAATATACTACATGGCTGGAAATATATCAACCTTAGTCCATTTGGCAATCAAAAAAAATATATAAATATATACATATACACTTTGCATATAAAAAAATCAATTGGAAAAATCATATTCTATTTTCATAACCTATTGTTAACAAAGATCACTTTTGTCCTTCTAGACTTCTACAGGTCCCTAAAAACTATCTATAAAAATATTATTGTATAATTAGTATTGTTATTACACATCATTTTGAATAAAGTGGAAAAAAGAAAACAAGAAAAAGAAAAAATAAGAAGAACAAATGTATGATGATGGAAACAAAATATACACTTAAATTAAAACTGATTTAAAATGGTATTTAAAACCAACTGATAGAATAAAATAAAATAAAATTAGTCATGTAAACAAAAAAGTGTAAAATAAACCCTGGGATTCATGAAGCTTGCGCCAGGTGCAGGCGTAGCGTCGGCGTTCTAACACCAAATATTGGCTGCTGAGCGATTCAGGTACGAGCTGTTTCCACGTGCACTACCTGTGTACGCTACACCCGCGCAACTCCCAGGCCCTATATGCTAATTACCCCATGTGCAGCAGTGTAGCATGCAAATGAAGGTATGTAGCAATCCAGGAAGTGGTGCAGATGTAGTGTAAGCATGCAGAAATGTAAACAGTAGAAAACGGTTTACATTTTTGCAAACATAAAATCGGAGCCATGACAGCCGACCAAACACATGTATTATATTGTTAATATATGCCAATGGCTAAATATATAGCCACTGGCATAAAAAAAATGTACAAAATATAAAATTAACATTTAATATATATAGTTGCACTATAGTGACGTGGAAGTGCAGGGCAGCGGTGCACAAAGGGGATCGCAAGAAAAATATAAAAATATAGAATAAAACCGCAATGAAACACATATCATGATTTCCCCATAATAGTCAATGGCAGGCATGCTACACCATACTATGGTGCAAGGGTTGCTAAGGGGCAGCGACAGTGTTATGCGCAGTAGCTAGGAATTAGTAGGCATTGCCATGCAAATGAGAAGAGTAATAGTGAATCGCAGATTCCCCACTGGTGTAAGGATGCACTTCACAGCGTAGTGTCATAACACCGAGGTGTGCCCTTGAGATAGCTCCGCAGCCATATTTGGTGTTAGAACGCCGACGCTACGCCTGCACCTGGCACAAGCTTCATGAATCTTGGGGTTTATTTTACACTTTTTTGTTTACATGACTAATTTTATTTTATTTTATTCTACCAGTTGGCTCACTGCTGCTTTTCTGCTGTGAGAAACATTTCTGCAGTTTGTTTCTAAGTAGTGTGGATATTTGTAGCATTGTCCATATTCAGGCTTGTATTTGGGCCTAGTGTTTGTGGAGGCTGTGTGTCTGAGCACATTTTCAGGTACATCTTGGTTTAGCCAAAGCCATAAGGCATTTCAGTGAGAGAGAATTCTTTAAGGTCATTGGCTGACTGAGGTCACCTGGACTACAGCTTAGACTAAGCACCTCATTGGTTCTTTTGAGCTTTTTTTTTCTTAAAAGTTGTCTCAGGTTTCAACTTTCTGTTACCTAAGAAGTTAAGTTGTGAGTGTTTCTGCCATTTCACACTGAGCTAATCGAAGGAAGAATACTGAGCAAACTCGGATCTATAATATATAACATTAAGTATCCTGTTTTTTTTTTTGCTTATTTTGTTTGAGTTATAGGTTCATAGGTTCATAGGTAGATACTAGGCTATCTGCCCTAGGGCATTTATAAGCCTAGCCAGAGTGTATTTGGCTTCCGCCTCCCTATTAGATTAGCTTACTGTGCCTCTGTAAAGTAGGTCACAGAAGGTACCCTTTTAAGATTAGTTTACTGTGCCTCTGTCTAGCAGGGACACAGAAGAGATCCCAGGGGTGAATTTGCAATTTCCCATCCACGCGTCCAGATTTCGCTTGAAGAGGGTCAGCGAGGGGCTATGTCTAACATGAATTGGGATTCTATTCCAGAGTGAGGGAAGCCTCTGGGAAATTAATCTGTCCCTCCAGCATGTCCTATTTATTTTTGTGCTGAGGTTTAGGTCCCTGGAGCATGTAGCTCTAAGGGACTTGGATTTTTTGAGGTGGAGCATGTCCATTAATTCTGGGTTTGACATGGCTTTGTACTTCAGGCATAGATCACCTCTGAGTAGGCGGTAAGCAACTGAGTAGAGCTGGAGTTTCTTTAGTCGAGCTGCATAGGACATCTGTTTGTAGCCCATGATCCTCTTGGTGAGGTACTTTTGGGGTCTCTCCAGTTGCTGCAGGTGTCGGGTAAGGTACATCCCAAAAGGGGCATTGTATTCAATTATGGGCCTGATGAGTGACGAGTAGAGGGGCACAATGACCTCTCTTGATCTAGATGCGAACCCTTTCGTGATGAGGTGGGCTATTTAGAAGGTCTTTCTAACCACTTTGGCAATGTGATTATCAAAGGAGAGATTACTATCTACATTGGTCCCCAAATCTCTAATTACTTCTTCCGCACTTAATGGATTACCACCTGTGTGGTAATTTGTGGGCACCTTGTTTTCCCCAAAGGGGATGACTATGCACTTTTTAGCATTTAGCTTGAGGCCGTGGCTCTGGCACCAAGCATCTGACTCTGTGAGACCCTTTTGGAGGATGCTTGTGTCAGCTGGAGATTTGATTATGGCCCCCAGTTTGCAGTCATCTGCGAACTTTGTCAGCCATAATCCCCCCATGTTAGCCTGAACCTCAGAGAAGTATATACCGAACAAGAGAGGTCCCAGGACTGAGACCTTTGGGATGCCACTTGTAACTGGTTTGGATTCAGACATGGCACCTGCGATTCTGACCATGTGGGTTCTATCTCTGAGCCAGTTTGCAACCCATCTTGTGATATAGGGGTTGATATTTAAGCTGGTAAGCTTATTTATGATGCCCGAGTGGGGTATTGTGTCGAAGGCTTTTGCGAGGTCCAGGTAGGCTGTGTGGACCACCTTACCCTCATCTATGGCTTTGCTAACTGTTTCAAAGAAATCAACTAGGTTTAAGAGGCAAGATCTGCCCTTAACAAAGCCGAATTGGGTAGGGTTCAGTGTCTGGAGGCTCCCATTGTCTTTGTTTATGAGTTCCATGATAATACGCTCCATAGCTTTACAGACCAGACTAGTCAGGCTTATGGGGCGATAGTTTCCAGGGTCCGTTGTGGCACCACCTTTGTGGAGTGGGACCACTGTAGCTGTACGCCATTCTTTGGGTACATATCCTGTAGTAAGGCTAAGTTTGAACAGTGACTTAATGTGAGGGTTCAGTTCTTCTTGGAGCTCATGTAAGACACAGCCTGGGACATCGTCCGGTCCCATAGATGCTGTGTTTTTTGCTTTGGAGAGGGCAGCTTTCACCTGTGCATCTGTGATGTCAGAGAGGTTACATTCAGTTGGGATAGGCATTTGCTCCATTGGGGGGAAAGGGGGGGAGAAGTTTGCACTGAATCTGTCTGCCAGAATGTTGGCTATGTCTGTAGGTTCGGTATATTTTGTACCGTTATGCAACAATTCAGAGCATATCTGGGAGTTTCCGCCCATGTTCCTGACATAACTAAAGAAGGCCTTGTGATTATCTTTAGTGTCTAGGGCAATTTTTCTTTCAAAGCTGGCCTTTGATGATTTTATGAGGGATCGAAGTTTCTTGCTAATACTGATCAGAGATGCCTTCCCTTTTTGGGATTTTGGTCTGTCATGTAGTAGCTTCCTCCTTCTGTTGTATAGCTTATTTATGGCTGGATCCACCAGACTGGTCTCCTGTTTTTGGAGGAGTGAGTCTTGGTTTTATTTGGGAAAGCACGATCCATGCATTCCTGCAGGTGCTCATAGAATGCATTTGTAAAGGATTCTGCGGATTGGGCTGTATTATCCTCTGGCCCAGGGGCTTTGAAGGATTCCACCTCAGTCTTGAGAAGTGCAAAGTTGGCTTTTGAGAAATTCTTTATAGTGATTTCCTTGGCTGGGGGTGGGGATGGGATATGGATGTCCAGGGAAATTTGTTTATGGTCTGATCTTACCAATGAGGGGTTTACCTCTGGTGTGGAACATAGAGTCCCCATGTTGGTTATGACCAGGTCCAATATGTTGTTCCCTCTTGTGGGAGTAGTGACCAGTTGTTCCATTGCGTTAGAGTTTATAAATTCAAGGAACCGTTGGGCGAGGGTGTTTGGGCTTGAGTAGTTTTCCCAGTCAATGGTTGGGTAGTTGAAGTCACCCAATAACATAGTGTTTGGAGAGACCTTCATATTCTCCAGTGTTTTCAGGAATGCCAAGTGAGGTTCCTGTAATAGGGAGGGTGCTCTGTAGCAGGCTACAAACTGAAAGGCAATTTTGCCCACTGTTAGTTGCACATGGATGGTTTCCGATGCTTCGTGCAGTGCCACTAACCTGGAGGTGTAGATATCTTTGATGAATATAGATACTCCACCTCCTTTTGTGCTTCGGTCTGAGTTTTGGGGCTGAAACGCATGGTATGAGTTATAACCTGGTAGTACTGGGGTGCTCTCAGGAGCCTTGAACCAGGTTTCTGTTACTGCACAGACATCGATTTTCTCCATACTGAGGAGAGCCTCGAGTGCGTGCATCTTGAGGTTTAGACTTCTGGCATTGAGTAGCATTACCTTTAGTTTTTTTATCCTTGGGTTGTCTATGGAGGTGGGTTTGTCCTTTGAGCCTTGCCTAAAAAAGGCACTATAGGGGTGGCAAGAGCCTTGGCCAGTATACGAAAGCCTAAGGGTGACAGGTGCAAGCCGTCCCTAGCGAAGCAACGTGACTTGTTGAGCATGTCACCCCATCAGTCAGACACTGGATTCCTTTTGAATGACACCAATACTTTAGCCAATTGTTGAAACTGATCATTTTGTCTTTATACTGTGGCATCATTCTTGGTGAGGGCAAGATGCTACTCAAGGTCAGGGTCATACCAGCCTGGGCTACATGGTCAGAGAGCTCCTCTATGTCTCTTTTCATGTAGTCCAGGGAGGTACGTCTCAGGTCATTCACACCAGCATGGACAATGACAGAGTCATACTTGTACTTGCTTTGGAGTGACCTGAGTGTTTGCATTATGTGGCGGATCCTGGCACCCGACAGGCAGCTTACAGTGACTTTCTCCTTGTTCAGTCTGGTGAGCGGGACGTCAATGTGCCGGACAATAGAGTCCCCTATAACAAGTGCATTTGGTGTGTTGTTTGGCCTTAAGGGCTGTGACTGTGAGGCACACTGATTTTGTGAGATATGTGATTCATGAGTATTGTTGAGGGGTGGCTGTTGCTTGGATATCTGCTTAGGAGGTCTTTGCTGTTTAGGCAGATTTTTATTTAGAGCCTCCGAGTATGTTTTTGTTTGTTTATGTGTTGGGTATGCAGATGCAATAGGTCTGTGTGAGAATGGATTTGTGGTGTGGGTGGTTACCTTATCCTCCTGACTGACTGTGCCAGTCTTGGGTTGAGAGAGCTCTGCCTCCAGTTTGGCTGTGTAACTGCATCTCTCACATGTATTAGAGTTTGTTGGAAGGAGGAGAGGGTTGTCTGTGTACATAAGGCAATTGTAACATTGCCTCAAAATTCCCAGATTCACCAGCTGGACTGGAGAGTAACCTTGAAACGGACCCTTGGACATACCAGATTAGTATAGGGAACTGTTTTTTTACTGATCAGATTAGGGAAGGGAACTGATTTTTCACTTGATCAGGAAGGACCAATTGGGAGCCTAATACTTATGAGAAGTCAAGGAGGGTGTAGTGCTTTAGTTAGTTTGTGTTTCCTTATAAGAGCTGAGCAAGTGCAGGGCTTTAGAAAGAGAATAGAGTGATTACTTTGAGAGATTGAACAGTTATAAGGGAAAAAGTGAAGAGCAGACTTTGTGGAGCCTGGAATAGTTTAAACCTGTTTAGGCAAAAAGAGAGTTGTAGGGTTTTAAGAGAGAGAGATCAAGGAGTTTAGAATTGACCCAAAATGGCCAATAAAACTACAGCCCAAGCAAGCACTGGCCTTCTAGAAACTTCCAAACAGTTCAGAACAGCAAATCTGTAGCTGAACTTTCTTAACTTTCAGAAAGTGGGAAAAAAGCAAGATTTTTTTTTCTTTTTGTTGTAGTTTAAAGGTAGCAGAGATACACAAGCAGCAAAATAATCACAACAGTGCAATAAATGACCCCACACTTGAGTGCTAGGTCTTCTGTTGGGTTGTTTGTTTCTGATAACTTGTTTGCAGTTAAATGCTTTCTCTAGAGGCTCCTTTAGCTGTTTAAAACTTTCATTTAAAGGCTCACGGCTGTTTTTCTGCTGTGTGAAACATTTCTGCAGTTTGTTTCTCACCCTCACTCCCTGTTGGTATGTTGTTCTTATAGTCGTTGGCTTTGCTGTTGCCCTCCCGTACTGTAAATTTGATCTGGGACGCTCCTCCCAGTCTAGTGTCATTACTTCATTCTACCTAATACAGGGAGAACATTTGAGAAGGCCAATCAGCTTGATTTCTGCTACTCCTTTCTCTCTTTCCACTAAAAAAAAAAAAAAAAATTTCTAAGCTTGTTTCCTGCCTTTCCTGTGGGTTGTCTAGTCTGGATATAGATTTGCTGTATCCAGGACTATTTGTAGGCTTTTAAGCCATCAAGCCTTTCTGTGTTGGAGGGAAGCCTTCTAGCTTTATTGTGTTTCTTAGAACTAGCTAGTTTTTTTGTTTCAGCACTCAAGTCTGTTTCTTTGAGCTCAGAACTTGTTCAGAACTTATTGTAATTACTAAATAAGCTACAAATTACTACAGCACTCAACTTTCCTCACTGTCTAGTAGAAAACAGTTTCTAGTACTTAAATAAGCTCCTATCCAGGCATGTCTAAGCGTCAGCTCCCAGTGTTTTCTCCTGTCTAACTGATGAATCTGAGCATCTTGGGACAATGCAGTAATTGCCTCATGTACACAGACAACCCCCTCCTCCTACCACCCA
>NC_056734.1:672870882-672933382 GCF_019279795.1 Protopterus annectens | reverse complement strand
TGTTCTTACAGCACACCAACATGTCAGCTTTGTGGCACATGAAGTAACTACACGCACTTGTAATAGTGATGGCTAGTCAGTCAGGGGTTTGAACCCCTGTACTGGTAGGTGTGTTACAGATGATGCTTAGGTTTTAGTCTGCAAGCCCTTCTCTGATGTACTTTGCCTCTGTCTGTCCCTCCCACACACTCTCTAGTGGATGTGGAGTTGTACACCTGCTCAGCAGCAGCTTGTATTTTGTAAGTGATGGTCATGATCAGGTGATGGCCTCTGCACCTATTGCAGTCCTCCTCTAGCTGATTGCATGTGGAACAGCTGTGATGATGTTCCCATAGCCAATTGCATGGAAACACAGTACAATATCTAAGAACATCATGTTGGTGTTTTCCCATGACAATCGTTGTGAGTAGAACCTGGATCTGTTTTTTGGTAAACGGCATCACAGATGATATCTGGATATTCCCCAAACAATATACACAGCAGAAAATAGCCTAAAGACAGGAGGGTGATATTCCAGACATGACTACAGCATGTAAGTGTAGCTATGCTTCATTGAGACTACTGTCAGTTTAACAAGTTGTGTGTGGTAATGGCTATTCTGCATGTTTTAAAACTGACAAGATAGTGCTCTGTTTGTGAGGGAACCCCCCCATCTGTAGGGCGATCTGTGGACTGGTCAGTGTGTGCAACCATTTGTTTCCTGTTACTCCCTGCACACACATCTGTGAACTGCAGAAGCATAGTGCGAGGATTGCAGTCAGCACATGGTGATAGTGATGAGAGTTACTGCCATCGCATCCCTGATTGGACATATGTCACATATAACAGTGTTATGACAGTCACTGTCTGAGGTTTTCAGTGACATGCCAATAATGGGCCACTGTTCATAGCTGCAGTCACAAGTCT
This sequence comes from Protopterus annectens, assembly GCF_019279795.1. NCBI lineage: Eukaryota > Metazoa > Chordata > Ceratodontiformes > Protopteridae > Protopterus > Protopterus annectens. Next base: position 672,932,476 of record NC_056734.1, on the reverse strand, counting down.
TCTACACTTTGTACAGATGTCATGCAGTATATATGCATGTGTTGTGCTCCCTCTGCAAATGTATACCATGTGTTGTGTTGGGTTGATGGTCATATATATGCATGCTGTTATAAGTAATCCTGAATGCTATTGACTATTACTAAGCCATACCTGTGTTAAAACTGCAACACCATAGGCTGTATGGGTTTGGAGGTCCTAGCAGAACCTCTTGTCCCACTTCAGCTGGCCATGGCACCAGGCACCAGCACATCTGGGGCCCAGCCTTGGACCTCCACCTCTGTTGGCTCTGCACCACCTTCTGGTGGAACTGCCACTAAGGATGAGGCTTGTCCCCCCTGGGATGAGGTCCAGACAGGAACTTGTCCACTGTTGTACAGTCCAGGAAGTGTTGCGTAGGGGGCTCAATAAGGGGTTTTGAGGCCAGATGCACCAGCTCAAGGGGAGAGTGTCACATTTACAGGGTAAGCCTGCCCCTCCTAGACAGCCCCCAGCACAGCCACCTTTGTGGCTGTTTGGTGCAGTGCTGGATGCCCATGGCTGGGGACCTCCATCCCACTGTTTCCACCTGGGGGCTCATGGGCTTGTGACTGCCGAACACCCCTCCACGTCCAAGGTGTATCCCCCCACATGTCATATACCGACCCTGTATGCTGTCTAGTCTGTCATCCTACCTAACCTATCCTCCATGAGCATACCTACTCTCCTTCCCCCACATCCCACTCTCACCCTACAGCAACAAAAGCCAATCAGTTCCTAGAACAACATTTGTCCCATACATAGCTGTCCATTTCACACATGTAACCTTTTTAATATGCATCACAACATACTCCAGTTGTCCTCACCCCTATCTCTCAGGCACACGATCCTGGTATGCACATGACTCCTAAAGGTTCCAGGGACACATGATGCAGACAACCCCATTGTTAACACAACACTACCAGTCCCTCTGTGGTTACCCCATTTAACTTTTTCATGATGATGATGTTGCACACAGCACCTTGCAAGAGTACTGTTATCACATAATGATTGGACAGGAACTGTTGGGTTAATGTAAATAAAATGCACAGAGTGGTGTATTTGGCCAATGTACAAATGTTTGTGTGTATTAATGACACATGTCTGTCTGAGGGAGCCTTGATATTACATAGGACAATACCACTACATAATACAAGCGTCGCTGGCGTTTCCCTTTTCATTCCTTTTTAATGCTTTGTTGTCACATGGGATGTTCTTGATATTTCTATATATATGTATGTATCTATATCTGGACATAAACACACACGCATACATCTACATGATGGAATACATTTCCTATACTGTTGAATGACCGTGCTGGATGACATGTTTGTGATAACATCCGATGTCTGTATATCTGCCATGGCTTAGTAGTAAATCACATTAGCTGTGTGTGCAGGGGCCTGATTTCGAGCCTTGCAGAGGCCTTTTATTTTGTTGCTGGGCAAAACACGGCAGTTGGATACAGAGTGATTAAGGCACATTAAAGCAGTTGTGAGCAGGTGTTCATGGCTTTGCGTGGAGCTAAGCAATGCTAACCTCTGGTTACAGTTTCTTTCACTCAGTTAGCCTCTACATTGCTTCACCAGTGCAATACTTGCATACCGGCGGCTAAACAGGCTTACACCTGCTTGTTCCCGCACTTGCAAATGCACTGCATTTGGTGTTTTCATCTGTCACTCACACCCCTGGGTGGGAGTGAGGACTACGATATTACCTTGTGATGCCTAGTACATCAGATTACATGCCTTCAGTATCGGGAATGGCTGCCCATTAGGCGAAAACATGCTGTTCGACTACAGAATCCGCGGCCTGTCCAGAGTTTGATTCATATTATTGGTGTGTTCCTCTTACAATCTGCACCTGCCTGGTTAATACATGAGAACTGACACTCTTCAATACAAACAAGTAATTGGGTTTTGGAACCCACATCCTTCAGCCAAGTCATGCTACTGCATACCTAATATTCTATCATCTTTCTAAGGTTGTAAGTGGAATATGTGCATTCTGTCCCTATCAGACCTCTCAAACAATTGGGGACAAATATCAACTGAATCAGGGACACGTCAAAACAACATCAGGGACAAATTTAAAATATTAGTTCTATTAACCTGACACATTGACAGACTCAGAGCATATGAATTCATGCACATTTTCTGAGGTAAATGATGTTTATAACTCTTAACTGTTGTCATTATTCATTACGTGTAATTCACCCCCTTTCCTCCAAATGCCACTAGTTTTAGGAGGGATTAAGTGGGACAGAGTTAGAATTTGAGTCAAAATCAGGGACGTCCCTGGAAATCGGGGTAGTTCAAAGGTATGGTCCCTATTTGTTCCCCTAATGTTTTATGTTCTGTCCAGTGGATTTGTTCTTAGGTGTTGAGAGGTATGGGCATAAGCTATGCCCATTTCGGAATATTACTTACATCCCCGGGGAGGTCTTAATATGATTGCGCCAGCCAACACCTGCATGCCTAGGCCCATAATTGCATCCCCATAGTTCCCCCACCTGCCTCTCCTCTACAGCACTCATCCTTACTGTGGGTGCAGGTGGGGTATAAACACAGCACTACACAATGCCCACTCTCTGCGTGTTGGGACACATGCACGTTGTGTCAACCCATGGGTTATCAGGTTTGCACAACCTACTGGTCCGTGTATGTCTACAGCCTGGTTTGATGAATCATTACTGGGACTGACTCCAATGATCTGTAATTTTTGAGTGTCCCACAAGGGACATTGGTGTCTTTGTTCCAAGATTAGACCTGGCAGGTCTCTCCCACTGGTAGTATCCTGCCGGTGGTCAGGGAAGCAGTGGTGATTTTACTTTTATTGTTTGTCTGTATGTCTCACCGGCCTAGCTGGGGGGGGGTTGATGCTACGTGTTACACGCTTGTTTATTGGACCCCTCACCCTCATATGCACGACCTGTGAACATATGTAATTCGTAACTGCTGTATCCTATCCTAGCTATATACATGTGTATATTTACAGTCACATACACACACACACACACACACACACACACACACACACATACACACATATATATATATATTACTATATACAGATATATCTGTATATGTATGCATACATGTATATATTTATATATTGCTGTCTATATATATATATATATATATATATATATATATATATAATGTATATATCTAACAACATATGGGTCTATGGGTGTCTGCATATGTATATATCTATATGTGGGTATGTATATGTATTCTGTCTCTGTATGTATACATTTGTACTACGGAGAGGGAGAGGTTTATCTCTATGCTTCTATGGGTAGATATACACACACACATACCTCTACATATATACATCTACATCTGGTTATTCTGTTCCTTGCCATATAGATTACACTTTGCTGCAGTGGGACTCATAGTTGGTGTGGCTGCTCGTTGGGCGACACCTCTGCCCAGTGAACACATTTGCTTACATCCCTGGGGCTGTCCATATTGGCCCACATCAGCCAACATCTGCACACCTAAACCCATAACTAGCTACCCATAGTTCCCCCACCCGCACCTCCTCTACAGCACCCATCCTTACTCTGGGTCCTGGTTGGTTCTGAACACACCACTACAAGCTGCCCACTCTCCACTTCACGGGACCCATGTCATACAATTGTCTCAGCCTATGGGTCATCAGGCTTTCCCACCATTGTATTCCGGGTATGTATACACCCCGGCTAGAATGTTCAGTGTATCATCTTCTTTTGGTCTTGTCAATTTTTAGGGTGTCCCACAAGGGACGTTCCTGTCTGTGTTCCAAGATTAGATTTCACGGGTGCACTGTGTACCCCCCCCCCAGTTGTATCCTGTCTGGGGAGCAGTGGACTATTTACATTGTTTGCGGGTTTGTGTGTATGTTTACCATGTCTTGCTGGGGGGGGTGGAAGGTCATGCTACGTGTTTCATGTTTCTTGCTTGGGTCCCTCACTTCCATTGGCATAGTCTGTGAACATATGTCATTCTTGTGTGCTGTTTCCTATCATAGCTGTATATCTGTGTATATCTACGCACACACACACACACACACACACACACAAACACACGCACACACACACACACACACACACACACACACACACACACACACACACACACACACACACACACATATATATATATATATATATACATATATATATATATATATATATATATATATATATATATATATATATATATATATATACGTATATGTATATGCGTATATGTATATATAAAAACTGATAATCCTTTATAACAATCTCAATGCTCTGCGCTCTTCTCACAAACTGATGGCCAAATCAATTAAGTCTAACAACTCTGCTGGTGACTGTCTCTTCACAAATACAGTAGGTAGAAATTGGAATCTTCTACCTAGTGATATAACTCTAACTACATCTTTGCCTCTTTTCAAACAGAAAATTAAACTGTACTTCCAAAACCACTGGCTCTGCTCCTGCAGTACACCTGACTAATTTACCCTATTTCTTAAACTGTTACTCCTCCACTCCTTTCCTCTCTACTCCAACTCCTGTTTCTGATTCTACTACTATTAGAACTTTATGTATTATATACTTTTTCTGCAAAATTTGTTGGAATTTAATGAACAGTACATTTCTTTCCTCAGGAAAATTTGTTTTTATTACTGTTGAATTCTCTCTTGCAATGTTATATTCCCTATAAGCTGTATTTCTTAAGTGACCTAGTTGTATGTAATGTATTAGTAGATAGTGGAGCTTTTCTCCTCGGGCCTCTGCTGAAAATGGACTTGTTATCCAGCCAGACTAGCCCGGTCAACAAATGTAAAATAAAATAAATAAAAAATATATATATGTGTGTGTGTGTGTGTGTGTGTGTGTGTGTGTGTGTGCGTAAAGCAATGCATACCCCACGCAAACGCACTGACACACGCTTACTGGTGTTTATATATGCTTAAACCTGCTTACTAGTGCCTTATTCATTATGACACTGACACTTCGCTCCAGTTCACTTTTAATTGTTATTTTGCAGGTTATAAAGCAGACAGATGTCAAAATATGTTCATGTAAAGATTATCAATGGTAAATGGTATGTGATGCAGTGGGATTCAGAACGGGAATGTCTGTTCATTAGGTGGTTGCTCTAACCAATACACTATTGCTGTGCTGCTTCATTTGCATATATACCCATATACCCAAGGCTCCTGGTTCCCCAAACACCCACCCCAACGCCTCCCTAACACTGCAGTCATCCATTCTCCAGTTGGATTTGCGGTGTATCCACACCACTACACGTTGGCCACTCCCTACTCCTGTAGACCCATCCCATCAGTTGACTCACTCCATGTATCCTCAGAACTCCCAAACTTTTAGTCCACAAACATTGGTGACATGAGTGACCAAAATGACACTACTCACAATTTTGGGGGTGTCCCACATGGGGCAAGCATGTCTTTATGTCAAGATTAGACTCTATACTTCATTACATCCTTACTCCCGTTAACAGGACACTACAATAAATTAATAAGTATGACTATGTGGTAATGCATACGTTACATATGAGAGCCTAATTATGTACGTGTTTGGCATATTTCTTTTACAAATAGACCGGTTTAGTAATTGGCGTTGCCATAGCAGGCAGATCACAGGAATGATTCCATGTGTGAGAAAGTCCTCACATTTGATTTTTTCAGCACAGCACTGACTTTGGACATTGTACACACTTCTGCGTTTTAGCAGTTTCGTCCCTTCCCTCTTATGCACAACCTATTATTCTATCTACTGTCGAGGTTTGTAAGGGAACATTCATGTTATTTATGTCTGCAAATGGAATTAATGTGTTACAGAGAATGTACTTCTACATATAGATGTCTGCATGTGTGTATGCATATAGACTTATAACGAACTCGTTGACCTCCACGAGGCAGTCCATTTAGAACCAGCACATCCAACCCTGGCACACCTGGATCCATAAATTCATACCCATAGTTCCTCCACCCCACCCGAGCTCAACATACATGCATACCATCTATTGTCCAGTTGTTATCGCAGCCTTGACACACCTCCACACATTGCCCTCTCCCGAGCATTAGGGGCCCTACACGTATGTTGTCCCAACCCATGTATTCTCAGGCTCTCCCACAATTTAGTCCTTGAACATACCTGCCCTTGCTTGTGTAATGGTCGGATGACCAAATAGTCTATCAATTTTTGGGTAGTCCCACCAGGGACTACCCTCTGAGTGTAAAGTAGACTTAGCAGATCAGCAATGTTACTCCCACTGATAATATCCTGCCTGTGGTGTGAGTAGCAGTGCTTTGCTCACTCCTGCCCAGCTTGATATGACATACGCTGACAGAGCTATATAATACTGGGGTTGCTGTTGATTCCCTTCTCATTCCTTTTGCATGCTTTATTGTTACGTCGTTCTTTCTTCATATATATATATATATATATATATATATATATATATATATATATATATATATATATATATATATTTATATTATATATCTGTACATACTTATATACATTTCCTATGCTGGGCACTGCTTAGACCCGTGCAAGTGCACTCTGACTTGCTTACTGGTACTTATATATGTTTACTGCTGCTTATTTGTGCTTACACCTGCTTACTAGTGCCTTATTCATTATGACAGTGCCACTTTGATTGAATGACATTTACTTAAGTATCTCATGCGATACTCTTATGTCAGTTTTACAGCAAAATGACATTCATTTCACATGGAAAATGATATGTGCTATTGTTGGGCTCAAAACGTGAATGCCTGTTCGTTAGGCGAATGCTCTAAACACTACACTATTGACGTTTACGTTGATTCCGCATGTTTTTCCTCTATTTGAATGAATTTGATGTGTAAGCTACGCTCGGCAGAGGGCAACAACGTGCAAACACACTGCACTTTGCTTACACCTTCGATATTGCAGCAATTCAAATGTATAATAGGGACAAGGGGAATCTAACTGTGAAAGTTCTAGGGACGGGGCTCAACATTCCATTACGTGCTTGTGTGTTTACTACTTCGATTTTATTTCACTGTTCATGGACACTCTTGTATGCTTAGCATACATTTCAGTATCCACGGACACTGAATTACTGACTTACTATTAGAGGCGGACTCTACTAGCAAGCATAGTAGGTTGTGCAACTGTCAGGGCATGTTTACGCCTCCGTAGAGCACTTGTATACGCCCCCCTGCACTCGCACACATTTCCTGTGCACGTCGAGGGTGCGGCGGCACACCCTCATACATATTCATATGGCGCTGCTGCACCATCTGTAGATAGGATGCTTGGCGCAAGGCTAAAATCATCCTTGCGCTGAGCTTCTTGAATCCCGGGGAAAGATTTCCAGAATCATAAGGAGAACTAGGGATGCTGAGGTATCTGGAAAGGTTCAAAGTGAAACAAGAAATAAAGAGAAAAGAGACCAATGTCATACCTCTCAACTGTCCAAATTTTCACAGAATGTCCAGATTTTTGCCTCATATTTTGGCCTGTTCCTTGTAAAATTTGTGATTTTCTAGCAAATCACTGGATGATCTTAGGATTGAAGTCACTAAATAATGATATAGATTTCTGTTTCAGGCTTCATAGCCTTCAGAAAAATGCATGCTAAGACAAATCCTGTTATTCTAGCAACTTTCTATGTTTATAAGAACAATATTTAAAATTTGTCCTTATTTTTGGGCCTTTGTCCCCCCATTCTGTCAGAGTTTGCCCATATTTTTTCCTCTAAGAGGTTGAAAGGTATGCCTGTGATAATAATAAATAATTACAAATAGTTACTTATGTCCAGAAATAAAATACTGTGTGGGATGAAGGGGCACTTTTAATTTTACCTGCCCTAGCTGATAGCAGATTAGTTTTAGCTTTATGCTATATAACAAACAGGTTTTGGCCATTTACTCCATACCACACTTGGTTACTGTATACTGTTGTTGTCAACATACTGCACTAATTAAATACTGATTCTGTGTAGTGCCTGTCTCGTGCACTGTTTCCTGGTTGTTGTTTAAACATCTGCATTGCCATGCTGATTACTGCCTTTCTGTGCTGACTTGTATTAGTTTATTGCACTTTCTCTTTGGTACTATTACTACAGTTATTTCTTCCATTGTATTTGTCTGTGTTATCAATTGTCTGCTACTATGGGCCACAGTCTGCCTTTACTTCATCTTTTGGCAGCCAGCTACCACTAGGTGCCTTGAGAAAATGAAGCAGCTCTTTCATGCTCATTGTCACCTCCTTATTGTTACCTCTTACAGAATTCTATGGTGAGAGACGTAAATACTTAAAATTAGAGGCTACCATCATATTCATCATAGCTGTCAATGAGCACTATACTCATGCACCAACATAATCGGAGACAAATACTAAACCTACCTATGCTAAAGTACAGGAAAAAAGTCCCTTCCTATGCCACTCAGATAAAACAGTGGTATACCCAGACATCAACAATGTATCTACACCTTTCCGACAGCTCTCAAACAACAGGATCCTCTGTATCTTCCCCACACTTGACTCACTGAAGCTGCATACCTAAGCCCTTAAGCCTACCACAGGATACTGCCAAGAAAAAAACTAAATAAATAAAATGTCCTATTTGACTCTTTAGTTAGACACATGGATGTTCGTCTCATTAGACTGCACAATGATATAGTGACATCTATGTATTCAGTGCTAGAATTCATGATGTTACTAGGCGACCCTATTATACATACAGTCTGGTCACTGCCTATGTGGGAATAAACGCTCTTAGATACTCTACCATAGAGATGAAAAGAGACATTGTTAATCAATAAATGTATATGAAGGAAGTTGGGAAGCAGCCAGTTTTGAGCATTTTTCGATCACCACTAATGATGCCACAACAGAAGCAGAAAAAAAAGAACAAGTGACAAATTATTGGCCCAGTAATTGGACTCATTCCAGGGGATTCAGTGTGTGTGCCAGCTTGAGTGAAGATAGTTGGCAGTCCTTCCTGATTCATCAAGAGTAGCCTACAATGCTCAAAATAGGTCTTCCACATATGGTCAAAGATACATTCTATCTCCGAAGATCATTTTTAGGTGGAGTCAATCTCCTATGTCTGACAACATAAGAAATCCCTGTCAGACCTGAATCAGTTTGCCACTGCTCAGCTCTAGGAGTATCAACAAGAAACTTCTTGACCTTGAAGTTTTTTTGAACACATATACATCTGCATAGTTACTGAAAATCAGTTCCAGTGAGTAAAAAATTCTCTTTTTACCTGGATTTAGTGCCTATCATTCATACAGAACTTGCACATGTACAATAAGTGTAAATGAAGAAAATTCCATCTGAAGGCACATACTAACTTATATTCCAGGAAAATGTTTTCCGGACGAGCATGACCCTGTTCTCCACGTTCAGACTTCCCTCACCAAACTCTTGATCTAATATATATAATGGCCTGAAGAAGATTTATTTATTTATTTATTTATTTATATGTGTTGACCGGGAGTGTCCGACTGGACGTAGGTCCATTTTCAGCGGAGGCCCAGGGAGAAAAGCTCCACAGTTAAAATAAACAGACAGTAGTTACATTGTATTACATAGTGATTAACAATTTACATAGCAATTACTTACAACATATTTACAGATGAAGAACATAGTACAGTAGACAACTAGAATCTTTATCTGTGAAGTACATAACAGACATTAACAAATGTTACAAGAAGAAGTTCTTGCTGTATAATAAGTACTGGCTTATGAGCATCTGAGCTTGCTATAATCAAGGTAGTTAGTGGAGTGGAAAGAAAGGTAGTGGTTGGATGGAGAGGATATTAGAGTGGGTGTTGCAAGGGCATAGCCAGCATGTTTCTAGGTGCGCTTTTAGTAAAGTTTTGAAGTGGGTGCATGATGATATGGAGGTAATTGTGGGTGGGAGGGAGTTCCATAATTTGGCTATGGTGCAAGAGAATAGTGCTTCACCAGCAGAGTTATTGGCTTTAGTGATCTGCAAGTGATTTTTGCAGTTCTTGTGTCCCTACTTCTTGATCTATGTGCATTCTTAGAATGATTATATATTAGATTGAAGGGAGTGGATTGGTGTAACGTGCATGGTATCTAACTGCACATTGCAGACAAGAATACACACTAGCATGCTGTTTAGGCAGCCAACATATCCACCAATTCTTCTAATGGTAAATAGAGATCTAATTCTAATCCCAACTCCCATACCTATAATGAGATAATGAATGTTGAAAACTATTTAAAGGCAAGGATGAGGAAGGGGACTTGTATTCTAAATATAATGAAAGCAAGAAAGTTATTTGAACTGCATTCCACATGCAAGCATATCAGCACCTGTGTAAGTGTGGTTCTGTTCAGCTACTGTGTGCTTTCCATGTCTATAACCTGCTATAGTAGCCACAGTACCATTACCATCCATAGCACAACACGGTCATGATAGCTAACTGTAGACATGCAAGGTGCACAACATGAGCATACTGTGTTGTATTATTAAGTGTGGTAAATTAAAAGATGCTCCCTAATTATAATTACAATGATGTGCTTATTGCGTGCTCTGTAGTGTGTATCTGCTCCTGTATGTAGTTAGGAAAGTCAAGGTAGAGTTATTCTATGAATGCTAAACATATACAAAACACACACACACACACACACACACACACAAATACACACATTCTAGCAGTCTTTGTGTGTGTGTGTGTGTGTGTGTGTGTGCCCATCATTTTCCAACCCTCCATTTACATTTAACAACATTCTAATCTGCAAATGATATAAACATTTAACTCTCTCTGCATTCTCTCCCATTAATAGATTTATTAAATTAATTTTGTGCAGAGAACAGATTCTGTTATGATTTGTACGATATTGTTCTGGAGTACGTAGTCCACATCACTGCAATGGTTCAGTGCACTGTAGTAATGTGCAGGGTACAGCCATGCACACTTCAGCATACTTTCTCCCAATCTGCCCATAAGTCATTTACCTTGATTCTGTTTGTGAATCATGCATATGAGAGCACAGCAGACTAAAAATGATTTGTCATGTCTCAGTGATATATATATATATATATATATATATATATATATATATATATATATATATATATATATATATATATATATATATATATACACACATATATATATATATATATATATATATATATATATATATATATATATATATATATATGGTCTACTTCATATGACCTAAATTTCATTTCAATGAAATTCATTTGACTGAGACCAAAACACTGAAAGTTGTATAGACTGAAAACTCATTTGACTAAAACTCATAACACTGACACATTAAAGTAAAAGGTATATGCCCTTTTCCCCACTGTAGTGTAATCCTGGAGTAAGTATATAAAGTTGGAGGGGTGTGAGGGGTGGGGGTAAGCCCCCCACATAGTTTAGGTAAATATTGTTTTCTGCAAAGAGTTATTCATTGCAGATATAAATATCCATGTGTATGGTTTAAAATATATAAAGTTTGTGGGGAGATTTGCCCCCCACCCCCCTACCCCAACTATATATACTAACTCCAGGACTTCACTACAGTGGGGAAAGGGGCATATACCTTTTACTTTAATAGACCCACAAGACCCACAAACTTAATTGTTGAAAGAGTTGCTTTTAATTAATAACAGTTTTTTTCTGTAGCGGTGATTAACATCGTAAAGAAGGCAGGAGGCCTTTGACTAAAAAGTATTACCTGACTAAGCAATTTTTTGACACAGATCATTCCCACTTTTAAAACAGGTTGTTTGAACTTAATGTGTAATATGGGGTTTATCTTATATTTATTGCAGCCTACTTCTCAGAAGAGACTGGATTACCTGTCATGTCAGAAGGCTTAATAAATAATCCATAGAGAAAAATGGGGTCTAACATCCATTAAGTCTGTACTGGAAAAAATGAATTTGCTGGAATATGTATGTACTTCATGGCATGCTGATATGTGTAGCTAGCTCATTAGAATATACACTTATATACCCCATATAGAAACCTTTTTTTTCTTGTAAGCTGTAAAACATGTCTGTGCTATGATATTTCATGTATTCCATTACTTTGATCACTGAAGAAAACCTTGACACTGTACAATGCACATTATGGGCTCTTTGCATCAAAATGAACTCTTTTTTTTAAATACATATGCAAGAACATTGCAACATTGCAACAGTGCACTATTCACTGCGTTGAATCCTTTTTAGCTCTGGAACAGTCCACACTGATATGTGTTTCTTCAACAGTTTACTATATCTGGAAGATTTAACAGGAGTGTTCAGAATAGACTAATGGTTTTGCTTTTGGGGGAGTGCTTCCTGCACTCCCGCTTCTTTTGGGGACGTAACTTCAGGATTCTGCTGCTCTTGACCATCTCAAGTGTTCACAGCCTTTGTCTTTTTGTGATGGGATTGGGTCTGATAAAGTCTGTACAGCAGAAGGGGAGAAGAATTTACCTTGTGTTACTGTATGCATTTTAAGCCTTTTAACAAAATTGGGTTTCCATCTCGTACTGGAGTCTGTGCATTTTTCTTCTTTTCTTTCCTAGTATTATTAAAACGTTGGTGATGATAGAGGGAGGAGGTGCACAGATTTGAGAATCCCATTTTGTTGGTTATTCTGGATGCTGAGAAAGTATGTGACAGGGTAGATTGGAGATATTTGTTTAGTATCTTAAGGGCTATAGGGGTTCCCACCCAAGTTTACAAAGTTATTTGCAATAATTTGCAAAGGACTAAAAAGGCAGTTGAAAATGAATCCTGGTCTCCTGGAGGCATTTGGACTGGGAATGGGAACATGGTAGAGGTAACTGCTCTGTCCCTGTTTTTTCACTGCTTGTTTGCAGCCTTGAAAGTGTTTTGCATCCTTCTCAATTATGGGATATGAGGTAGTGGGTCAGGTGTATAAGGTTGCATTCTTCACTAAAGACCTCCTGGCTTATTTAAGGTGCCCAGAGGATGCTTTTCTGGTATTCTTTTCTGAAATGTAGAGGTTTGGTGAATTTACTGAATGTAAAGTTAATGTTGCAAAATCAGAAATGATTCAAATTATTTTTCTCCCTCTTCTGAATTGCAGTAAAGGACTCTGCACATATGGCAGTATGGTACTGTTTGGTATTTGGGAGTGCAGTTTGCTGCAAGAATGCAATATACTCTATCAGCCTCTTTTAGTTCATTGTTAATGAAATGTAAGCATTTGATACCATGTGCAGATTGTTGTTCTTGGGCCTTGCGTGGAAAGTAGTAACACAGATGTCTATCCTTTTTGATTATGTGTATTTTTCAAGCAGTACCTTAATACGAAGGTCATCATTTTTATGACTTATAAGGGTGTGTTAATTTCTTTTTTTGAAAGACAAGCCAAGGAGGCCTATGATAAATTGCTTCCCCCCTAAGGAGTAGGGAGGCTTTGGATTTCCTGAGGTTTTTTGAATTACTGATGTGTGATCTACCTGAAATATTTTTTGTACATTGAATGCCCAGGGATGGTGTCTAGATAAGATGAATTAGCTGAGTCTGAGACAAAGCTTGTGAATCTGCTTGGTGTATGTTTTGGCAGAAAGTAGGCAGATGGATTCTGAGTTGAAGACTGCTATTTCAAATGGTTTACACTGATTTGTAAGAAGGCTAAGGGTGAAAGCTTGAAGGAATGTATTGCTTCCACGATATGTTAGAATGAAGCACTTGGAGCCTCGAGCCACTCGAACAGACTTTATTACAGAAATAAACCACACTATAGCAATGAGAAACGCTTAACTTCTTCTCTGCGTTTTTCGTTATCCATGTAACTTCATCAGCATGCACATAGCTTAAAAACTCTCATTTTATACAGACTTGTCACCTTAATCATCCATTCAGTAAAAACATTGCATTCTCAGGGTTAATCATTCCAATTAATTACAGCTAAAAAGTCTACATAAAAACATAGATTTAAAAACTTTTAAAAATAATTAAATTATTATATCATTTATATTACAATACATTATATCTAAGAAATTTAAAAAAATGTTATAAGAATTAATTAGGATATAGGACTAATCCATTATAATAAAAGTATATACATATACATATAAAATTTAATACACTGAAAGTGTATACCTAATCTAACTCATTAGCACCATCTTGTGACATATTGTGCAAATTACATATTCCTTTAAAAAAAACTTTACAGTCCAGGTTTCTTCTAAAATTATACAATCTTTTATCACTTACTAAAACCTTATCCATGATTTAAATACACTCTCTGCTATCTCTATATGTATATATACTTAAAATAACTTATAATTTATATACACATCATTATACAATTGTACCCTTTTCATACTCTAGCAGCTCTTAATTTTAAAACAGGTACCATAGAGACATGTTCATCCGCGGTGGTGGTGCTGTGGCATCATTGTCGCCTCATAGCAAGACGTTGTCCCGTTCGATTCTCAGCTATAGTGTCTTCTGTGTGGAGGCATACGTGAATGGGGCGTGCCTTCGTTGAAGGTTGTGCGTCAGGGCTGGTAACCCGGTATGTAAAAATCCACTACCAATCATAAGCGGACCGGAGTTCCGCTGTGGCCACCCCTAACCGGGAAAAGCCGAAAGACACAAACAAACCATAGAGGTATGTTCATTCATCCCTGGCTTTCTACTAGCTTCTAGTACTAATTGCCAGTAAAGTTCCCTCACTTCTATCCTATTCTCCCAGTCATCTCCTCTAATATCTTGTGGAATAACTTCTAACACAAAAAACACAAAGGAAGCTTGTTTACAAACTGTAGTAAAGGGCATTATTAACATCATTTTTGCTTATCTCATATATGTATTCATATATTCTTCTTTTAAATGCCATTTCGGTTTTACCCACATAAAAGGAGGTACATTTTGTTTACATTCTGCCAGGTATACTATTCCTTTTGTATCACAGTTAGCATAAATTTCACTAATAAACAATCTATCTCTAGCCGTTAGATAATGACTTTCCTTGTTCAAAACATATTTACATTGTTTACATCTGCCACATTTAAAAGTGCCTTTCTTCCTAAAACGTATTTCCTTATGTCCAATCCTATTTTCTAACATATTTTTATATTCCTATCTTTTCTATAACTAAATGTAATAGGTTGTTTAAAAATTGTAGTGAGGTATGAAAATTCTGAAAACATTTTCCAATTTTTATTTACTATCTGCCTTATAAGCCTAGATTCATAATTAAAATTCATAATATAGGCACTATTATAGCCCCTATTATTATTATCAGGTATATTTTTGTCCTTTTCTTCCATATTTTTCATATTTGTTTGAACTCCCTTCCCTAACAATGGACTAAAATCCCCTACCCTTCTTTATTTTACTTCAGCCATAACTTCATCAATTAGCATTTCTGGATACTTTCTATCTAAAATCATTTCTTTCAGTTTATTACATTCTTCCTCAAACTCCTTTTGAACTGTAGTCATTCTTGATATTCTTATAAATTGTCCCTTGACTAAATTCTTTTTTTTGCTTCAACCTATAGTAATGTGAGGTAGGGTATTTAAAAGTGGTGCACATTGTTGTATATTAAGACTCTGATGATGCCTATGTGTTTGGCGAAAGCATCTTTTTATGCTTAGTCTAACAGTTCTGTAATTATTTTGCCTATTCCAATAAACTGCTGTTTATACCACTGTGAGTCATCTTGTTGGGTTGGCGGCTGGACTTTGTGGTGTTCAGTTTTCTTTTTTGATTCTGCCCTGGTGGGTGTCATTGTTTTTCACTTAAATTCTTTTTTTGTTTAAAGGGGTGGGCACTAGTATAATATAAATAGGAGTTGGAGAATGTCTCCTTCCTAAACATTTTTGACTCAAATTTATTGTCTTGATAGTTCTTATATATTGTGATGTCCAAATATTCTAATTTTTCTTTGTTTGTTTTATATGTAAATTTGAGAAAATATGTTGTATTATTAATAATTTCAATAAATTCTTCTATTTTTGCATCCGCTTCCAACCAAAAGAAACACAAATCATCTAAGTATCGCTTATAGAAATTACAATAATTCATATGTGTTGCTATAGTAAGGAATTTCTTTTCCCATGTATTTAAAACTATATTTGCAAATCTGGGGGGCACAACAGGCCCCCATAGATACTCCTTTTATTTGCCTAAAAAATTCTCCTTCAAATACTAGAAAATTATTTAATAGTGTCAGTTCTTGGAGTTCCATGATTACTCTTAGTTCCTTCCAATTAAATTTTTTTGGTGTCAAGTAAAGCTTCTAGGAACCAATCCATTCCTATTTGAAGTGGAATCACAGAAAATAAATCTATTATGTCCACTGTTAGAAAGGTGATATCCTTATTGTATAACTGGTCATTGACACTTTTTAATAGGTCCCATGAATCTTTTAAATAACCTACTTTGTCTGTCCGTACATTCTTTATTTTTTCATCCACAAATTTAACTAGTGGATATGTTTTTGATCCATTAGCTGAGACTATTGGCCTGATCGGTGGGTTGTTTGTATCTTTATGCACTTTCATAGTGCCAAAAATGACTGGTATTAGAGGTTTCTCCGCATACAGATATTCAAACATCTGTTTATTAATTAACCCATCACTCAAAAGTTCTTTCAGAGCAAAATCAATTTTAGAATAAGCTATCTTTATTTCATTAATGGATACTTCCTCATATCTATCTTCATTCCTTAATAGTTCTTCCATTTTAGTATTAGAAATAATGTTATCCATTATTACAATCCCCCCCCCCTCCTTTGTTAGGCCTTGAAATTCTTATATTTTTATCCTCTCTTAATTTATTTAGCAATTGTCTTTCTTGCCACAACAAGTTTGGTCTCATTCTTGTTTTCTCCAGTTCCTCTCTAAGTTCCCTCTCTACTACCACCTCAAAATTTTTAAGCTGAGGATATATAATAGGGTTAGCAGTACTTCTCTTTCTAAGTGGTACAATATCAGAAGAAGGGGTCTGATTACCAGAGCTGTTATTTTGAAATATTAATTCAAAGTTTTTCTTTCTAATAAATATTTTTAAATTAATTAGAATTTTACTAATATCACTTTTCATTATAGGAACAAATTTTAGTCCATTCATAAATAGCCTAAAATGCCATTCATTAATTTCTATATAACTATAGTTAAATATATTAAAGTTCTGATATCTATACACATTTTCATTGATTTTTAACTATATCCTTAATTTTATCATCTATCATATCTGTACTCATAGATTCGTTCCTTACCTGTTGTATTCTGTTGTTGATTTGTTCCGAATCCTCTCTGACCATCTCTGTTGGGGAAAATCCAAAGGGTCATTTAGGTCATACACTTGATTCTCACATTCCCTTATTTCTTGTTCATTTTCGCTTAATTGATTATTATATTAAAGTGTACTCTGGTATGAGTATCATTATACTCACTAGCTTCCCATTCATTTTTGTTATAAGCATGATTCTATAGGCCTGAATCTCCCTGTTTAACTCTACCATTCCTTTCAAATCCGCCATTATTGTATGCACCATAACAGCCACCATATCTTCCCCCATCTTAGTTTTAGGATAACTTCTCTTCTCTTTGTATTCTAATACATCCCTCTCTATTTCTTAGCTTTTCTTCTAGAGTTATTATAACATTTTCATCCACTTTCTTTTTGATGGTCTAATACTCAACTTTTTCATTTTCAACTGTAAACAACAGGTCATTCAGAATTTTATTGCTTCCAGTACAGCATATGCTACCAGAAATTCCTGATGCTTATCATTTAGTGAACTAGCTAGGTAGGCACTATCACCAGAAGTATTGGCGGCATCTGCATAATGAGGTTGGATTCATTGCTCAGTCTTACTGTTGCTTAATCTTTTTCAGATATACTACCTGATTTATAGCATGCTTTGAGAGATTTATAAGAATCTGTAGGAATCTTCCCAGGGATTAGCTGAAACCCTTGTAAGGACAATATTTTTGAGTCAAGTTCTTCAGGCATGACAGTATTTTGCTAGAGTGATTAGTA
Organism: Protopterus annectens; assembly: GCF_019279795.1. Classification (NCBI taxonomy): domain Eukaryota; kingdom Metazoa; phylum Chordata; order Ceratodontiformes; family Protopteridae; genus Protopterus; species Protopterus annectens. The sequence goes on along the minus strand of NC_056734.1, from coordinate 672,914,459 downwards.
GACTGTTATCAGCAGTTAATTTTGGTTAAAAGGTTTGGAAGGTTAACATGGCTGAAAGATGGTCTAAAATATTAGGGATATCTACACTACATACTGTGTGAATGGAACTGTGCCAGGATGCCAGTTACACTACTTAGCTAGATTTCATATCTTTGGATGAAAATACTTAACTAAGTATATTTACACCACTCACAGGTTATGAGGCATTTCTTAATGTGCCGTCTTCTGGTTGGAGATGTAGGGAGACGTTCTGTGAACCTAGATTCATATTTTTGGGACTGCCCTGAGTGGCAGATGATTTATAGTTTGATTACAATCACTTTTAGCAGATCTCTGGCCAGATAGTGTCAAAGTTCCTCTTTTTTTTCATTGTTGTTTGCTATGGTACAGGATTTTATAGTTTCAGTGAACAGTGAAACAGCGGCTGAGAACAATGGGGCTTACAGAAACGCATTGATATTGACCGACACACCACAATTCCCACTTGTTAGAGACATTTTGATAAAGAATTGGTTCATCTTAAGTAATGATGAGCAGGTGGGGGAAAAGTTAAGAAATACGCCCACAGTAGTATACAAAAAGAATATATGTATTAAAAACATTTTAGAGAAAAACAAAGAAAATGTCTATAGTACAGTTAAGGGTGGGATGACAAAATGTGGACACTGCACACAGTGTAAGTTTGTACTGGAAGGAGACCGTGTTTTGATTAAGAACTATGGGTTTGTTATACTCAAATACATGAGTAATTGTGGCACAAAAATGTAGTATATTTCACAGTGTGCCAGATATGTCAAAGATATTACATTGGTAAAACCAAAAAAGCATTTAGTTTGTAATTAGCAATTTTCTCAAAGGTTTGTATTGCTGTTAGTATTTTTTCCGTATCTGACACCGGTGTGGTACTGTATATATTTAAATCATCTGCAAAAGCAGCCATCCTAACCTTTATCCCAAGAAGTACAGGAGAATTATAAAAAACATTTTGTTTCATATGAAGAAATAAAGGTTCCAAATACAGATTAAACAGTATGGGAGACAATGGGCACCCCTGTCGAGTTCCATTTTTAATTTGAATCCTTTTGGAACATTCATGATTTATATATAAACTAGTGTATGCATTCTTGTATAAATTTCTTAACATAGAAATAAAAAGCTGAGGTATATTGAAATATGATAATGTTTCAAATAAATAAGCCAAATTAACTCTATTGAATGCTTTTTGAGCATCAATTATTAAAGCATATATGTTCATATTTTTATACTTTGCATAAGATATTAAAGTATGAAGAGTTAATGTATTGTCTGTAGTCTGTCTCCCATCTATAAACCCCGCCTGTTCTTCTGATATTATCAAGTTTATTATTTTTTTTAATCTACTAGCTACACCTTTTTCAATGCTACCATTGATAGGACGAATAAGGACAAAAGTAAGAATAAAATATTTGGGGATTGACTTTTCAACTGAAAATAGAGAATTTTTTATCAACAATATTAAGGCAACTGGAGACCGAATAACAATGGATTTAAAAAGATGGAGTAAGTTGAAGCTACCGATGATGGCAAGAGCAGCGATAATAAAAATGAACGTTCTCCCCAGAATGCTATATATTTTTAGAGCAGCACAACTTAAAATCACAAAATCCTTTTTCAAGCAATTTCAGATAGGACTAGGGAAATTTCTGTGGGAACCCAGAAAAACGAGAATACCCTATGAAAAACTGATGGCTCCTAAAACGAGGGGGGGGTTGGATTTACCAGATTTTGAGATGTATTATACAGTGATTCAGGCCAATAGGATTTTAAGGGTGTCTTACTTGGATAGTGAAAATAGAAAATGGATACCCAAATGGGTACTGCTAAATTATAAACATATAAAAGGGAAGAGAATTAATGTTAAAGCTGTACCATTTTTGAATATAAAAACATTGAGTAAATATGAGTTAATGGAACACATCAAGGTATGGGCAGTGGCGACTCAAACTCTGTTTGCCTCCTTGAACCTTTTAAAATATATGATGATGTTTCAACCGTTTGATGGAAATCCTAATATAACTATTGGTAATCAACTGATAGACTTAAAGAAATATCCATTTATTAAGGAATTAACTGTAAGGGATTTATACCCCTTCCTAGGAGTAGCGGTACATGATATCTTAAAAGAGATGAATCTTCCCATCTCTTATTTAATTATAATGAGGCAGTTAAAAGATTTGGCCATAAATTATTTTACCAGTTCTGAAATAAAAAAGAGGAACTAGTTATTTCAGGTCATCTGTGGGAAGCATTGCAACAAGATAGAAAATATATATCCTCAGCGTATAAAATGGCAAAAGAGAGAAAATTTAATAATCATATTCTGTTATCCAAATACTGGAGAGAGAAATTGCCATCCCTAGATGACAGTAAAATAGTAGAGGCGTTTAACTTAACATTAAAATCCGTATCACTTCAAAAACTGGTCTTTACTCAATTGATGATATTTAACAATGCATATTATACCCATCTTACACTTCATAAATTTGATTCAAAAAAGTCACCTACATGTCCACAGTGTATAGATCAGACAGCAGACCTGTTACACATGTTCTGGAGTTGCAAGTGCATTTATAAATTATGGAATTCTTTAAAGTTACAACTACAAAAATGGGTTACCAAAACTCAACACTCTCCTGGGAATTTCTGATTTTACATATTCCACGGAGAATTTGGACAAAACAAAAGATTGTAATTATGAATATTAGTTTACTAATGAAATTATATATAGCCACAAATTGGTTGAACCCAGCACAGGTGTCGTGGCAAAATTTCAGGCTGTTAGCGATTAAGCATATATTAGCGCACAAATTGTTAATTAGAAATAATAAGAAAAGTATAAACAGCATAAAAATTTGGGAACAAATCTTTAATATTATTTTGTAGCGGTTCCTATCCACTTTCCGTCAGGACATTCTGTATGTGTACCAACACATTCTTGGATTAGATAGAAAATGTAGAAATAATACAAATTATTGGCTTGAGTTGGTTTATAATTGTCTATTGTAGATGCTTTTATGTTAAAGTTTTTGTGATTTTAATTTCCTGTACTTGGTTAAAATGATATTTATTCTTAATGTATTATAGGGAAATTCAAAATGGAACTAAAACATTGGAAGCAATATTGTACATAATGTAAATAGTGTGTGAAATGTATAATGGTTTGGCAAAACAATAAAAATGATTATTGAAAAAAAAAAAAAAAAAAAAAAAAAAAAGCATTTAGAACACAAATTTACCAACACATTTATGATATAGGGAAAGGTAACACCAAAAATGCTTTAGCCAAACATTTGAGTGATTTTCCCATGCATAAGCAAATCTGGCTACTTTGTTATAGGTGGATTCAGGTTTGGAGAGTAGAGTAGTTTGGATGCTGGTAAAGATTTGTGAACTATATAATAGATTTGGAAGGAGGTAGGCATTGGCTAGTGTTATTCTAGATTCAGAGGTGAGGAATTTTTTGTTTCTGTAAAGGAGACCAAGCTTTTTATGGGTTTTGTTAATGCAGTGGCAAATGTGAAGGCCAAATTTCAGCTGGTCATCTATGATTACTCCGATGAGTTTAGTTTGGTTTTCAGGAGGTATAAGGGTATAGTTGAGAGAAGAGATGGTGAAAGAAAATTTAAGAGGGTTGAGTGATTTAGAGATAAAGAGTAGGAGTTTAGTTTTTTGGGGGTTAACTATAAGCTGGTGTCTTGTTAGCCAGGTTGCTGTGAGGTTGAAAGATGTTTATGTAAGGGTTTGAAGGTCAGTTAGGTTATCAGCTATGGATATTATGGTGGAGTCATCAGCATACTGTATGAGGGATGAATGGGGGCAGGATTTATGGAGCTCATTGGTAAAGATGTTAAAGAGGAGGTGTCCAAGGATGGAGTCTTGTGGGGCACCTGTTTTGATGAGGAGAAAAGAGGAGAGAGCAGAAAGCCATTTGACAGACTGGTACCTATCAGAGAGGTAGCTGCTAAACCAATATATAGTTGCATTGGAAAGGTTAAGTTGAGAAAGTTCTGAGAGAAGAATAAAGTGGGAGCCAGTGTCAAAGGCTTTAGACAGATCTAAGAAAAGGCATGATACAAGTTTGTTGTTATCTCTGGCTAGAGAGAGAATGTTGGTAAACGAGATGAGAGCAATAGCAGTAAAGGTGCTATGGTAAGGGCGAAAGCCATGCTGGGTAGGGGTGATGAGGTTACAATTTAAATGATGGGCCATGATTTGTTTGTGTACATAGTGTTCAAAAATTTTAGAGAGGGAAAAGAGTATAGCAATTGGTCGAAAGTTAGAGAGTTCTGAGGAATGGCTGCCTTTGTGTATAGGTATGGTATAGAATTTTTTCCAAAGAGTTGGAACAAAAGGTTCTGTGATGGAGCAGTTGATTAGGATGAAAACTGGTTATGCTATAGATGTAGCAGCATGTTTTAGGAAGGGAGATGGGAGGTCGTCAGCTGAAGGGGAGCAGGGTTTGAGCTTGAGAAGGAGTTTAACAATGTTGCTAGTTGGGAGTGGTTTTAGAGAGAAGAGGGAGGTATTGTGAAGGGGGCATTTTAGGTAGTGAGGGATGGGGAGGAAGAGAAGTCTGCATAAGTTTATTTATGATGTTGATAAAATAGTAGTTAAGATGGTAGCAGTTTTGAGAGGTGAATTATTGGGGCAAGGGTTGGGTGTGGAAGGATTACCTGGGTGTAGCATTTGGTTGATAGTGTTCCAAAACTTTTTAGGGTTGCTGGAGCGATTGGTTTGGGGTTGTTGAGAGAAAATTTTTTTATCATTATTCATGTTTTTTTGGTGAGGTTACGAAGTTCCCTGTGGGTTTGGAAGTGACAGGGTGAATTAGTCTTGGACCAAAGTTTCCAAGCAGAGTCTCTTTTTTGAATAAGTGTCTGAGCTGAGTGTGTGAGCCAAGGGGAGTTGTGGGATTTGACTCTGACAATACGTGGAAGGGCAAGGGAGTTGAGTATGTTGAGAAAAGTTGTGTTAAAAAATGGTTGGCCCTCTTCAAAAGGAACCTTGACAATTGGATGGGAGATAGGAAATTCACCCCTGGGATCACATCAGTCACCCTGCTAGACAGAGATCCAGGGAAGTAAATATTGTGGGAAGAAATAACCAGGGAATTGTTATGGCTAGGCTTGTATAGGCCCTAGGGCCGATAGCCTAGTACCAACCTATGACCCTATGACCCTATAGATATATATATATATATATATATATATTTATATATATATATATATATATATATATCTATATATATATATATATATATATATATATATATATATATATATATATATATATACATCAAGATACTCTTGTCCTATTGTTAGATAAACATATTTTAATTTTCTTTTACATTTAACCAGGTAAGACCCACTGCTAACAAGTGTACTCTCAGCAGTGTTCGGGAAAGCAGTATAACTTTAAATTGTGTTCGGAAGAGGTATTTTTGTAAGGTACGAGTGTGCATTTTGTTGTGTGTGTGCATGTGTGCCTTGTGTGAAGTGGAAATGAGGATGTGTTATTATGATTGCTTACAGTGGTTAATGTCATGCATAGAATGGTGCTAAACACTTGATATGAATTGAGTGGTGATTAAAATATTTATAATCTGTGTCTGATAATGCATTTATTTCACCAAAAAAACGGGAGGTTCTCCTAAAACTAAGCTCTACTGATGGACGTCATTTGAAATGTCGGGACCCGCTGGAGCAAGTCCCATAACACAGAGAATGAATGGCTCTAAAGTGTACTTACATATACCAAGTGCAAGATGGTCATTTCCTAGAATATTCCCTTTTCTCCATGGTTTGGCAATCTTAGAGTTAGTATATATAAGTTCAGGAGTGGGGGGGGGGTTGTCCCCCTGCAAAAAAAAAGTTTAAAGGAAAAGAGCGATCTTCAAGATTCCCTGTTTTCCTGGGTTTTCTCTATTTTTTTCAGCTTGTCGGCACTCGGCATTTCAAGTTTCGACATTTCAGTAGGGAGCCTCTGCTGATACTACACTGATAATATATGCTTTATAGTTACTGTACGTGTGAACTATACTTTTAGACTAAATGTAGCCAATGCCCCACAGTTACTGCACTCATATCTGTTGGATTAGGCTTAGTGCTGCTCATTGATGCAATTAGTTAGGTGGAAGCCATTCTAGCCTACTGGGTACAGCTGTTTAATTTAAATTTGTTACTTGTTACAGATTACTGTTTTGTTTCTGACTCTTTTATCTTTTTTTTTTCACTTGTGAATGCTACACTAATCACATCTCATATTTTTGTATCTTTTAACCACAGCTCATATTTCACATACCAAGAATCAAGTTATTAAGCTATCTTGTTTTCACATATCCCTTTGTCTGCATTGGTCAAAATAGAGGATCATTCAACTTTTGCACCTTCTTTAGCCAGCCTGATAGCACTGGGTATTTTGAGACAGGGTAGCAACTGCCACATGTTTACCAAAAACTCTATCACTACTTCAGAATGATTCAGTATGTGAGAGGTCTAAGTATTTACTGAACTTGGAGAACAGCTTCTTACTTTATAAGTCATTCAGTAAGCACAACAGATAGCACACACACACACACACACACACACACACACACACACACACACACACACACACACACACACACACACACACACACACACACACACATATATATATATATATATATATATATATATATATATATATATATATATATACACACATAAACAGCACAAAGCACCTCCACTAAACCAACTTATGCCAAGATTGTCAGTGTTATAACTATGCTGCCTAACCCTCCAAGGCTAAGAGTGGACAAACAGCAGCCATTAGGTCACACAGCCTGTAAGAGTCATAATAATGCAGACACCAAGCCCTTAATGCCCACTGAGACCTCATCTGCACACAGTAGTGTTTTAGTAATAGGTGACTCTACTGCCAGGAAAATGGTCTCCATGTTCATCAGGTTGGATAAGAATAGGGTGACTGTGGTCATTCCAGAGCCAGGATCCAGATCATTGCAAGGACTGTTAGAACCCTTCACCTGAACAAATATAGTTATGACCTGATGGTGTCTCATTTGAGATGAATGACCTTAGGCACTCTACTGTATCTAACTTATTATAGTGTTGTTCTACCAACTTTTCATGTCTATAACAGCCATATGTCTCCTTGATTTTGGACCTTTGGCCACCATCATTTTTTTAGTTTTCAACCTGATCATTGTGATTAGAGGATGTTTGGATGGTTTGTGCGTCTTTCTTGTCTACTGATCCGCTTTCCCATAATGTCCTTCATGTTGCCTCATATATGTGGTGATTTAAACATTATAGCCTTCAGAAAATGCATGCTGATGCAAAACCTGTTAGTGTAGCAACATCCTAAGTATGTAAAAGCAATTTCTGTGCTTTTGTTAGCCTTTTTTTTTTCTTTTTTTGTTTGTCACTGTTTTTTTATCTCGGAGGGTGAGCGCTATATCTAGGTGTGCACGTGCTTATTCTTCATTCTTGAGGTCAGAACTTGAGTGCTGTATTTAAATACTTTGGCCACAATTCACAAGTTTCCACAAATGGTAAGTTAATTTTACAGCTAGCAGTAGCCATTTCTGATTCTTATACAGTGTTACCACAGTGCTTCCTTGAAGAGGTGAAACGCCACAGTGGACTGTCTCACTAGTCTACATCAAATGCTAATGATGCATTCGACAGTACAGTCAAATGCGTATTAGCAATATGCTGTCCCCTCAAAAATGCCTGTAGTAAGTTATTTAAGAAGCCAAGAGATTCACAGACCTTATCTTACCTTACCTTGTTCAGCTGCAGTAATTAACTCAGCCAAAAGGTCACATTCACTCATTGCATTAAATGAGTGAGACTGCATTAGAGGTAAGGGCTGGAGTGCTTAATGGGAAATGTGCATATTTGTATGTGTGAATCTATGCAGAGATATGAGTGGTGTAAGGTGAGTGTGTGTGTAAACGTTTGTGGGTGTGTGACTGCCTCAGAAGTTGTAGTAGGGAGGTTACTTAGGCGGTGTGCGGGAGTGCGACTGAGTATAAGGGTGTTCGATAATTATGTGAATGTGCTTGTGTGTGTGTGTGTGTGTGTGTGTGTGTGTGTGTGTGTGTGTGTGTGTGTGTGTGTGTGTGTGCAGGTGCGTGCATGAGTATGTGAATGTGCTCATGTGCGTGTGTGTGTGTGTGTGTGTGTGTGTGTGTGTGTGTGTGTGTGTGTGTGTGGGTGTGTGTGTATGTGAATGTGTTTGTGTGTGTGTGTGTATGTGTGTGTGTGTGTGTGTGTTTTGATGTGCTTGTATGTGGGGTGTGAATGCAAGGGGTGCCTGTGCTAACACAATGCAGTGGCCGCCAGAGTTGATTATCACTAACAGAAAAGGTACAGTTAGCACTTAATGGTAATCATTGAGTGATTCAGAGACATGCAAATTAGCTGGTAATTAGAGCTTTAATAATTGCGGCTAATATAGCTTTGAATTGTTGGTTTCTCCAAACACGCTGGTCTTTTTTCTGCAGCTTTACTGTTCACATCTAGGCCTGTTTTTGAATCTTGGCCTTTTTGTATTCATACTTTTCTACTGTCTCTGATTTCTCGGAATGTTCTTTGTAAAAATTTGTAACTTTCTTGTAAATCATTGTGGACTGCCCGAGACAAAAATGATATAATCAGTAACTGAGATACTGTGATTTTGTTTACATTCCAAGTTATGAAAATTGTACACTGTTCATACTTGTGTCACTCATTTGCCCTGCAAGGAATTTGCAGTACTTCAGATTATTAAATGAAGGCTTACATAATGCCGGGAACACTCTCAGTACTATCTGGAGTCTAACTACCACCACTTTACAGATATTTGTTTAGCAATAAGTGTGGCATTTCTGCGTACTTTGTATAAATTTCTCAGGCATTGTCTACAGCAGCATGGTTCAACATTTCACAAGACAGCTCAGCACACAAGTCAGGAATGTCTGCTAGCTTAAATACAGCAGTCAGCAAGAAAGTGCATTTCTTTACGCCAAGTAATAAATAAATGCCATATTTATGTTTCTGCTAATAACTTTACCCGGACAGAATATAGATGGAACTTCATGGTATCAAATTAATGCTTATATAATGCTGCAAAAGTTGTGACTCATACATGTTGTCTGTCTACTACCAATCTGCATATTTATATTTGTTTAGTAATAAAACGTGCACATATTTATAAGTACCATATTTTAGTAAATACAGTATCTGACGTATTGTCCAGCTAGGTGCATTGTAAAACAGGCCTTCACATGCCCAGTCATTATAGAGACCAGGAATGTGCCTAAGATATATGAGGAACTCAGTAACAGAGGAAACAAAGGTTATTTTCCAGAAATATTATCAGTATATGCCATATGTTAGTAATTGCATTAATAACTTGAACCATATTGCATTAATAACTTGAACCATAAGGTGTTTGTGTAATAACAAAAAACATCCACAATGTCAGAGGCATTTTGCACTGATAGTTGGTGTCTAAATAGCATTGCTTTACAGATCTTTACGTTTATTTATCCATTAAATATGCAAGTATGCATACAAATCACAATTATTCAAATATCTCAAAACCAGAGTGACACCCACAAAACTGCTTTGGAGCAAAGTGAAAATCACATCTACATGAACAAAAATCACACTGGTAGTTGGAGTCTATCTTTTATGGTTAGAGAGAGAGAATATTCATTCAGATAATAATAAAATGCATATATTATAGGTAGGTGGTCCACTTTAAGCCTAGCCAATTTCCCTCAAAGATGAGAATGAAACTCTGTACTTTTCACCTGTGTGATAAACACCTTAAGCATTATGCCAACTCTAACCCAATTATATAATTACTTGTTCAGTACAAAATCGCCTTTATGTCTGGCTGATGAATTGTCACCATCATGAATAAGAGTGCCTGCTGAAGAACTTTCAGATTTAAATTTTTTTCTGTTTCTTTTATAGTTTTCGAGATATATACATTTGTTTAAAGGTAGGTTGCAAAACAGTATTCTCAGGCATTTAACACAAGCGAAAGCTGTGAAATTCCGTTCATGCTAGCTATTAATAAGTTAAAACTAATAGTACTTACCCAGAAAATCCCCTGTGTTTAGAGACTTCTCAGAATCAAACCTTCTGCCCTTTTTGTCTTCTAACCATTAAGTGGTAGTTGTTTGTAATGTTTTATTAGAAACATACTACAGTGCAGTGGTGTAGCAGTAGCCTTGTCACCTCACAGCAAGAAGTTCTCCAGTTCGATTCTTGGCTAGAGTGTCCTCTATGTGGAGTCTGCATGTCCTCCTTGCATTTATGTAGGTTTTCTCTGGGTACTCTGGTTTCGTCCCACATAACAAAGACATGCATCTGAAGTGCTTCTCTCCTGGACCTCTGCTGAAAACTGGCTTTGTTCCAAGTCGGACTTTCCCCGTAAGCAAATGTTAAATAAATATACTCCTCTTTCCTAATGTAAATTTAGTGTATGTATTTTGTGTGGAGCTTTGCAATCTGGGCCTGTGCTGCAAAGGGGCCTTGTGATCTGTCAGACTATCCCAGTAAAAAATGCTAGTTAATAAATTAATGCCAAAATAAATACACAAACAAACAAGTAAATAAATAAATTATGCAGTTACTGGATGAACTAAATAAATTTGGCTGTAATCTTCATCTGATGGATCCCATTGCTATCTACCTCTGAGTTCTACTCCCAATTAAATACTTGCATTGATAAGACAGTCCCTATCTGCACCAAATAAAATGAGAAATCTAAACACAAACCTCTATGGTGGAATTTCTGTATAATAAATTATATAACAATAAATATAAATTACCTGTTGCTTATAAGAAGTCTCATTCCACTTACCTTAAGAGGACAATTAAACAAACAAGTAAGCAGCTTAAGGGATCTACTGGACTCAAATCTGAATATGTACTTAAACTAGCCTCTAAAGCCAAAAATAACTGCAACTCTCTCTTTAACTATGTCAGGAAGTTAAGAACTAATAATCAACAATGTTCAGAGCTAGCCCACAATTATACTGCCCACTCTGAGCTAAAGTAATCATTATACTGGATGAGACCCTTTGTCTGGATGTTACTCCACCCACAGTTATCACTGTTCCTCAGATTCCACAGTCACACCTTTGATTACTATAAAACAAGTCTTCTTAGCCATCTCAAAAGCTAAGGGATAATCTATGGGTCCAAATAAAATATCAGACTGCCTAATTTTCAGTGCCAAACATGGCTGATGTGAACCCCTATGTAACCTCTTTAATCTAAGCTTCTGTACAGGTTGTATTCTTAAAGCGTTAAAAACTGCCATTTTAAGGCCTTTGTACAAGGGTTGCTCATTAGTGTCACTAGTCTCATATGTTGAAAATCTGTTAATTCTGTTTAAAATCTGATTATTTTGGCTTTGTCAAAGGAAGATCCTCCCTCCTTAACCTCATGATTTTTTTTTGAAAAAGTCATTAAATCAGTGAATAATGGTTAAGCAGTACATATAGCATATATGGACCTTGCCAAGACCTCTGATCCTAATCCTCATGCAAGCATTACTGACAAACGTGTAAATCTGAATACAAATCCTTGCATTGTGCAGTGTATAGATAACTGTCTGTCTAACACAACCCATGTTGTTAAGAGTCATAGATGCCACTTCTGAAAGCAAAAACATTACCATCAGTATCCTACAGAACTCAGTCATGGGCTCTCTCCTATTTGGCATCTATTTCTTAGACCTTCAGGCCAACACTCCTGGCCTATAGTTATCTATTTTTGTAGAGGAATGTAAATTTGGAGCTGCTCTTCAATCTTACACTGATTCATAATTGTTCCAATATGGGATATGCCATTTTAACAATTGGTGCAAAGACAATAGCCTTAAAAGTTATCCTCGATAAACAGATACTTTTTCCATACCACCCTTCCAATCAGACACTGTTATAAGATGCCTAGGAACTCATGTTGTTAATTCCATACCATGTCTCCACATCAGTTTGGAAATGTTTTCTGTCTGGCTCATCTAATTTTTTTAAGGCATCTATCCTATATCCAAAGAAGATTTGCTCTTATCTTATTAGACCCATTATTAAATATAATGCCCCTTTTGGCATGTATTTCTCTAAACATATCACTCGACTTGAAATACTTCAGAGGTTCTTAACTAAAGAGATCAGTGATATCAAAAATCGTAGTTATCAGACTAGACAGCAGCGCTCTTTCTGCACTCAGATCTCTTTCATGGGCTTTGTATCTAACCTTTCAAGCCATGAATTCTAGCCTTCTTTGACTTTCTGTCACTTCACAGAGCAAATGATTACTCATATACTGGGTTAAAGGGATTAAATCTTCATCAACAAATAATTAAGGCACATTGGTGTGACAGATTCTTATATCAGTGTATCCTCCACCATTGAAAAAATCTTCCACTATACGTCAGTCAGATTAGCATCCTTACCAACTTCAAGGCAAACCTAGATAATTGGATAGGCAACTTAAAATTCTCCCCAGAACTATGCTGTATTACCCAGTTTTGAGGCTGCAGGGAACTTTTGAATATGGGTTATTGGCTAAGCCTGCAATGGTCTGCAGACTGAAAGTCTACTTCCTACCTATGACCTAATGAAAGTATGAACCACAGAATGGTTCTGTGTCCATAGCACTGTGGCCACAACCCCAGTTTTACTTGTCACTGTCAGCTCTCCCTTGTCATTATTCACAAACAAATGTCCAAAGTACTTCAGTTCATCAACTAAGGGCAGTTGCCCCCTAACATACACACACACACACACACACACACACACACACACACACACACACACACACACACACACACAAACACGTGTGTGCACACACAGACACACTCTAGAAGAACACAACCAAATATTTTCCCAGGACAGTATCATGGCTTTGGCTTTAGCTGTCCCAATTGTCAACCAAGCTACTTCGCATTTGGTTGTGAATCACTTAAGTGCCCCTAATAAGTTCCTGTCAGATGAAATAAAAAGCTGCCATCACCAGCTAATGACAGAGTAACTCTATGTCCCCAAACCTGCCATTTCACAACCTTGGCTGTATTTTGGAAACATGCAAATGAAAATAAAAAAACAGGAACCATCCTGATATCCACTTTGGATTAATTCTTATTAATGGTAAGAATGTGGACACATCTCTCATTGTGTTCATACAGAACCTGAACACCACATTGCAGTGGTTATAACATCCTTTACACCTGAAGGATCACCCACAACATCTGATAGAGTATGTTGTCATAAGTTTTCTCCAATTCCATAACACTATTGTGGGCTGGTTTAGAGGACTCTCACACCCTATCACACAATTTCTCATGACATCAATGTGTTCATTGTTCTACTGCCTGAGTAGAACCAGGCAGTACATGCACTGTTCCATCTGACATTGTGATTCAATATTCTACCTGTTTCTTCTCCAGCACCTTCCAGGGAAGGTGATATAATCATCATATAGTTGGAGAAAAGTCTCTAATCCTTTCTTAAAAATGGAAACAAATAATCAAACAAGCAAACAAACACGCTCATTTTAACAAGCTAAAGGTATTTTCCTGGAATATCGAACAGAGCTTTAGCCACGATAGCCCAGCTCTGTTCAGTGCCTTTAACATTTCATGTTATGTTTCATCTATACTTCTAGTCTTACCTCTGCAGAAGTGTCTGGCTGTGGCACTAACTTAGGTTTGAATGAAAGATGTCACCCTACCAGAGATTTCAGGCATTGCCTTCTGAGTGGAGGGGATGTTCAGTAGGTTAAGGAGTTCTTCAAAATGGTCCTTGCCCTTCCCAACATTTTCACAACTGTGATCAACAGCTTCACATCCCTGGATAGTGCAGCCTGATTAAGTTTAGCAAGGTCCAGAATTTGTCTCCTGAGGTGACAAATAGGTTACCAAAACCTTTTGTGCCATCCAACAGATCTTTGGAAATGCAGAATTAGTGAGAAGTAATGATGTGTTCTCAATTTAGGTGAGGACTACCCTCATACCAAGAGATAGTTAACCTTTACAAGTGAGAAAAGCAACAGCTGTATAGCAGCTATCATGTATGGCATGGATGTTTTACTTTATTCTGAAAGCACGGAGAGAAAATAAGAGCCCATTTTTCAAGATGACACATAGGTACTGATAGTCAATCACAGCCTCAAGAAGGCCTGTGATGCTAAGGAAACTGTCCAGGTACCAAGTACTTTCCTTCATTCTGCAACTCTTCCTAATAACATACCTTTATTTTGAAATATTTTCATGCTCATGTCTCTGTTTCTGAAGTGATGAAAAAATAACCTTAAGTCAAAGTAAAGTATTCAAGACAAGGACAGAAAAAGAAACTCTGAAAATTACAAGATTGCCAGTGTACACTATGGATTTTCAAGATATGTTAGTGGGTTTTTTGAAATATGTGAAAAATATAAAATCAGTTACTAATCCCTGAGAGGGGTGGCCACGGTGGGGCAGCGGTTAGCGTTGCCACCTCACAGCAAGAGGTTCTCTGGTTTGATTCTCGGTTGGGGTGACTTCTGTGCGGAGTCTGAATGCCCTCCCCATGGTCGAGTGGGTTTTCTCTGGGTACTCCAGTTTCCTCCCACATCCCAAAGACTGGGCACTCTAAATTGGCCCTAGGCACATGTGCATGTGTGTGCCTTCTGTGGAAGGTTGGGTGCCAGACTGGCAACTCAAAACCATAAAACTCCACTGCCAATCATGAGCAGACAAGTGATCCACTGTGATGACCCCTAACCAGGAAAAGCCAGAAGAAGACTAATTCCTGAGAGACACTTATTTGAAGAAGAAATGGCTGTGACAAATTATTTTGGACACATGTGCCTTGTCTTATTAGGTATATTGTTTCACAACAAGGAGAAGGTAGTCTATTCTAAATATAAATGAATGTTTTAACCAGAATAAAATGAGAGAGCAGGGTAATTATTTACACAGGTCATCAAGCTCCATCCCTGTAGCTTGTCCTTCATCTATGTTATTGTGGATATAGTTAGTTAAGTTCACTACAACAGTGGTACTGTAGTCACAATGGGCATCATGTAGTAAATCACTTAGTGTATAGAATTTGAGGTCTTTCTTTGCTGAGACAGCTCATTTGTTTTTCCTGTTTGATAAAGATGTTTAACAATATTTGGATATAAAGCTGTAATACTGAGATCAGTGAAAGTTTTGCAGATAGGAAGTCTAGTTTATCTTTCACAGTGCTGGAATTTTGCTGGCGGAGTTAGAAAGATTAAAGATGAGTGAGACTAACACTGGTGATTGTGTGCTGTGAGACTGACATCTATCAGCCCTGGGCCTGCCCTGGTTACTAAGAGACATAAGCAGTTAGGCTGTGGTCTGGAGAGTAAACTGATGAAAGTGGTCAATGGAGGGAAACCAAAGAAATGTTTTGGGTTGGAGGAGAATATACTGATGTACATTAAGTACACAAATGCCAGAGCATGGCTAGAAATACAGCATAAGTATGAGCCGAAATGGACACATTACAAATATATATATATATATATATATATATATATATATATATATATATATATATAAGCAAAGTGTTTACAAGATGACCAGGCTTTTTCCTTTGTTCAAATGATTTGAGATGGTGCAAAGTGAGACAATAAGTGAACTGAAGATGATTATGTCATTTTGTGATGGAAAATCATTTCTCTGGTATGAGCAGAGTGGCACT
The DNA here is from genome assembly GCF_019279795.1 of Protopterus annectens. NCBI lineage: Eukaryota > Metazoa > Chordata > Ceratodontiformes > Protopteridae > Protopterus > Protopterus annectens. Next base: position 672,898,702 of record NC_056734.1, on the reverse strand, counting down.
AAGGAAATTTTCTGACCCAGAATCCTTCTGCACAAGTATTTATCTCATTTTGCAATGGGGGCAGTGATGATGTTTGATAAAAGGTCTATAACAGTGGCAGGTGAGCAGGATTTATCTGTGGTGGTCATGTCTACACAATGACCACTTATAATTAGTGTGGTAGTGACTCATTTATTTAGCCTATGTGCTGTACGACAGAGAATCACTTGCCATTAATACTGTCCTGGGGATGAGTTTAATCAGCATTTTCATTTTTGTCTGTGTGTGATGAGCAATAATCCCAAAAGGGACTTCAATGGTATTTTATAACAGGATTACCTTTTATAATCTACTCTGAACATGGGTTTAAAGTACTTTTACTTTCACACCTGTGCAAACATCATTTTCAGTTTAAGAGGAAAATTTCTGATCCTCTGTTACAGAAAAACAATTACATTAAAATAATGATACATTGATTTTGGCGATGGTGACAATAGTAAATCTTTTCTCTTCTTTTGTACAATTAATTGAAGCTGTATTTTACTTTAGTAAGATCAGAGAAGACATGATTTTACAGTTCAAAGGTTCATAGTTATATACTAGACTAATGATGACTGCCTTTATAAGCCTAGCCATGCAATTCAACCCAGTTGTGTCCCTATATACATCACTGGGTGTGTATTAGGAGGAGGTATGCTACTTGGAAAGTTTCTAGAAGTTATGTGGGGGGTGTCAGTTTGGGTATTACTGTCTGCCTCTGTCTATCATAGAAATGGAGGCCAGACCCAGGATGAATTTCCAACTTCCCATCCATTGGTCAAGGTTACACATAAATAGCATTAGGGACGGACTCTGCTACAAATACATAGGGAGCCTGTTTCACAGAATGGGGATCATCTGAGACACATATATCTCTCTCCCCAACATGTCTTATTTATGTCAAAAGCAAAACGTAAATCCTTAGATATAGTGGTTGGGGTGCTGTGCATTTTGCAGAGGTGCAAAAGGTCCATCAGAGCTGTATCGAAGAATGCCTGGTATACCAGGCATAGGTCGCCTGTCACTAACCTGAGGAGACAGAGTACAGAGACAGGGATTTAAGGTGATGTGTAAAGGACAACATGTTTGTACCCTGGATTCTCCTGGTAAGGAAAATTTCTGGGCATTCCAGTTGTCGCATATGTCTGATCAGATACATGCTTCTGGGGGCATTATACTCAATGATGGGTCTGATAAGGGCCGAATAAAGTGGCACTATGACTTCTTTGGACCTGGATGCCATGCCCTTACTTATAAGTTGTATGATATAGAATGATTTTTTTACTACCTTGGCCACATGTTGGTCAAAGGCCAGATTACTGTCTTCATATTTTCTCAGATCCCTGACTACTGAGTCAACTCTTAGGGGTGTCCTATCAATGGAGTAATTAACCTGGGTGGTAGTTTTTCCAAAAGGTGCTATAATATATTTATTGGAATTTAATTTTAGTAAGTGACCTTGGCACCAGTCATTTGTCGGTGTTAGACCCTCTTGTAAGATGTGTGTGTCAAGGGGGCAGTCTATGATAACTCCCAGTTTGCAGTCATCTGTGAACTTGGTCAGCCAAAGGCACTTGACATCAGGCCTTACCTGCGAGAAGTAAATACCAAATAGGATCTGTCCCAGCTTGGAGCTTTGAGGTACCCTACTGGCGATTAGTGAAGGTGGTATCACCACTCTTGAGTGGGTCCTGTCTGTGACACAGTTGTTAATCCAGTGAATTATTCAGGGGTTTGTGCTCAATTCAGTGAATTTGTCAACTATACCTGAATGGTGTATTGTATCAAATGCCGTAGTCAGGTCCAGGTAGGCAGTATGGATTGTTTCCCCTCATCCATTGCCTTGGTAGTGTTCTCAAAGAAGTCCACCGGGTTTAGTAGGCATGACCTTCCCTTTACAAACCAAACTGGGTTGGGTCCAGTATGTGAAGGTTGCCTACATCCTTGTTGATCATTTCCATGATAATTCATTCTATAGGTTTGCATCTTAGACTAGTCAGGCTAATAAGTCTGTAGTTTCTGGGGTCAGCTGATGGTCCACCCTTGTGAAGTGGAATAACTGCTGCAATCGTCCATTCTCATAGTAGAAAGCCTATTTTGAGGCTATAGTTGTACAGTGACTCAAGTGATCCTGACAGGTCATGTTTCAAGCTATTTACGAGGCACTGCAGGATATTGTCAGGGCCACTGAGACTGTGTTTTTGGCCTTAGAGAACGCCACCAGGAACTGCTCACTGTTAGTAGTTGTGAGCTTATTTTAGTAGGTATTTCATGAGGGAAGCGGGGGGTGAAGTTTGAGCTGAATTTGTCAGCCGGAAAATTTGCTACTCTTCTCAATGAAGGTGGCTCCATTGCCCACCAGTTCTGCACATTGATACATGCTGCCTTTGAGGTTTTGGAAATAGCCGTAGAAGGTCTTGTGGTTGTCTTTAGCCTGTGAGTCTATCTTGACCTCATAATTGGCATTGTTGGACCAATTAGTCCTCTTAGTTTCCTGTTTAGTTTAACTAGAAAGCTCCTATCATTATGGGAGTTGCTCTTCCTGATTTTAGCCATGACTTTTTTCCTTGTGATATATACCCTATTAAGTTAGGATTCCACCAGTGTGGTTTGATTTTAGAGTTTGTTTTGGGCTTACCTCTAGTAGGTACAGCCAACTGAATGGTTGTACAGTTTCTCGGTGAACAATTCCACACAGGTTGCTGTGAACTTGGGGTTGGAATGGACATTGAATTTATCAAACTATTGTTTAATAGGATGTATTTCCCTTTGAAATAGTTCTTAACTGTTACAAGGTTTGCTGGTGTTACTGAGTTGATTTTTATTTTGAAGGAGATAGCTTTGTGGTCTGAGTCTGACCTCACCAGTGAGGATGTAACACTGGGGGGAATACAACACTCTCTCATATTGGTGAATACTAGTTCCAGTATATTTGAACCTCTGGTGGGTGTGTGCACTATCTTGTCAAGGGTATTTGTGTTAAAATCCAGGAATCATTGTGCTTACAAGTATGCGGCAGTGTATGTTTCCCAGTCTATAGAGGAGCAGTTAAAGTCTGCCCTGAATAGGGTATTTGTTTCAATGGTGGATGTCTTCAGTAGGTCAAGGTATGCACTATGGGATTCTAGGGACATAGAAGGTGACCAATAGCTTGCTAGGATATAGTATGGGACTTTGTCTATGGTGATTTGCACATGGATAAATTTTAGGGCATCATAATGTTTAACTAAGGTAGAGTTATGCTTGTTGCCAATATAGAGTAAGACTCCTCCATCTTTTGTCCCTGGCTATGCAGCTGATGGTCTAAATGTGAGGAAGGCACTGAAGACTTGCACTGCCAGAGTACTTCCTCTATATTTAAAACATGTCTTAGTAACAGCACAGATGTCTATATTCTCCAGAGTGAGGAAAGCTTGTAGGGTGTTCTTAATTAAATGTTACTGCATTTTATGTGGAACACACTCATTTAATATAATGTGTTTCACTGACAAGACTACATACTTCTCAACCTCTTAGTGCAAAAAATCTGGATAAAGCATAACGTAATGGGGACATAAAGACCCAAAAATAAAACCATATTTTAAAAATTACTTTTATGAACTTCAAGTGACTAGAATAACAGTATTCATGTTAGTATGCATTTTCTGAAGGGTCTATATTAGATAAACGAAAGTTTATCTTACCGAACGCTAACATGAGCGAAAATCCCAGAACCCAAAACTGGAATTGTGAGATCACAGTACAGTGAAGATGGGAATATCTGCCCTTTCCTCACTGTAGTGCGATCTCGGAGTTGGAATATATATTTAGCGGGGGGTATGGAGGGCACAGCCCCCCACAATTGCAGTTTTGAGTTCCGGGATTTTCGATAATGTCAGCGTTCGGTAAGATAAACTTTCTTTTATCCAATATAGACCCTTTTCTGAAGGGTATGAAGTCTGAAACTCAGATGTCTGTCATTATTTAGTGACTTTAATCCTCTGTGATTTGCCAGAAACCCACATTTTGTGAGGAATAGACCAAAAACATGAGTCAACAATCTGGACATTCTATGGAAATCTTGACAGTTGACAGATATGCAAGTCTACAGATGGATTGCTTTAGCAAAAATATGAATAATCCAATTGTTAAGCATTCTGGGGAAGTAACCGCATACTTTCAGAATTAATTTGTTTATCTGTCTATAGCTATCTGTTTATCTATCTATCTATCTATCTATCTATCTATCTATCTATCTATCTATCTATCTATCTATCTAATCTATCTATCTATCTATCTGTCTATCTATCTGGCTCATTACTTCACTCATTCAATCCTATTTAATGATTTTCATGAAGTTGTTTTACAATTTTGTGGTTATTAACTAAATACAACGCCATGACAGTGCCCACAGATAAAATAACAGATCTCCATCTAATGAATTCTCTTGCTGTTCTTATAATACAGATTTTTTTTATGCCATAATCTCACATGTATATTAGAGGCAGTCTACCTTCCCCTGATGTGCGGCATTTTATCTAGGACCTGAAGCTGCAGCCATCTTCCATTGACCTAAATGGCAGTTATGCTATGTTAAGGAATGGGCACATCACATACAGCATGGAGATTCTCCTACATTGCCATGGAAAAGACTAGACATTCAGTAGTTTTGCCTTTCCTCCTTTGGCATACCAGTGGAATGGAATGTGTGAGGTGTTATGACACATTAGATGCAAAATGTCTGCCCTGCCTCTGAATGATGTGCTGATGCAGTGCTGTACTCTCTGGCTCCCATCACTGGTCTGAAAATGTTGCTTCCATTAGGTAAAGAAAGCAAACATAACACATTCACTCCATCACTATCCTATTCTGTCCTCCTATAAACCTGGTCCTTTCCAGAGCAAAAGACTAAAGTGAAGACACAGTTGCAGCATGCTTAGTTTGTCCCCCACTCAGCAGTTTTCTATTTTGTGTGTGTGTGTGTGTGTGTGTGTGTGTGTGTGTGTGTGTGTGTGTGTGTGTGTGTGTGTGTGTGTGTGTGTGTGTGTGTGTGTGTGTCTGAGTACATGTACATGTATGTGTGAATGGGCATATACAGTATATTTCTGCAGTTTTGTGTGTGTGCGTGCATGTGAGTGCATATATGTGTGTATAATAAAGCCAAACAGGTACCAGAAGGGAAACAATAAAGACACAGATGGAGGTAATGAAAAAACATCGTTTTAATGTAGAACAAAATGCCAGGATATATAAAAATCAAAAACAGAACACATTAACGTCCTGCAATTATGTTTTGTTTAAACATTTATTCAGATGTGGGCATACGCTAAACTAAACCAGTTTTAAATACCAAGTTTGATGACATCATAGAATCAATTAACCAATGAATTTTATTAAGACTATTAAGCTTACTTATTCAAAATATATATTAAGTAAAAAACTCACTAACTGCATCATTAAAATAAGTAGATAACTATCAATTAACAAAGTATACATACAAACATCATGTTAAAAACTCCATCTACTAGTTCAAAAGGGAACTTTGCTAAAAAAACTTTTTTTAAAAAAAATTTATTCATGTTTAAAATAGCTAAATAAATAAATGCTTAAAACTCCAAGTTTGAAGGGTCTATATTAGATAAACGAAAGTTCATCTTAGCGAACGGTCACATGAGCGAAAATCCAGGAACAAAAAACTGCAATTGTGTGCCACACCCCCCGCTAAATATATACTCCAACTCCGAGATCACACTACAGTGTGGAAAGGACAAATATTCCCATCCTCACTGTACCGCGATCTCACAATTGCTGTTTAGAGTTCTGCAATTTTTGCTCATGTGAGCATTCGCTAAGATGAACTTTTGTTCATCTAATATAGACCCAGTTTGAACAGGGAAGTGAAGAGAATTATAATTTAGCTGCTCTCAACTTCAGTACAGGAGCTATAGAAATATGTTCATTCAAACCCAGCCATTTGTTGGCCTGCCCCGTCACTTGCCACCAAAGCTCCCTGTACTCGATCTTCTCTTCCCACAAACCACCTCGTCCATCAGTATTGATTTTCTCTATAACAAAAAATAAATAATGAGCTTCTGGACATTCTAGTTTGTGTTTATAAAGTGCATTAGTTTCATTCCTGATCTGGATATCATGAATGCGTTCACAAATCCTTCTCTTAAGTTTGCATTCTGTTTTACCCACATAGAGCACCTGACATATCTGCCACATGGCCAGATACACCAGTCCATAAGTATCACAGTTACTAAACTCATTACCCTTCAAAACTGTGTTTCTACTTACTACAAAAAACACTCCCCGGGATTCATGAAGCTTGTGCCAGGTGCAGGCTTAGCGTTGGCAACACCAAATATGACCGGTGAGCAATCCAGGTACGAGCTGTTTCCAAGTGCACTACCTGCGTACACTACGCCTGCACTGCTCCCGGCCCCTGTTTGCTAATTACCCAAGTTGCAGCAGTGTAGCATGCAAATTAAGGTATTTAGCGATCCAAGAAGTGGTGCAGGCATAGTGTAAGCATGCAAAAATGTAAACCGTAAAAAAACGGTTTACATTTTTGCAAACATAAAATTGGAGCCATGACAGCCAGCCAAACACATGTATTATAGCGTTAATATATGCCACTGGCTAAATATGTAACCATTGGCATAAAAAAATGTATAAAATATAAAAAGAACATTAAATTTCATTTTTGGCACTATCGCAAAGTTTAAGCGCAGGGCAGCGGCATGCAAACCGGATCACAAGGAAAATAGACAATTATAGAATAAAATTGCAATGTAACACATATCATGATTTTCTCATAATAGTCACTGGCAGGCATGTTACACCACACCATGGTGCAAGGGTTGCTAAAGGGCTGTGACAGTGTTTTGCGTGGTAGCTAGGAATTAGTAGGCAATGCCATGCAAATGAGAGGAGTAATAGTGAATTACAGATTTCCCGCTGGTGTAAAGATGCACGTCACAGCGTAGCATTATAACACCGAGGTGTGCCCTTGAGATAATGATGACATCAAGAGAGGGGTGTGTCACCTTTGTTGTCGTCACATTGGAGCATTGCTAATCCGGTTTGCCTGTAGCTAAGCAAAGCTGCAGGATAGAGGTGTGTCGAACTGGTTATAGCATTACTTAGCTGAGATTACACAAGGTAACCGAGTATGCATGTGAACGGAGATGAAAACGTGCTTAAACCTGGTAAACAGGGTTGTGCGGTGCGCACCGGAGCTGAAACAGGAAAGATATAGGAAAGAAATAAGGAAATGCTGCAGCAGGAAAACTGCAGTACAAATGACTAATTAACACATAGGAACCTACAATGGGCCATTGACAACATCTAACAAGGCTGCAAGCAGCTACCTGCAGAACAGGAAAGGGGAGGGGCTGTACTGCAAAGAAAACAGTAAAGTGTCACAGCAGAACAAAGCAGATTTGCAGTATGTCAGCTACAAGACACATTTTGCAACACATGACTGGGTAGGGAAAGTACAAAACAAGAAAGACGGCAGGTGGATGCATGCCTGATAATGGGAGGGGATCCAGGTTTAAAAGTGAATTAAAGGGCAAAAGATTAATCAAGGCAGGCAAGCATAACTCCACACTAAAGGCCCCACACTTGCAGTACTCACTGTAAAACCCATAATTAAGATACCCTGCAGCTGGAATTGCTGACACACCCAATGACATCAGCAGCATCCATAGCAAAATAGTATAAAGAGTGAAAGCACCTCACACACACTTGTGTATTCCCATACACTCTGCACCATTGGCGTATACAGATGGGGAACTTTTAGTATGTACATGTTAGGGGCTGCCATAGCTTTGATCCACCAACATATGTTGGAGACTGAAGGTGGTGTGGAGGATGATGCACACAACCACCTCAGGCACCAGAGGAGGAGAAGAGTGTTCAGACCCAGGGTGACCTACCAAAAGCTACATGATCTGGAGATAGTAGAGCATTACAGGGTGGACAGGGACACCCTACAGCAACTTGTGGAGCTGTGCCAGCCACACCTCAGAGCCAGAACAAACAGAGGGGAACCCATCCCAGTGGATACGAAGGTATGTGTAAGCCTGAGAATACTAGCTACAGGTACCTTTCAAAGACCAACTGGGGATATCATGGGGATCTCACAAACATCAGCATCCAGGGTACTTTACCAGTTCCTGGATGCCATGTTACCACATGCCAATGAGCACATATACTTCCCCCGAATGCAGGAAGAGTTGGTCAGCAATATGCGTCTTTTCCACCGTGTGGCAGAATACATGGAAGTACTGGGTGCAATAGACTGCACGCACATACACATCATATCACCACCCAGTGAGCAGGGTGGGCGCTACATAAACCACAAGGGATACCTCTCCATCAACTGCCAGGTCTTGTGCAATGCCCAGGGCATTATTATGGATGTGTGTGCTGGCAGCCCTGGAAGCTATCACGACTCCCACATCTGGCATGCCTCACAGCTGTATCAGGTATTTGCCAGGGGGGACATCCCATATGGCCACCTGGTGGGGGATGCTGGCTATGCACTGGAACCATGGATGATGAGTCCCAGCAGAAATGCACATGCACCTATGCAGAAACACCATAATGAGGCACACGCTCAAACCAGAATCATCATAGAGCATGGGTTTGGGATGCTTAAATCACCTTTCCATTGCTTGAACATATCTGGTGGAGTCTTGCAGTACTCTGCAGGGACGTGTGCCCACATCTTCATAGTATGTGCCATGCTACACAGATTGATCCTGCAGAAACAGCTGAAGCAGAGACAGAATGGTGAAGGCCCTCACAGCCCACCACCATTGCCATGGGCCCCACAGGCACAGAGGTACTCAGACCACAAACACCATGAGCCAGAACCAGTAGGCAGACAGAGGCGTGCCCAGTATGCCCATGCCTTGGCAAGGAGGGAACCTATAGCACATACACTGACAGTGTAGGCGCCTAGGGACTGACACCGTTCTCCACCTGCACACACAGTAAAAATGGATGGCACATACACAAGACTACCTGTAAATTGTCATGTATAGGCAGTCTACTGTGTGCATCCAGCATAGGCAGCCCTCACCTATTGCACACACAACAGCTATTGCACAAGGTAAGTCAACACCTGAACAGTAAATTAAGCTATCAGCATGTGCTGATACTGTATGTATAGGTTCATAGGTAGGTACTTGACTAACTGCCTGAGGGCATTCATAAGCTTAGCCAAAATGTGTCAGCTTTTGCCACCCCATTGATTCATTAACTGTCCCTCTGTGGAACAGAGCCAATGGCAGGATCCTTGGGGTGTATCTACTGTTTCCCATCCACTCTTCAAGGTTTCTCTTGAATAGTGTTAATGAGTGGCTCTGTATAATGTAATTAGGGATGTTGTTCTAAAGTATGAGGAGTTTTTGTGACAGGAATCCGTCTGTCCAGCATCTTCCAGTTATTGCTGTGGCAAGGTTCAGCTCACTACAGTGTGTGGCTCACTGTGACATGGATTCCCATTGGTGGAGCATATCCATTAAGCCTGCATTCAACATGGCTTTGTTGGCCAGCAGAGATCATCTCCGAGTAAACGTGATGCCACTGAGTAAAGTAGGAGTTTATTCAGTCTGGCTGCATAGGACATACGTTTGAGGCCAGTAATCCTCTTGGCGAGGTACATTCGTGGACCTTCCAGCTGTTGGATGCGTCTTCTGAGGTACATCCCAAATGGGTTACTATACAATATGATGGGACTGAGTGATGAGTAAAGAGGCACTATAACCTCAGTATGTCCAGATGGGAACCCTTTAGTAATCAGATGGCCTACATAGAAGGATGTCCTAACTACTTTGGAGGTATGATTGTCAAAGGAGAGATCACTATCTACCTTAGTCCCCAGATACCCTATTACCTCGTCTGCATTAAAGTGGCTGCCACTTATGTGTTAATATGTGGGTGCTTAATATTCCACAATGGAATGACCATGCAGTTAGTGGCACTTAGCTGGAGGCCATGAGTTTGACACCCTGTGTCGGTCTCTGTGAGGCCCCTTGAGGGATGTCTGTGTCAGCTGGACTGTCAGTTATGGCTCTCAGTTTGCAGTCATTGCCAAATATGGTCTGCTGTAGTCCACCTGTGTTTGCCTGCACCTCTAAGAAGTATATGCCAAACAGTAGGGCTCCCAGGACTGAGTCCTGTAGGACACCAGTCGTGACTGGTTAAGAGTTGGACCTGGATACTGCTAGTCGTACCATGTGGGTTTTGTGTGTAAGCCCGTTGGCAACCCAACCTGTGATGTATGGGTGTATATACAGGCTGGTGTGTTTATCAATAATACCTGAGTGGGGCATGGTGTCAAAAGCCTTGGCGAGGTCCAGGTAGTATGTGTGAACCACCTCTCCCCTCATCTAACGTCTTGGTGACTGTATGTAAGACATCAAACAGGTTCAGTAGGCATGAACTTCACTCAACCAAGCTGACCTGGGTTGGGTCACGTGTTTGGAGGTTACCAATGTCTTTGTTAATGAGTGCCATGAGGATGCGCTCCATACCATTGCAGACCAGGCTAGTCAGGCTTATGGGGTAGTAGTTACCATGGTCAGTTGTGATTCCACCTTGATGGAGTGGAATAACCATTGACACGTGCCATTGTATGGGCATGTAGCCTGTGGAGAGGCTGAGGTTGAAAATCTTAATTAGGTGGTGGGTCAGGTTGTTTTGTAGTGTTTGCAAGATGCAGTCTGGGACACCATCTGCCTCCATTGATGCTGTGTTCTGCTGTTAGAGAGGGCCATTTCCACCTGTGTGTCTCTGATGTCTGGGATACTGTACCTTTTGGCTATTGTTGTGGGCTCTTTAGGGGGTAAAGTATGCACTGAATGTATCTGCAAGTATGTTGGCGATATCAGTACGGTCAGCATATTTTGTGCTACATTTCACCAGTACAGTGCAAATCTGTGTGTCACCACTTAGATCCTTGACATAGCCAAAGAAGGCTTTGTGGTTATCTTTTGAATCCTTGCCTATTTTCCTGTTGATGTTAGCCTTGGATGATATCAGGAGGGACCTAAGTATCTTACTAATACTGGTCATGGATGTCTGCCCTTCATGGGATATGCTGTTTGTCTGGAACACTGTCCTACTTCTGTTGGATAGCCTGTTTATTGCAGGGGTCCACCAGACTGGTGTCCTTGTCTAGGAGGAGTGAGTCTTGGTTTACCAATGATGGCACAATCCATACATCCTTGTAGGTGCTTATAGATTGCATTTGAAAATCTGTATGTATCTTGAGCAGTGTTTACCCTTAGCGTGGAGGCTGCAAACCCCCCACCCCTGTCTCTAGTAGTGTGAATTTAGCTGTAGGAAAGGTATACACTGTGGTTTCCATAGGTGAGGGAGATGGTTGGGTGTGGAAACAGTGAATAGTTCATCGTCAAATATAACTAGTGACCGGTTTACCTCTGCTGTGGTGCATCTGTCACCCATGTTGGTGATTACCACTTCTAATATGTTTCCACTCCTCGTTATGGAGTTTACCACCTGATACAGGGCATATGAGGTGATAAATTCCAGGAAGCACTGGGCCTGGAAGTGAGTACTTGAGTAAGTTTCCCAGTTAATGGCAGGATAGCTGACATCGACCAATTCCAGGGTGTGCAGTAGGACTGTCATGTTCTCCACTGTCTCCAGGTAGGTGAAGTGGTGGTCCTGGGTCATGGAGGGTGATCTGTAGCAGGCCACAGTTTACATTGCAGTTGTGGCTGACGTTAGCTGCACATGGATGATCTCAGAGGTATCATGTTGCTCCACTAACCTGGAGGTTTAGGTATCCCTGATGAATATGGATGCATCCCCTCCATGTCTGTGTCATTCCATGTTCTGTGGTCGAAATGTGTGGTATGGGTTGTAGTCCGGTAGTTCTGGTGTGCTCTCAGGAGCCTTAAAACAGGTTTCAGTTACTGAACAGATGTTGACGTTGTCCATACTGAGGAGTGCTGTGAGTGCATGCATGTTGTGATCACAACCCCTGGTGCTGAGTAGCATAACCCTCATTGATTTTGCTATTGTGCTGTTTACGAAGGAGCTGGTATTCACCTTTGAAACTCTCCTAAAAAAGGCACCATGGGGCGCCAATAGCCTTGGACAGTATTCCAAAGCCTAAGGCCGACACATAAGTCGGTATGGTAATGTTGCATGCATGTTTCCCATTTGTGCTTGTTTCTCATCTCCTCTGTAGGTAACCTACTGGTAAGCAATAGGAAGCCTTAAACTTATACAAGTCTTCTAGCTTCCAAGATAGGCTTTCAGAGTGATTAAGTATCAGTGTTCTGTATGTTCTTGCTGTACTTAACTGTTTCCTGACTACATGGTGATTTCTCAATTATAAATTGTGATCTGAAAGCCTGTTTATTCACATATTATGGCTGTGATGGCCTGCACTTTAGAGGTCCACAGATAGGTAGTAGGCTATCTGCCCAAGGGCAATTAAAAGCATAGCTACAGTGTGTTGGCTTTCTCCACACCATTGATGAAGTAATTGAGCCTCTGTCAAGCATAGCCAATGAAGCAATTCCAGGCAGAGTTGCTGGAAGCTGTTGAAGACTTGGGTGGTGGAGGGTGATAGGGGCATTTAGTGATCTAAAGAGGGCATGTTAATGTGACAATTCAACACTATTCAATTTCTCCTACAGGTCTTGCAGCTATCAAACTGGACGGGCTCCCCCACCCTCTGGCTGTATGGTTCTGGGACACATGATCCCAGGGGTGTATATTCTGTCACCCATTCACACAACAAGGTTTCCCTTGAAGTGTGTCAGTGAGGGGCTATGCCTAATGTAGTTAGGAATGTAATTTATTGTCTCTCATTTCATTTGTTATATGTTTTTATTTCAAGAGTAAGTGAAGCTCAGTGGGTTTGGGTGCCTCCGCCCTTTGCTTGGCCTAGCTTACACATAGAAATCATATAAATAGGAAATAGGCTGAAGCAACGTTAATCTCAATACTGTAATGGTTACAGCATCTGCATAGTATCTGTGCATTCAAGGTTCAAATCCCAATAAAGTCAGGGATGTTTATCATGTTAAAAAGTATACCTTAACTACAGCTTGCATATATAGGTAGTAATCATATGTATAATAAACACTCTTAACACCCGTATAAACCCATGTGTGCTGGAGAGTAAAGTCAACAGAGAATGTAATGTTATGTCAGCACATAGTGAGATGTTACTTCACTGACATGTATATATCCTGAGTAGTTAGCAGATGTGGCTGTGTTTGCACGCACAGGTTATACATTACAAAGTTTGTTTAAATGTGTTTAACCGTGCTTTAATGTCACACAAACACTTTTAAACATGCTTAAAACTGCTTAAATGAGCCTTATTCTGGAGTAAAAAACAATTCTAAAGCATTGCAGGTGTTGAACCCTGGACCATACACACTATAGTCATAGAACTTACCACTAAGCCATCTGAGGTGTATATATATATATAGATATAGATATATATATATGTATGTATATATATATATATATATATATATATATATATATATATATATATATATATATATATATATATATAGAGAGAGAGAGAGAGAGAAAGAGAGAGAGATACGCGAGACATGTCGATATATAGAGATATACATATATATGTAGATATATAGATAGGTTAATAACATTTACACATCTATGGAGGTACAGATAAACGTATGCAATGATATATATTATATATTATATCTATATACATATACACACACACATATATATATATATATATATATATATATATATATATATATATACACACATACATACATACATGTGTGTAGACAGCATCTGAAGTGTTCATATCTGAGTATAACATGGACCATAGCAATCACACATTCTGCCCCCCCCCAAACAATATGAACAAAATATATGAAGAGTATATGCCAATACACTATTACAAATATGTTCTATGGACACAGTCACGAACACAACTGCAATGACTGCAAATATCCATGACAGAAATACACAGACAGCTTTCATTTAGCAAAACTTTATTACATTGCAATGTATTGTCAAAAGGATTCAAGGACTAACAGTACCTGCATGCTATACAGGAAGCATTTAACAGTGCCTTAATGAATCAGCCTGCAATTACCATAGTATTAGTCCACTAAGAGATAGGTGTTCGCATAGGGAAAGAACCCCCACACACATATAGAACATATATAAAAGTGGTTCCTACACACCTGCATCTGCTATGTACACCCACCAACATCTCCCCCACAACCAAACTAATTACATCATTACATACTGTCATACCATAACCAATTATTCAACCACTGTACGACATCTGCTGAAACCTTAACATACCTGGAAACAGACACAATAACATGGCCCTATGTGAAATAATTGCTGTTATACAATGGAACAGCTGCTGATGTTTCAGGGTTTGTTTGAACTAATCCCGTTTCATAGGGTTGAAAGGTTAGTACACCTGGAAGTGTTACTGTTTACTGATTATCAGCACAGTATGATACACATTAACACCAAACTAAAGATGTCCGGTAAGCACACTGTAAACCCCCTAACATTATATGCATAGCTATGCAGCCTTGAGCTCGTCAAACATCCTGGCCAGACTGAAACATACACAGAAGTATTAGATACAGACAAACCCTGCACAAGTAGCAATGTTCAGAAATATAACAGCAGTACTCACATTTCGACACATTTCGACCAAATCCTCTAGGCATTACACACAATATATTAGTGTTCGTCTCCATACAGCTGTTGCAATAGATTTCAAACAACACTTCCAGACTGTCTTCCTCACAAGTAAGGCAAAGGGACAATGCCCAAGTGGAGTACTCAATTATGCAACACTGTAGCCATGGTGTTGGCTAAGGCAGTAGCAGCGCAGCTGATGTGCATGTAATTAACTACTTAGAAACACCAATTGGTTATCGGGATAGGACATGTTACTGATCTGTAACTATAAAAAGTTGCCTTGTCACACATTCAAACCATCTGTATCTACCTGTAGAACAGTACAAAATATTGAAACACAAACCAAAAACGAGTAATATACCAGTCAATAACACTGCTAAGAAGGTATGTATAACATTTAAATATGTCTGTGTATGTAGTAACTGCTCTGTAAGAATTACAGTGTAATCAATGCATATAGTGGAAATAGCTATCTTATAGCCATGTATTGTTGAGCAGTAGTAATGCTTGTAATATTCTATGTGTGTACTGCTGTAGGTCACAAGGCAAACTCCTCATACACCACAAGGGATGATATATATGGGCTTGGAACTCACCAATTCGCTTCCAGCCACTGTCAGTGTCAGGGATGGTCCAACAAGTATGTGCTATAACGGGATAGTATACATTGATATATTGTAACAGTAGACATATGTATGGGTGTATAAGTAAGATGAACATGTCAAAGATGGGCTTACTGTGCAAATATGGTTTGCATTGTGGGATATTGTGCCAATAACTGTGTAATGTACAGTATTTTAGGCAGATCTGTATTCCATTTTACATAGCATTTCTGTTATGTTATGCAAACATTAGTTATGTCTATTGGCAATTACAATACTCAATAACAGGAGCCATATCACTTGTATTCATCTGACAGTTTAACAGCATGATAGCAAAGATAATTGGAAGAGCTAGGTAACTATCCATGCAAATAACACATGTAATATCCACCTCTCTAGTATCATTTGCAAGCAATAACAGCTGTGCATTTGTACAAGTTATGCAAATATGTAGTGACCCTTGTTACAGGGCTGGACTTCTCTAGTATCATTTGCAAGCAATAACAGCTGTGCATGTGTACATGTCATGCAAATGTGTAGTGACCCATGTTACAGGGCTGGGCCAAATGGCTATGTGCACACCTCCATAGAGTGGATACTGAGAGTAGAGACACACTGGTTGAACTACCAGGTTTGTGTAGCCTAACCTCTCATTGCCAACCTAACAGCTGCTTGCACATACTGTATGTAAGGCAGCGCACAGTACTAGTAATTAAACAGGTTGCATATCATCTTTAACTCCAGTGTAACATTTGCAGTAGGAGTGTAAGATGCAGGAGACTGCTGCCCATGTGTAAGAGCCACTTCATACGTGATAGCTTACACTATCTGATTAAATCCTGATCATGTTGAAAGTGGCAGCAGAGTCTATTGATACATGACTCTGTTTGGGGAGTGGGTGTCTGTGCCCAACAGAGCTCATGGTCCTGGTGGATATGTGAGTATATACCCAGAAAAGGAAACAGACCTGTAGACACTTGCATCATCTGTAATCATTGCTGCTAAAGGTAGCTACAATGTTTCTGTAATAGCCAGTGCTGTCACGTCCATAACACAAATATTTACATGAGCATCACTGTCTAAAACATCTTCATAAACAATAAGTAAACTAAATACAGTAGTTGGTACTTGTAGTACTGAATGCTCATACAGGCATGTCCACTAGTCAGCAACTGGTGTTTACTAATGTCAGCTTTGTGTATGTGGCCATCCTGAGGGAATGTAATCTCTATGCCATGTACACTGCCAAACCCACCTAACACCACACCCCACACATTGTCTGGGATGCAGCTACAGGGGTAAGCTGGAAGGCAGTCCAGTCTACAGCCATGACTGGACTGGACAGTCATGAGATGTAGGTTAACACATGCATCTCATCATCACAACCAACACATACCCTTACTAGAACACAGTAAGGACAACCACACACACTACCAGAAATCACACACAGTCACAGACACTTCTAAGTATCTGGACAAACAAGTGACCTCCCAAGCCGGAATAGACAGACAATGAATTACACAAACTGTATGACATAGTTTGCATAATTGTGCCACACCTCACAACACGTGGCCGGAAACATGCCCAACAGTACTCATTTGTGAATGCAAACTTTAGCACTATGTTACACACCAAGCTATACAAGGGCATACATACTGTCAGCTGCCTGTCTGCCATGATTAGCCACTTACCCATACACTCAGACCACCTTTTGAACTATACACATGGCTCTGGCATATTCCATGTTGTTGTGCAGGACCTGTGATGCAGTAGCCTGGACTGCATGGAAACACAAGTAGGAACTGTCAGATCTTGTAGCCCATGCAAGTATGTCCCGAGGCCTGGGTAGCATTCTGCCATTGGCCAGAATGATACTGCAGTATAGGGACATAAGGATTGTATTCCACAATGGTCTAATGTAGTAGTGCAATTCAAAGTGTATCCAGTATCTCTATGTCTGGGATAACATGGTTGACAGACCATGATGCCTTGCCAGACAGGGCCTGCACCTGTCACCCCTGGTAATCTGGATACTGGCTAGGACTCATGCTTCCTCTATAGGGTCTTCATCATGCACAGTTCAAGTGAAAGTCCACTGCTATTAAAGGGACAGCCAAGCAATAAACTGCGTGTCTCGCTACTCAATGATACATGTCAGAAACACAATGTGGACTCACATATGTCAATCTCTAACATGGAGAACATATCTGTGCAGTGACTGAGACATGGTTCAATGCTCCAGAGAGCACACCTGCATGACCATGTTATAACACATACCTCACCTCTTGCCCATTATCCTTTATTGGAACACACGGGCCACAGGTGTGTCCATATTCCTGAAAGATATGTACACCCCCACGCTAGTTGAACTTGCATAACTTCAGATGCATTATGCTGAGCAACTACCTTTGTGCCAAAGTGGAATCCAATTTGCACCTTGCGACAGATCACCCACCATGCCGCAGAATTCTCAACTGTCATATTGTGCAGTAAGGGGAAGATTAGGTTTGGGACAGAAAACCATAATAATGGCTACTCTCAACTATTCCATTATGAACTGGGAAGACTCCTCATGTACCAACACCTGTGCTCAATGCATGTTGGATTCCATCGACCCCAATGACCTGGATCACAATAGTCACACAAACAGGGCTAACAGTATGCTGCACATAGTCAGTCTCCAAAGCCAATGTTATGCTTCGTAAGAGCAAAGTGGTGACTGTCATGGCACCCATGCAGATGGACAATGCATGTGCAAATGCTGAATCCTATACAAATGAACCTTAAGCAGTCACATACGTACAGTGATTGTGCCATTGAAACAGAACCAAGATGCAATCAAACACAAACAAGAAGGCAAACTGGTGGTACCCTACCTTAAACTGTACCACAGAAGGTAGTAACTGTTGCAAGAGTGAACACACATGAGTGGAGGTGATCCCTGGTTAGCCTCAGTAAGATGCAGATACACCATATAAAACCACATAAAGCTGCTGTGAAACTAATCAGCAGCATATTATGAGGCCAACCACAGAGCATTCTATAGCTGTGTCATTAATCATAATGCAACAACAAGACATGCTGTGCTGCACAGCACTATGGCATGGAAAGTACTGCACCTACAGAAATAGCACCTGTTCATCCAGATAGCATCTAGGAGAACCTAAACCCACTCCCACCTCCCCCCCAACAGGTACACATATTTATATAGCCATGTACACTACAGAGCCCCTGTAATAACAACTACGCAGGTACAAGCTGCAATCTCTAAAGTCATACATACAGCTTTCATGGGACCTGTCAACATCCCAGGGTATATCCTACACAAATATAAGAATAATTTGCTCTCCACATACACATCATGTTCAATCATAGCTCCATGTCAGGCTGTGTACACACTGAATGGTGCACAGCAACAGTTATCACACCCCACAAAGGGGGAGACACCACTGATAATGGGAAATAGTGCACTATTACCCTACTGAGTCTGGCCTGTAAGGCCATGAACCATGAGCAACTTATTTGATGTAGTCAGTACAGATGTAAATGATAGTGAGGTTGATTCACACAGCATACCATGACCTTGCCAGGTCTTAGGACACCATCACCCATACTGTGTTCCAGCTACACTCAGTAAACTAGGTGTATATTCCTATGTCACAGGAGTGGTTGGCAACTGGACTGCTGGCAGAACCAACACTACAGAAGGTGTCTGACTAATACATGCACATCAAACCAGTGACAGCTACAGTAATACAGGGTTCATTCCTGGTACTCCCCCTCTTTGTTATCTATACCACACAGAGTAACACAGAAGGCATCTTCCTATTGATGTTTGCAAATGACTATGAACTAGGAGCAATAGTTGACTCAATATGTGCTACTGTCAACATACAGAAGGGCCTTTGTGGGTCAGATGTGTGGTGTGTGACGTATGGCCACAATCTGACAGCTAAGTATTGCATTGTCATCCCCTATGTTAAAAATCCTGTACCCATGAACTACCATCTAGGCAGCAGTCAACATAATGGAAACTGTGTGTTTATGGGATGCAGCTGGACAGTAGTCTTTCCTTTGATAGTTACTTCACCACACCAGTCAGGTAGCCAGCCATATGTGGCACCCCTAATTATGACAGGGTGCCATCCAGGAATATAGTGATAATTGCTCAGCCATATTCAACACTCGTGTGACCCATAATAGATCACATATTTCCTTTAAGGGTTATTTCCCATGTTCAGATGGACTACACTGCCCTTCCCAATCCCTAGCTCCACTATGTAGCATGCAGCCTACCCTGAATAAAGCCATGTCCAACCCAGAGATGTTGGACATGCTACACTTAACACATCCTGATTCCAAATAAACACATATGTCATGGACATCCATCTTTCTAGTGCAAGCATCACAACATGCCTGACAGATCTCTGTCCCATACACTTTTCATACTCCTGCCATACTATGCATCCCTGTCCAGCAAAGCTGCACATCGCCCCTCTTTGTGACATGGTGTGATGACCGCATGGCAAATATATCAGTAACCCTGTGGATCAGTTCTGTGGCACTGCTTGAACTGGCCACTGAAACTTACCTGTCTGTTGGCTACAGTTAGGTAACCTTTCAGCCTAGGCTCATAAATAGCCCAGGGTATATAGCCTGGTTGTTCACTATGACCATACATGCTATACTTGATATCCAGCCCTGCAAATACCATCAGGCTAGCTATTGCCCCATGTGTTTCACATGTGCAATACAGGTAATACATAGCAGGATGCTACACAGCTGTACAGTGCCATGCAGATGTATATGGCAAAACACATACATGCAAAACATTCTGTGAGCAAGTCTGCAGGGTCACAGGTCACATCCCTTAAGGCTGTGTATGACTATATATGTGACATATGCACAGCATTAAGGTCTATTGCATTAATGTGAACACATCCAGGCATGTGCTGATAGGTAAAGACACCAATACAGGCAAACAGACATGCCCACATCAAGACAACATCCACATGGAGTATGAGCAATGTCATCACTTGACACACACATATATGGCGATAACATCACATCACCAGTAAGTGTCAAATGTATGTGAGTTAAACACGTCAGTGGTGTTAGTGTCATGTAGATTTGCAAAGTCTTATTTGTAATCTTAATAAATGTGATACACATGTATGTTCTGCTGTACTTCTGTACTTCTCTGAGAGTTACTGTGACCTATCTCCATCATTATATCTTCCAGGTATGCTGCGTGCCAGGCTGCCAGCATACACCCACTTGGAGGATGAGGTCCTCATCCCATACCTCCTCGATAACTATTTAATACTCTTCAGCCATGTGCCACAGGATGCACAGCAGCAGGATGCCCTGTGGGAGGAACTCTGCAGGAGGGTAAATGATGTCGGTGGCCACAATCACACCTATCAGCAGGTCTGCCAACACTGCACCGACCTCATAAGATGGGCGAAACAGCGAGCTAATGCAATCGTCAAGGAAACAAGGTGCAACAGGTGGGGGGGGCAACTCACCCAGCCCCCACTAACATGTACTGAGGAGCTACTGGCCAACCTGGGGACACCTGCAGACCACCATTCACAAGCTTTAGCTGGTATTGTAGAGGTGGGTGTCTCTCAACTACCTAGCCTAGAATCGCCTGGTAAGTCAGTACTGCACATATAACACAACTATATTTCACATAGTTACATGTGTTACTGTGCAATATGTAATGTAACATCATCAGCAAGGCATGTATGCACACATGCCACATACTATAGTCTGCTACTCTATGTATGCACAGATATGCATACTCCATAGTATAGTGTATTGTACTGGCATATGTGCTAACATGGACATTGCACCCTGTAGCTATCACACAGGTGTGGATAATGATATTACTGCCATGACACTCTTGTTTAGGTACCTCTGGCATTTTGCAGCGACAGCAGCCTGTGTCAGGTGAGATTGTTATTATTTACCAGGCTTGACAATGCACAGACCATATTAATTGCATGCTATCTGCCATAATACACATACACATAATGTATGGTGGTCCTGTTAATATACACTGGTCAGACCTGCAATGCATCACAGTGGTTACTGATGTGAAATAATTGAAGACTATATGAAACACCTACACTAAACCTTACAAACTGTCATTGCCAGATGTGTGGCCAGCTGTGAATACAATGGTGGAGGTGTGGTTCACTGTAGGGACAGGTACTACAGATCAGCATTACACATGTTGGGAATACAAACAGGACTGTACAGAGAGCATATGTGTGCACACACTCTAAATGTGTTGGAGCTGGAGTATGACCAACTCACAAGATACACCCTTGTGGATCATACCCTTGCTATGAATGTCACACAATGTCATGTGCTACCTGTCATGTCCATGACATGTGGTGGGCTGACTGCAACACTTCTTAACTATCCTGCAAAACATATCTCTCATCCCAAACATACCACCCTTTGTCTGCATAACCCTGTCCTCAGTGGAGTATATGACATCAATGGGTGTATGTCATATGGGATAACACTGACATGTGAAATAGATGGCCATCACAACCATTGGACAAAACATGTGTACACATGGCCATGGAGGAGGGCCAGAGATATGAAGCAACACACACAGTAGAAGTGATGTACATGTGTGTACACCCTGTTGTATATTGGCTCAACACAATACAACTATGGCCTTGTGTAATGGTGATATTGCAGATGTGAAACACTAAACATCATACAGGCCTGTGCACAGCTTATGTAGGCATGACATCAAACCACCACATAACATGACTTGAACATTTTGAGTTTGTCATGACATGAAAGCATTCACCTATACAGTATCCAAATAAATGCATGTGCTGCACAACATACACATACAACCACATCCAGCCACAGATACAGTACATTCACCTTGCTGGTGTCAGACATCACTGTCATGCCTGCTCCTCCTGTGTGTGAGGTAAGCAAATGGCATGTGTGACATGGAGTACTGCTAAGTTAGCCATGTGTGGGCATAGTTGCCAGGCATCAGTAATATGGTTGCAGATGTGCAGAGGTGTCATCTGTATACCCTTCTGTGACCTGTGTCACACATTCAACATTAGGGTTTAGTGTGTATACACCTCAGTGATGTGGGTCACATTCCACATTAGATCTGTATTGTATGTGAACACAGTCATGGCTATGAACTGTGTCAGTAACTCACACTGTATAGCAATAGTGAAGCCACATGATGCCCTGCAATGGCTATGCACATCAGCTCAATGTGCAGTATGTCACTGCATATTTGTAGGGCGGACAGACAACACTGCTTCAGCTGAAGGCCCATGTTAGTATAACACATCCCTGCATTGGGACACCATTACCATACTGTATATTTGAAAGGACACCATTGTGTTACACAAGTATGCATGTCATTCAACACATCAGCAGACAACATGTCATACTACATGTGATTGGAAAGGTCATACGCCACACATCAGGCCAGTGTACTGTAAACCTGTGCTGGTCTATGGCACCATTTCAAAGTATGGACAGCCATGTCAAACTTGTGTGTACAGCCACATGCACAATGTCTGTAGACTCAGCTCAGGGGTAGGCGGAAAAATGTTGAACAGACAAGCACTTTATTGGGGAGATATGCAAGCTAGGTCTCGAGCAAACATAGTATTCAGTCAACATACCCTTCTGCTCATGACCTCAAGCGTAGGGGCAGTGGCCAACACAAAGTATCAGTGACAGATGTACAAAGGTCAGCGATGGTCTGTTAACATGTGGGGTATGTTGCATACAACATGGCAGCGTGGTGCAACGGTGCATAGTGCATGCATTGTGTTGCAGGTATGGGGCATAAGCTACTAATACAGATGGTGCAACACAGGTATGTATGCTAACTACCACTATAATCGTGTAAGGTGCATGCTGTCTGCTATAACACATGCATGCTGTTGTGTGCAACTCAGGGATGTATGATAACTACCACTTTAATTGTCTTAACTGAATGCCATCTGCCATATCACCTGCATGTTGCATGTCATTAGGTGCCATAGCATGTGTCTGTGTGCCTGTGTGTGTCTGTGTATCTGTGTGTGTCTGTGTGTCTGTGTGTGCCTCTGTGTGTCTATATGTGTGTGTCTGTCTGTCTGTGTGTGTGCTTGTGTGTGCGTGTGTGTGCGTGTGTGTGTGTGTGTGTGTGTGTGTGTGTGTCTGTATCTGTGTGTGTGTGTGTGTGTGTGTGTGTGTCTGTATCTGTGTGTGTGTGTGTGTGTGTGTGTGTGTGTGTGTGTGTGTGTGTGTGTGTGTGTGTGTGTGTGTGTGTGTGTGTGTGTGTGTGTGTCTGTGTGTGCCTGGGTGGTATAACTTGTAATGTACAGTTCTTGTCTGCCCCTCACAGGTGTTGATATAGGTGTGTTGCCCTCCTGCAGTCCACCTGATGTTAGTGTCCCCACAGACTCTAGAAGTGATGATGAAAGTATAATTGAGGCAAAGGCAGAGTTGTCAGGGGCTGAATCTGTGCCATTGGTTGCCATTCCAACTGCATCCCCCTCATCCTCATACACAGTTCTCCTGCCTACACATACACCATCACCAGTGGCTATAGAGGAAGGACAGTTGGTGGGTGGTAGCATGGAACAGGGAAGTGTGGAGACTATGGAAGGTGGGCCTGCACACCATGATCCCAGCCAAATGACTGGTGATGTCCCACGCATGTGCCCAGTGCTGCTCATAGGAAGACCACGGGCCAACATGCCCCTGCGAGACAAAGCACATCACCTGGTGTCACCAGACACATTTTTCAGGCTGTAATGGAGGCACAGGCACGTGCTGAACGGCACAACAGAGAAGGTCTGAGGCTTCAGAGGTCTGCTGTCTGTTCTTTAACTGACAATATCCAGGCAATTGCAAATGCTCAACATGATCTTGCAGATGTTTTGGATAGACGATTGGGGGACATGGTAGGAGTCCTTGACTGTGGCATGTCAATCCTCGAGTGTGGAATGTCTGTGCTGGAACATCTGGTGGGAGTGTGGCATTGGGCACATGGACGTAGGTCAGCTACATCACCTGTTGAAGGTCTACATGAACATGCTACTGCACATGCCCGCTCCCATAGTGGTGGTAGCAGCAGTAGTGCACCTGGTGCTGTGCTGTCCACAACAGGACACAACAGGCCATGTGCACATGGTCCTGGATGGTATCAACAGGGACATGGTTCCAGTGGGCATGTGTCATCAGACAGTACCCAATCTGGACCTCTGCCTGGTAGTGCCCATGCAACCCCTGGCAGGCGCAGGTGACATGGCCATGGCCGGACACCGTGAACTGTGAAACCTGCCCTGTACAGTCTGCAGCTGTCAATAATACCCATGTGTAGGCGAGCCACATGCCAGACCTGTGTGCATACATATACACACACACCAGAAACAAATGTAGGACACCTCAACACACACATGCATAACATCCACACACACCCAATGATATCAAAGGCCCTTACCCACAAACATGATGTCATCCAATGAAGCAGCCTAGGCCTCTGGCAAACAGTATCACCCTGTACATATGATGATGCCTGTGCC
This sequence comes from Protopterus annectens, assembly GCF_019279795.1. Lineage (NCBI taxonomy): Eukaryota > Metazoa > Chordata > Ceratodontiformes > Protopteridae > Protopterus > Protopterus annectens. The sequence goes on along the minus strand of NC_056734.1, from coordinate 672,873,804 downwards.
ATATCCTTGTCATCCACACCATTGGTGCAGGGACATGCTCATATGGTATGATGCACAGGTTGAACATACTAGGAAGACAATTGTAGATTAATATTGTTGAGTAGTGTTGACAGGCAGCAGACATACCATGTATTACAGTTTTAGAATGCATTTTGTATGTTTGACAGTAGGTATCATGTGTAACAACAGCAACAGCATGTTGATCTTGATGATCTGCCTTCCTCTTTCAGGTGTAATAGCATGTGCCAGTCGATGTCAGTGTTTGCAGTTATTGTCCCATATGTACATGTTGACTACTCACAGCTCTGTATGACAATACTTGCATGCACTTTGTAGCTTCTACATCACAGTTATAATCTCCCATGTTTCAATTATGTTTACTGTTCTAATGATCCAAGAGCATGACAGCTGCGTAGTAAGCTACTGTGTTCAGAGCCATCACGTCCATAGTGGGTGACATCACGGGTATAGTTACCTAGAGTGGGGAGGAGGTAAAAGAGTGGTATAGTGGATGACAAGGGTAAAGGCCAGTGGAAATAGTGGCTTCTCATTGGGAAGCAGTAATACCTGCTCCCATGACAGGATGCAAACACAGACACACCCACACACTGAGGGAGTCACACAGTAACACACACTCTGACATGCACACACAGTTGCCATTGTTGGGATGAGAACCCCTGCCTATAAACCATCATTATAGTACTACGCAATTACAAGACGCGCCACAGATATTGCACATGTACAGGTAGTCGGAATGGCCTAAGATCGAGAACATCAACAGGGATACTAGAGTGCAGTGAGTGTATGTGGGGAAGGGGATTCATCAGTAGGCTATGTAACAACAAGCCACAACCCAGGGAGTACATGTTAACAGGTGGTTAGAATGCCCTTCTAAGATTGATGATATCAACAGGGATACTAGATTGCATTGAGTGGATGGGGGGAGGGGGCATTAACATTTCACTAAGGTAAATTACAGCCTCACTCCAGGGACCGGACAGCCATACATACACACACACACACAAACACTGTGGCATTCACAAAGATATACACCTATGTCACACACATACAGACACTTGACATGTGTGAGGTTCAACCACCTGCCTATGCCTTTCTTTCTACACTTCACTCTGTACTGATGTCTACAACAGTGTTCAGGAGAGTGAAATACATGTGGGATGTATTCCCCACCATACGTGACATATATGGACACACACACACCCACACGTGCCAGTACTGTGAATCAAACACCTGCCTATCTCATGATAGGCATTACAGAGATACAGAACTATTGCATGCACTACAAAGCATACTGACTCTTTCCTTTGCCTACTGTGCTGATATATACATAATATATGCACAGGGGAGGTGTTACTGTTACAGGTGTCAAGAGGGTTGCCTTCAGTGTCACCCTTACTGCATTCTACATTGTCTAACTTCCACTTCAATTAACAAAACCATAGCTTAACAGTTACACAGATTATTGTAGGAATGGTTGTAACACACCCGTGAGCTATCCTCAGTAATCATTCATCTGCAAAGTAGCTCCACCACTTAGTAGTCATGTCCAAACATCTGTCCATACCTAATGTAATGCAGTCTACATCAGTAAGTGGACTAACAGGTCAAGAGGATACATTCCACACCTTCTCCACGCCATGTGTGAAACCTAGCCGAGCATTACACCATAATGGATGTTGTATTCAAGTACTGGTAGGACGCACAACCACCTTCACTGAGTAGCCAAGTGTACATATATGCCAACAGCACATATCAGCAAGACAAACACACATCAATATTCCATGCCATGACCCTGCAAACTATTACTTGACAGTTCCATGGTGAAGCCAGGGCACTGTAATGGTCAACAGTGAGCACATCATATTCCCCACACACACCTCATGTTTACTGGAAGAGTGCCAGCAATGTGCTCTTAGAACTAGGCAGTACACTCATTCAAGCATGTGCGAAGTCTGTGGCTTGTAAACATCTCACCCCAGCACATTCTGGCTATTGTGGTAATAAGGCTAATGTCCAGACAGCACACAGCATGCATGGCTTGCAATTGGTGGCATGGGTTATATGTAGGAGCTGTGGGCGCACATGGATGTACATGTCATGGACATATCACCTGTAACTACTCAGGAACATACTGAGCAGAACTGAATTTCCCTAAGTCTGTCAATACAGGCCGTGTGCAGGTACTATGATCCTGCTATTTGGGTATGTTTGTAGGCATTGCATTAGGTGGACATGTCTAATGACATACATGCCACATGGGTTGTTGTCTGATATGTTAGGTGTCATGGGTGATCAGTAGAGAGGGAATATTACCTCTGTTAACATAAATATCAACCCTTATGTACTGTTAGCATGCTATCTGACATGTGCATGTGTGTAATGAATGTAACCACCTGTATGTAGAAAGGATAACAACAGCTATGCTATTTTCATTTATGTTGTATGAGTGTGGGATGTACATATCCAGGACAGGTACAGTTAGGTCATATCCAACCATGAGGGCGTTGTTTACTGGTGTACAGCAACAGTCGACTGTGTTAATGCTGACAACATCCGAGGGACCCTGGTAGGTGTACAACTGACCTGGTTACAAACAGTGGTATTATTGCATTGCATAACACATTATGCAACTGTGTCAGTACATGGGTACTTTGCACAATTGATGTAGGCCTAGGTACAGTCCACAAATCAAAGGTTACCAGGTGGTATATCATGCTATGTCATAACACATATATGGATGCGTGTTGGTAGTCTGAGGAGAAGGTGGAGGATGTATAAGAGGATACAACCTAGAATGCAGCATTTGCCACGGTCACTTGCACCTGACTCATCTGTGATGAGTTATGTCAGAGTAGTGGTCTTTACATGTGAGTAGCCTTTATGAATATGTAGACACCACCA